>NC_090447.1:1424867927-1425188217 GCF_031143425.1 Pleurodeles waltl
ACTTTTTTCCTTTTCTAAATGCCCTAACCTAAAGGCAATAGGGACCAAAGACCTTACGCAGGTAAACTTCATGAAAAATTATAAGGGGAACAAAGTCACGAGAGTCATGTTATATTCAAGGCTGGTAACATGTGCACTTATATGCTAAAGGAAGGGATTAGGGGCCAGATGTAGCAACTTAAAAATTTGCGAGGTGCAAAGTGCGAGTCCATGCGACTCGCAATTTGCACCTCGCAAATTGGTATGCAGTACGGTGTCTCAGACACCGACTGCAACTCGCTATGGGGTCGCAATGACCCACCTCATGAATATTCATGAGGTGGGTCGCAAATTGCGGCCCCATAGCGAGTATAGGCACTCGCAAACATGGAGGCCTGCTGTCGTCAGCAGACCTCCATGTTCGTGACTGCTTTCAATAAAGCAGTTTTTTTTTTTTTAAAGTGTAGCCCGTTTTCCTTAAAGGAAAACGAGCTGCACTTAAAAAAAATAATGAAACCTTTAGTTTTGGTATTTTTTCAGGGCAGGGAGTGCTCCCTGGGACCACTCCCTGCCCTGAAAAAATATTTTTGGGTCCATTCACAAAGTGGAAGGGGTCCCATGGGGACCCCTTCCAATTTGCGAGTGGGTTACCATCCACTTGAAGTGGATGGTAACTGCGACACCATTTGGTATTGCATACCACTCAGACTCGCAAATAGGAAGGGAACACCCCTTCCTATTTGCGATTCCGAAATGCATATTGCGAGTCGGTACCGACTCGCAATATGCATTTCTGCATTGGGAAACGCGTTTAGCGACTCGCAAACGGCAATTTTTGCCGTTTGGGAGTCGCTAAACGTTTCCTACATCTGGCCCTAGGTTAGTACCTAAATTAGATATGTTTGAGCTAGAAAATCATGACAAGCTTTCTAAGGCACCACACAGGATTAAAATCAAGGCAGGTCAGTTTTGTTGACAAGGAATATAGGCCTAAGGAAGATCTTGAAATTCCTCTGACATAGTTTTAAATAACCAGACCAGGGAGTGGATTTAACCTTGAAAATAAGTATACAGTCCTTTCCTCACCAGTGTATGAGGATGACGGATGGCTAAGAGACATTGATTAGCATGGTGGGTCGTCACACAGCCTTGAGGTATTAACATGGAACATCAATGGTTTCAGGAGAATATCGAAATTAGAAATCGTTTGTAGGATAGTTAGCCTCCATGAGATTTTATGTTTGAAAGAAACATGGCTGTGTGACGATACCGCCACAACTGACGGTTTTGTTCAGCTGAATAGACCTGCAAAGAGGAGTTAACAGGGGTGCCCATCTAGGGGGTTATTAACATTGGTATCTACAAAAATAGTCAAAAAGGTTATACCCTTGGCATTTAATTGTTACTTGCTGGTAACTTGTAGAGTGTATCTCCAGGATCCCCACCCCAGGTACGACTGCATGGTAGAAGTGAATGTATAAATGCAGTGGCAGAGTGAGGAGGTCAATTTATAGGAGGCAAGGAAACCCGTTTCGCCAAGTGCGACTCTTTCAATCGGGCTTCCCCCGAGGACTGATCCAACTTAGGCCCACTCACAGGGTTCCTGCCATGTGGCCAGTGGCGCCATTCCAGGCTTAGTGCCTGTCACCGGCAGTAGATATCAAGCTCTGCTCCAGCAGTTTTCAATTTCGTGCCTCCACATGCCCAGGCACCTACAGTGTGCAAGGGAAGTGTTCTTGTGGGGTGGACTCAGGCCAGGATCAATTAGGATTTCTAAGGGTGTGGGAGCAGAGCTCTAGGCAGTCATGTCCATTATGTTGGGGGTAAGCCAGGTCCGCTTCCTGAAGCTTTTTTTTTTAATTCACAGAGGGGATTAGTCCGTATGGAACGCCCATCTCTTTTACAAATAAGTTACCACCACAGTTTGGTAGTTGGTAATTTTTTAATTGTTTGCAACCAGAATTCCTGTGGCAGACCATTGATGTTTACCATAAAAATTCACGATTTGGAAGGGAGGTCTACAACACACCTTTCAGACTGCGAATTAGTATCCATTTGGTGTATCATTTTAGGAAGTGATAAACGTTTACTGACTCCTAAAATGGGATTCGTACATAAGAAAAAACATTTTTCAGTGACAAACTGTCCTATTTTGCGAATTTGAGCCTGGCAGACGCAAAATAGTTCAGTACATCTGGCTCTTGCTGCAACAGAACATTCAAATTTTGAAAAAAAACTGCTCAATTCAAAAAACAATCACTGAGGCAAATTTAAATACAAAAGCTAAGTTCAATAATTATAGAAAACAGAAGGAGAAATAATGAAATGTAATATATTTTCTTAAAATAATGAAATATGTGTAAATGAAAATTCTGAAAGTATATACTTTTTCAAGTTAGAATTTGGTTTTACACCTTCGGTACCTCTTTTTTGCTTTCTTTACTCAGTTGTCCCTGCCTCCTTCACTTTAACAACCTTGCTCCAAAGCATCATGTCCCCTCCTCCTTTTACATTAACTCATGGTGCAAATGACCTGGGAAAGGGATTTGAAACGTCCAGTATCCTGTAGGTAATGTCAAGCATCAGACACGCTTTTTGCATTTTGCCAACATCTTTTCAGCTGCACCTGGATGTCCAGTTGTCAGATGGGTATGTCTCTCAAATAATCCTTATTTCCTAAAACAATGTCAGTTTCTTATGTTGAAATATTTTTTCAAACATGCATTTTTCATATTGTATATTTTTAATATCGTTATTTTCAGTTTATCATGTTTTCGAACCAGTTTTCTCCTGCAAACTGATAGGAAACGGTAGAAGCCCAGAAACGAGGACTTGTGGAACCCAGTACCAGGCAGAGAGACGGGAAGCACATATGTGAAAGCATGTCGTCAGTCTCTGGGTGCAGCAGTGTAGCTTTTATGCTACACTTGGCAGTGTGGCTGTTTCTTTACCTATTGCTACCAATTCTTTAAACTACACAAAAAGTGGGCCTTGGCTTCGCCCACTTTGAGTATAGTTTCTATTGTCTGCTGACAATTTTACTGACTGTTTAGATTATCATTCCTCCCACTGTGGAGTGGTTGAGTTGCACAGCATCAGGGAATATTTAGCATCCAACTCATCTGAATCCTTGCACAAACATTTTTGTATCTTGTAAATGTATACACAGGGCTATCACTTTGCTTTTATTTTTATACTACTGCAGTCTTTTTATGTTTTAATTAGTACTCAAAGTGCAAGCCGGACCTATGCCTGTTATAGTTTACTTTTTTCTATAATTTTCTGCCTAATTTTATTGAACATGATCTTTTCGAGCAAAAACTAACGCAGAAAAATTGAAATTCCTGCTGTTCTAATGCATCTTTTTCAGGTATCAAAATGTAACAGTCACACAAGCAATCAGCACGTGGCTTTAGCAGCATAAACATTTATTGGCAGCTGCTTTTGAGATTTTACAAAAAGTATACAACATTTTTTCTCAAACAGAAGGGTAACCTGGGACATGAAATATATAATCAGAATAAGAGGTATCCCAACAAATGCCTACACATTAGCAAATCTCTTGAAAGTCAAGGCAATTAGTGCTGATTAATGGGAAGACAAATCAGAGAGGTACAGGATACGATGGACATAATAAATAATAGACTGCTTCAACTGCAAATATATTACTATTACTACTTCCATTGATGAAATATGCAGGACGTTGTTTTAAAAGCCTTTAAATAATGCAAGTGTGGCCTTACTGCAATTAGAAATGGACTTGTGTTTAACAAACAAAAGACACATATAAAGGAATGAGAGATGAGCAAAGTTTTAAAGTACAGGAAGAAGTCTAGAACAAGGTACGTCCCATATGAATTAAGCAAACACAAGGCTATTATCTAGGTAAATCAATAATACTAAGGGCCAGATGTAGCAAACGTGTGTTTGCTATGCAGAAATGCATTTTGCGAGTCGGAACCGACTCGCAAAATGCATTTCCGACTCGCAAATAGGAAGGGTTGTTCCCTTCCTATTTGCGACTCGCAGTGGTATGCAATTCCATTTGCGACCGCGTATGCGGTCGCAAATGGAGTCGCAGTTACCATCCACTTGAAGTGGATGGTAACCCACTCGCAAACTGGAAGGGGTCGCCATGGGACCCCTTCCCCTTTGTGAGTGGACCCAAAAATATTTTTTCAGAGCAGGCAGTGGTCCAAGGGACCACTACCTGCCCTGAAAAAATCCGAAACTAAACGTTTCGTTTTTTTTTTCTAAGTGCAGCTCGTTTTCCTTTAAGGAAAACGGGCTACACTTTGAAAAAAAATAAAAGCTTTATTTAAAAGCAGTCACGGACATGGAGGTCTGCTGTTCCCAGCAGGCCTCCATCCCTGTGAGTGCCCATACTCACTAATTGCGACCCACCTCATTAATATTAATGAGGTGGGTCTTTGCGACCCCATAGCGACTCGCAGACGGTGTCTGAGACACCGTTCTGCATAGCAAATTGCGAGTTGCAATTTGCGAGTCGCTCGGACTCGCAAATTGCAAGTCGCAATTTGCCGTCTTCCTACATCTGGCCCTAAGTGTACAAATCAACTAATAACTTCCAGATTAAAAGCTTCACTTTCCAGCCTCGCCAAATGAAGGCAATATCTGTATTCTAGCGGATGGATGACCAAAACTCTCAGAAGGACCCTGCTGCAAAGTAGTACATTTGATTGGGGTACAATGCCCTGGGTTTCAGAGACCAGTATTCTACTGACGGCATATCCTCCTGGACTAGCAAACATACAGAGGCATATTTGCAAGCCAATTGCACCACCTCGCATCGCCCTGGCATCATTTTGTTTTTTACACTAAGGCAGCGCTAATGTGGCGTTTTCCCCACGCCAGATTTACAAAGTGGCACAATGCTTGCATTGTGCCACTTTGTAAACCCTTGTGCCTTAATATGCCTGCGCCAGGCATAATGTACGAGGGGGGGGGGAGGTTCCGATGCAGGGAGGCCCGAAAAAATGGTGCAGTGAAATTTACAACATTTCACAGGTCAATTTTTTCCATCATTTTTAACGCCTGCTCAGAGCAGGTGCTAAAATGACACACTCATAGTAACCTATGGGCCTCCCTGTGCTTTGCTGCACTAGTGTAAAAAATGTAAAGCGCCACAAAAGCGTAAGCATTTTTAACGCTATTGTGCTAACAACTGCCATGTGTGCCATATTATAAATACGGGGCGACCATGTTTTCGTTAGGTGGCAGTTGGGGCCGCAAAAAAAGTGGTGCATCAAGACCGATGCACCACTTCCATTTAAATTTGCCCCACAGTTTCCAATTTGGCTCTCTTTACAAGTTTCACAAAATTCCCAAAATACCAATCAACAGGTGTTTGTGGCTGTCTCAGGCTTACAAGTTTCGTGGTAGAAACACATGCCTTCAGAGATTTTCTTAAACACATTTCACAAGTAAAAACCAAACAGAATATATCTGAAAAAAGTTCATGGAACTACTTGCAATAAAAATGAATACATACACACCAATTTCCATGGTTATCCCTCAATCTGTAGGTTAAAACCTACTCTTACCCTCGCCACCATCCCACGAATCCGCAAGGCCATGGCTGGAGGAAGATCCTTTTAAGACGTGAACTCCCTGCCTCTGCACCTCGGACAATACGCCATCGCTGCTGCAATACAAGAAGGACCTCAAGACCTGGATCTTCAACTAATCTGCAGGCACTCCCCACCACCCCCAGTGACCCGTGGTGCCATAGAAGAACCCTGATTGATTGAATGATTGAAAACTTATTATGGAGCTTCAATAATACTAACAATATTTACCACAGATAAAGGTGGTGGTAATTTTGGGTTTAATTGCCTCACCATCTTATAGGGCAACTCGCATGGAGGTTTTAGGTCTTCAAAGCAAAAAAACATTAATACTTGTTAGGCCTGTCAGCCTTAGAGTGGTATTCCCCTAAATGTTTTGCCTACCCACTGATTTTTGCTGAATTCATTTTGCTGGACTTAGACCTCTATGCACTTTACTACTGCTAACTAATGCTAAAGTGCTTGTGCTCTCTCCCTAAAACAAGATAATATTGGCTTACACCTGACTGGCATAGTTAACTTACTTATACGTTTCAAGTGAAGTGGTACACCATGCCCCTTAAAACATGTCTCAGGCCAGCTATTATAGCTTGTATGCAGTTTTAAACTGTCCATTTGACTTGCCAAGAAATGCCCTTGCTGAGCCTAAACTCCCTTTGTATTACGTATGTCACCCATCTGGCAGGCCCTAGAAAGCACAGGGGGCATTGTACGTTTGATATGCACTTTCAAGTTTTACATGTCCTGGTAGTCAAAACTCACAAATTCAACTTGTGAAGCCTATCCCTCCTAAAGATAACATTGGGTTATCTTATTACACTTAATAAATAATAACATTTGTTGGAGGAGCAGGTATGTCACAATTTGAAAATGCCACTTTTAGAAAGTTGCTATTTTCTTGTCCTTGCCATTGGGTGCCTGCAGACTGATTCCTGGGTGACATGGCTAGGTGTAGTTGGCCTGTGTTTATTTCACCCAGAGATCCACACAATAGAGGGATTAAGTGTTGGCAGGGTGGACCATTCAAGGAAGGATGGCGAGGCGGAGCTGTGCAGAGCCTTACTTGCACTTCAAAGGCACTGCCTCCGCTAACGCACAAAAACTTCACACTAACCTATCGTGACTGCAGACAGATTGGGACTCGGGCAGGGAGGCAGGAAATCCCACTCCTGTGGGGAAGGTAACGCCAGACATTGATTCCAATTTGGAGATGGCGTCAGGTATAAAAGTAAGAACCTCAGACCCACTCATTAGTTCACTTCTGGACCTGCTGAATGACTCTCAAAGGACCACCATGCTGCCTGTGGCCTGCTGTGTACTTCATACGACTGCCGTGCTGCACCAAGAGGACTGCACTGTTGACTGAAGCCTGCCTGTGCATTCAGAGGATTGCCCTGCTGCTGTTTTCCTGCTTGAACCCAAGACTTCTAGAGTGGCTCTAAGAACTGGTTGTCAGGGATCCTTTTCAGAGTCTCCAGGACACAAAAGACTCCAACTATTTTGAACCTGCACCTGGAATCAGCTTGTGTAAGTCCCAGCCCTTAATCGGTTCCCCCCATGTTCTGGACCCTGGGAAGTGGTGCTAAATGTGCCCAGATAACCCAAATCCAAAACTTGGGCTTAGAAAATGTTCTTCCAAAAAGTTGTTTGAGGACCCAAGAGGAGACCAGGAGCATACCTACTTACCAATACACCTAAGGTGCATCACTGATCGGCCTGAATTCATAGTAGCTCCTGCTACGTTGTTCTCTGTCACAAAATGGGTATCCGGCCTCGTGGAGCCCTCGTTGGCTGCAGCTTTGTCCCACTAGACATTTTTGACTTCCATAAAAGAGACTAAGGCCCTCATTACAACCTTGCCGGTCGGTGATAAAGAGGCTGGTGGTAAATACCGCCAAATTTTTACCATGGCGGAAAGAGCTCAGACAGACAGCCACTTTAACACACCGACCGCCAGGGTGGAATCAACAGGCACCACGGTGGTTGCCACCTACACCCAGGCAGAAGCCAATGTTCTGCCCACCGTATTATGAGACAGGAAACCACCACCTTTGCCGGGGCGGTACCAATGACATCGAAAGCTTGGCAGAAACACTGCACAGACGGGAAAGGACTCACCTGTGGAGACTCAGGGAAGAACCACGCCGCCATGGATCCTGAACTGCATATATTCCCAATGCTGTTCTACGTCCTGCTCCACCACGAACACCAATGGTGGCGAAGACAACCACGTGAGTACAGCCGCCTAGCATACAGGGGAGGGGGGGAGAGAGTGACACACACACGCACAACACACACCCCACACACACACACACGCACACACACAAGCAGATGCAGTAATAAAACATATACACCCCGTACCCCTCTGAAAAAACGCAAGGACAACATGAATAGATAAAAGTGAGTGTAATAAGATAAATAAAGTAGTAATACGTGCATCCAATCTAAAGGTATATACATATTTACAAATCAAGGGACACTGCCCAGTCCTCAATGTTAGTGGGCCACAGGGCCACATCACAAAGTCCAAGGCCCCACTTGACTCCTGAAACAACTCGGAGAGAACACTGCAGGGGCATCAGTTCGAAAATAGGCAGGCACCTCAGGGGGACAGGGAACAGGGGGGCACCTCAGCCGGCAGATGGAACAACACCACTGGTCCTGGGGGGGCAACATGTCCTGTGCTTGGTCTTGGGGAGTGCAAGGCCACAGTCCCTCAAGTGGGTGACTTGCCCACTGGCTCTGGAGGGGGCAACATGCCCTGTGCTTGGTCCTGGGGATTGCAAGGCCACAGTCTCTCAAGTGGGTGACTTGCCCCCTGGTTCTGGAGGGGGCAACATGCCCTGTGCTCTACATCCTGGGGAGGATGGGGTGAGTGGATGGCTTCTCTACTGGTTCTGGAGGGGGCATCGTGTCCTGTGATCTTCATTCTGCAGAGGAAGGGGTGAGTGAATAGCATCTCCACTGGTTCTGTAGGGGGCATCGTGCCCTGTGATGTTCATCCTGGGGAGGATGGGGCGAGTCGATGGCATCTCCACTGGTTCTGGAGGGGGCATCGTGCCCTTTGATGCAGGTGTTGGGGTGTGCAAGGACACAGTCTCTCAGGTAGGTGTCAATCCCACAGGATTTGCAGGGGCAGCCCGCACAACAGCCCATGGAGGCAGGACTACGGCAGTGACGGCTGCTTAGTGGTGGTGATGTTGCTGCTGGTGGTGGGGGGAAGCTCCTGCCCATTCCCTGCAGCCTCGGACGGCTGACCACTGCTGGTGGTTGTGCTGGTGGTGCTGCTGCTGCTGGTGGTTGTGGGGGGAACCTCCTGCCCATCCCCTGCAGCCTCAGATGGCTGCACCACCATGATTGGTGGTGGGGCTCCGACTGAGTTCCAGCACCAGGCCCCTTGTCCTTTCTGCCTGCGGGAGCAGGCCCCTTGCCCTTCCTGGCAGCAGCTGGGGATGGCTCCTTGTTCCTCTTGGCAGCTGCTGGGGATGGCTCCTTGCTCCTCTTGGCAGCAGCTGGGGATGTCTCCTTGCTCCTTTTGGCAGCAGCTGGGGGTGGCACCTTTACCTTCTCAGTAGCAGCTGGGGGTGGCACCTTGACCTTCCTGGCAGGACTTGGGGCAGGCACTCTTTACGTGTGGCTGCCTGGTGCACGGGATCCCTTCCCACCACGAGTTGCTGTGGACACTACTGGGCCTGTGAACTGAGTGGCTGAGGTGCTTGCCTGGGTTTTACACACCCTGGCCAGATATGAAGGACAGTGGGAGGGGTAGGGAAGAGGTCAGTGGTGGAGAGGAAAAGCTTCTTAGGGATATTGGGACGGGAAGAGGTAGAAGGTCTGGGAGTGGAGGAAGACGAAGTGGTTGTAGGAGGTGTCTGTGCTGTGTTTGGGTGCAGGTGCATGGGCTGGATGCTGTTGTGAGGTGGATGGCTGTTGGGTGTCTGAGTGCTTGTGTTTGTGTAATTTGGGAGGGGAGTGACAGACACAGTGGGAGAGGACACAGGGGACATGTGCATGGATGTTGGGGTGGTGACTGCCAGTGAGGTGTGTGTTCTGATAGGTGTGCTGGTGATGGAGGTAGTGGTTGAGGTTGTAGTGCATGCAGGTGTGAGTGTTGACGGAACTGGGAGGGACGCGGAGGGGGAGGAGGAGGACAGGGCCACAGTGGAGGCAGTGGATGTTGGTATGTCTGCATCTGGATCGTGTTTGTGTGAGTGCCTGTGGGATGATGTGTGGTGCCTGTGTTTGCCTGTGCCACTCTTGTGTGTTGCCCTGTGTGCATGCTCCTCTGCCTGTGTGCTTGTTATAGGTGGGGGTTGAGGGGAATGGGATTGGGTAGAGGAAGTTGGAGGGGGGAGGGGGGAAACAGGGACAATGGCTGCCATCAGAGGGGAGGCCAGAGCCTGGATTGATCTCTCTTGGGCTGCCAAGCCCATGTGAATGCCCTCCAGAAATGCATTGGTCTGTTGCAATTGCGCTGCGAGCCCTGGATGGCATTCACAATAGTTGACTGCCCAGCAGAGATGGATCGCAGGACGTCAATAGCCTCCTCACTCAGGGTAGCAGGGCTAACTGGGGCAGGGCCTGAGGTGCCTGGGGCGAAGGAAATGCCCACCCTCCTGGTTGAGCGGGCACAGGCTACTCGCTGAGGGGCTGCTGGGAGGGCAGTGCTGGTACGGGGTGGCGGCTGTACCTGTAGCTGGGGTGGGCACAGAGGTGTCTGCCACCACCGGGGAGCTTCTATCAGAGGAGGTATCCATGTCCGAACTGTCCCCTCCTGTCTCTGCTGTGGTGCTCCCCTCACCCTCTGTCCCACTGGTACCCTCACCGTCGGTGGACTCTGACTCCTGGGTCCTGTGGGATGCAGCTCCCTCCGTCGCTGGTGCCTCTGATCCTCTGCCAGATTACGCTAATGCACATAAGGACAGGATGACAAAACAAGAAAGGGGGGAAGAGAGACAAAGGATACACTGGGTCAGTGGCTGCACCAACACTACTGTTGGTGTACACAGCACCCACACACACAGGGAACAGCCCTACGCACTATGCATGGCACTACCACAACAATGCTAGTCACCAGGGCTTGGGGAGGGACACATACCACCCACTACAGCATACCTGGGACTCAGACACCCCTGCCCAGTAGTGGATGCCTACTAGCTAGGTTTGAGGAATATCACATCAGAACCCTGGTCTACATGGGACCTACACTGCAATGTCAGCCCTGGCCTAGGGGCACCCACAGGCACACTTCCTCCACCCGGATACCACCCCACCAGGCATAAGTAATAATGATGGGCACTGTACTCACCCCTTGTTCCTGCTGTGATAACCCCAAGTGCCCATCCAGTTCTGGATAGGCCACTGCCAGTATGCGGGCCATCAGGGTGAGTCAGGGTTCGATGGGCACCCCTTCCTCCTTTGGAGGCCATCCCCAGCTGGGCCTCTGTGGTCTTCCGTGCCCAGCATCTCAGGTCCTCCCACTGTTTCCGACAGTGGGTGCTCCGTCTGCCGTAGACCTCCAGGGTCCGTACGTCCTTGGCAATGGCACGCCATATACCCTTCTTTTGATGGGCGCTGACCTACAGAGGAAATATACACAGGGAAAGGTATTAGTCAGACCGTCCTGCCTGTTACACTCATGGCCCAGCATAGCCCTCCCATCCCTTTACGCACAGACATGGCCCAGCATACATGCTGCATGCTGCCCAGGGCCCTTCTACCAACCCCCCCCCACATGAGGCCTTCACACACAGCACTCAATGCATTCATGCCCCATGCATGGTGCGCACAGTGTACTTACCTGTTGGTCTGGAGGCCCATACAGGAGTCCGTACTGGGGTATGACCCCATACACCAGTCGCTCCAGCTCCGCTAAGGTGAAGGCAGGGGTCCTTTCCCCAGTCACACGGCCCACAGTAGGTTCCAGACATAGGTCACAGCAGCACATGCAGTGTAGGTCTTCTCCTGTTGAAGTTCAGGTAGCAAGTGAGTGAACAGATAGAAAATGGCGGTCACGTCCGCAGCAGTGCATACTGTCACCACTGGCGTACATCACCATTGGCCACGGTACCCCATAGGGCCCAATAACAACCAATGAGGAGTTGCACGGCGGTTCCTGACCGCCTCCCGCAACGGCGCACAACGTCAGCGGAATTACCTCCCTTCCACCTGTCCCTCCATACAGGACAGGCGGACGCCATTTCAAGGGGGTGGGGTTTGACCATGGATCCAAACTGCATCACAGATCAAAATTGTACATTCAAGACATATGCCACTAATACATTAATAAATCACATCATGCATTGAACTGTAGTGGCTACAATGTACAGATTATGACCGGCTCCTCACTCTTTTGCCCCATAGTTTGGAACTGCCGTGGATGAATAGGAGGTGGAGACATCCCCCGGTGTACAGACCACTGGTCGACTTGGCAACAATGGAGGACAGGCACATTATCCTCACCTACAGACTTGACAGGGCCACAATCACAGAGCTGTGTGCCCAATTGGAGCCTGACCTGATATCTGCTGTCCGCACCCCACTGGGATCTCCCCTCTTGTGCAAGTGCTATCAGTGCTCCATTTCCTGGCAACTGGTTCTTTCCAAGTGAAAGTGGGCTTGACGGCAGGAATGTCACAGCCAATGTTCTCAATAGTGCTGACAAGAGTGCTGTCTGCTCTGATTAAACACATGTGCAGCTACATTGTTTTCCCCCAAGTGGATGATTTGGCCACAGTGAAGGCTGACTTCTATGCAATGGGACATATCCCCAACATCATTGGGGCAATTGATGGAACACATATTGCATTTGTCCCCTCCGCCCCCAGCAGAATGAACAGGTCTTCAGAAATCGTAAAAGTTTTCACTCGATGAATGTGCAGATGGTGTGTTTGGCGGACCAGTACATCTCCCATGTCAATGCTAAGTATCCAGGCTCGGTGCATGATGCTTTTATCCTGAGGAATAGCAGCATCCCAAATGTGATGGGCGAGCTACAGAGGCACAGGGTGTGGCCAATAGGTGAGCTCTTGTTCCAACGCAGCATATGTTGGTATATGGGTATGGTGTGGGCCATATGGCATAGTATGTGGCTAACAGTTGTCCCTCGATATTTGCAGGTGACTGGTTACCCCAACCTCTCCTGGCTACTGACCCCTGTGAGGAATCCCAGGACAAGGGCAGAGGAACGTTACAATGAGGCACATGGGCGAACAAGAAGGATAATAGAATGTACGTTCGGCCTCCTGAAGGCCAGGTTTCGGTTCCTCCATCTAACAGGTGGATCCCTTTGCTACTCCCCCAAAAAGGTCTGCCAGATAATCGTGGCATGCTGCATGTTGCACAACCTTGCCTTGAGACGCCATGTGCCTTTTCTGCAGGAGGAGGAGGCTGGAGATGGCCGTGTGGCAGCAGTGGACCCTGTGGACAGTGAAGATGAGGAGGCTGAGGATGAGGATGAGGACAACAGAACTGCAGTGATACATCAATACGTCCAATGACACACAGGTAAGTCAGTGTAAACTTCACATTTCATTTACAGTTTTGTGATTCCACATTGTAACTGGCAGGCTGGTTATTCCCACTTCTATGCCCACTCACTGTACCCTTTGCCACTCTTTTTGCAGATATTGGTGCCCCACTATCACTCCTGGTGTGTTCAATACAGCCAACTACAGGTCTTTCCTATGTATACATTACTGTACAGTTGAATTGCAATGTTTAAACCTTGTTAAATGAATACATACTTAAATCATTTGACATCATCCATATTTGTATTTTTTCAAAGTGTGTTTATTGCAGTGCTAAGAAGAAAAGGGGGAAGTGCAATGGGCTGGGGTGATGATGGAGGAAAGTCCTGGGTAGAGTCCAGTCTATTGGTAGCACAGGTGCATTGTCCAAGGGGGCATAGGAAGGGGAGCAATGGCAGTTCAAGGTGGACAGAGTGGGACAAAAGGGTGACATTCAGGATAGTCTTATTTGCTGTAAGGGGTCTTGGCAATAGTATCTGGCTTCTACCTGGATCGCAGGGAACGTTGGCAGGGTGGTTCTCCTTCTGCAGGGGGAGGGGTACTGGTGGCCTGTTGGCCCTGTCCACTAGCGGCAGCGGAGGTGGAGGACTGTTCAGTAGTCTGGCTAGTGGCAGGGGCCCGCTTGTGTGACAGTGCTTCCCTCATATTGTTGGCCATGTCTGCCAGCAATGAAGACCAGGGTGGTGTTAATGGACCTCAAGTCCTCCCTGATCCCCTAGTACTGTCCCACCTGCAGCCGCGTGTTCTCCTGCAACTTGTCAATGATCGGGCCCAGCGTATCCTGGGAATGTTGGTATGCTGCCAGGATCGCGGTGAGTGCATCCTGGAGAGTCGGTTCCCTGGGCCTGTCCTCGCCCTGGTGCACAGCAGTCCTCCCAGCTTCCCTGTTGTCCTGGGCCTCAGTCCCCTGAACCGTGTGCCCACTGCCACTGACCCCAGGTCCCTGATTGTCTTGGGTATGCTGGGTGTCCTGGGGTCCCTGTAGTGGTGGACACACTGCTGATTGATGTGTCCTGGGGACAGAGGTATGGGCACGCCGGGTGGGAGCTGTGGTGGTGTTTCCTGAGTGGGGAGGCTCTGTGGTGGTGTGGGACTGTGCCTGGGTAACCAACTGTCCAGAGGTCCCTGATGGGCCAGGTTGGTCATCCAGATCCAGGCGAGCAGAGTCGCTGTCATCACTGTGGGCCTCTTCTGTGGGGGGACTGGATGGTGCTGGCACCTCTTCTCTGGTGACATTGGCTGAGATACCTGTGGGGATGTATATGCAGTGTTAATATTTCTGTGCGTGACATATTGTGCATGGGTTGGTTGCCCTCTATGGTTGTTATTGCCCTGGCAGCTTTTCCTTGTGTGAGTTGTTATGTGGTGGGCTAGATAATTCTCTAGTGTGCATGCTTTAGTGTTTGGTTTCCATGCAGGGCTGTGAGTGGTGTCCATGGATTGGTGGTGCATGCTGGGCTTGGCACTGGGATGAGTGGGTTGTGATGGTGTGGTGTGTGGGAGATGGTGGAGTGATGAGAGTGAGGGTGGGGTGGGGGTATTTGTTGGTATGCAGGTAGGGAGGTGATAGTAGTATAGAATTGACTTACCAGAGTCCAGTCCTCGCCCTACTCCTGCCAGACCCTCAGGATGCATGATTGCCAAGACTTGCTCCTCCCATGTTGTTAGTTGTGGGGGAGGATGTGGGGGTCCACCACCAGTCCTCTGTACAGCTAGTTGGTCTCTTACAACAATGAATGCACCTTACAATGAGGTTGTTTCACCTCTTCCTGATGTCATCCCTTTTTCTTGGGGGCTGTCCCACAGCGTTGACCCTGTCCACAATCCTCCGCCATAGCTCCATCTTCATAGCAATGGATATCTGCTGCACCTGTGATCCAAATAGCTTTGGCTCTACCCAGATGATTTCCTCCACCATGACCCTTAGCTCCTCCTCAGAGAATATGGGGTGTCATTGTGGTGCCATGTGTGTAGTGTGAGTGGTGTGGGTGAGGGTGTGTAGGGTGATGTGTTTGGGTGGGTGATGTAAGGTGCGTGGGTGGTGTACAGGTGATGGTAGTATGTGGCTCTGGTTGTGTGAGTGCTCTTGCTGCCTCTCTCTGGTGGCAATGATTTGTATTCATAAAGGGTTGTGGGTACTGTGGGTGGGTGTTTTATAGGTGTGTGGGTGTGGTGTGTGTATGGGTGTCAGGTGTATGTTGTTTGAACTGTCCAATGTGGTGTTGTTTTGTATGTGTGTGTGTATTTTGAGCGCAGCGGTATGTACCGCCAATGGTAAACCGCTGTTGAATGTCTGCTGTGGTGATTCGTGGGTCATGATGTTGTGGGCGTAGTTCTGTTGACGTAACGGTGTGGGTTTTGATACCGCCAGTTTATCACTGACTTTTGGTGTGGCGGACTTGTGTGTGTGGCTGTATAGTGGCGGATTGGTGTGTGTGTGTCATAATATGATGAACGGATATCCCCCGCAGCGGCAGTAGGTTGGCGGCAGTCAGCGTGGCGGTAAGTGGGATTTACCACCAATGTCATAATGCGGGCCAAAGTGCCTCATTACAAGGCTGGCTGTCTTAAGACCACGGCAGACAGGGCGGTCTGACCGCCCCATTATGACTGTGGTGGAGCCCCCACGATCAAACCACCGACCCCGCCAGGCTGCAGCCAACCTGCAGCCTGGCGGTCCTGGCGGTCCTGGCGGTCCTGGCGGTTGTAATCCGCCAGGGCAGCACTGCAAGCAGCGCTGCCCTGGGGATTACGAGTCCCCATCCACCAGCCTTTCCAAGGGGTAAACACCGCCATGGAAAGGCTGGTGGAATGGGGTGTCGGGGGGCCCCTGGGAACCCCTGCACTGACCATGCACTTGGCATGGGGAGTGCAGGAGCCCTCATGCACAGCCCGATCTCGCATTTCACTGCCCGAATTACAGGCAGTGAAATGCGCGACAGGTGCTGCTGCACCCGACGCACCACAATATTTCCTCCGGCTCAATTATGAGCCGGCGTCAATGTTGTGGTGAGTGTTCCGCTGGGCCAGTGGGCGAAAACGCTGTTTTCACCTGGTGGCCCAGTGGAACACTCCTAATATGGCGGGCAAGATACCTCCATTACTGGCGGTCTTTTGCCTGCAGCGGCTTCAGCAGTCCTATCAAAGGACCACCGAAGTTGTAATGAGGCCCTAAGTATGACCGTAAAAATCTACACCATGACTTTGTCCCGCGGCAACCTCTCCTCCTCGGACATCGCTGGCTGCCTTGCCCCGCTGAACTTTACCTTCTCTGACATTTTTCTTTAAAGTTTCTTCTAAGTCTAAAGGTAAGTGGGGACCTACTCCATCCACTTCTTGTATCTGACCTGCACTACATGGAGGTCGCCACAACGGCCATAATGCGGTGACGGTTGGACCGCCGCACTCCAGGCAGTCCGACCGCCAAATTACAACCCTGGCGGTCGGACTGCTGTCCCTGCCAGGAACAAGGTTCCCAATGGGCTGATGGGGGGCGAAATCGTGATCAGCCACGGTGACGCTGAACTCAGTTCCGCCGTGCTGATCATGACTTCTTTTTCACTAGCCTTTCCATTACAGGGTCCCCGCCATGGAAAGGCTGATGGAAACACAGTGCAGGGGACTTCCTGCCCAGCATCCTCAGAATGTGCACTGTCTGCTTGCCATTAAGGGAGCCAAGGCCAATACCACACCCCTGTTCCAGCTGGTTTGACCAGCAAGAATGTCATAATACAATGTTCTTGTCAGTCAGCCTGGTGTGAACATCGTAATTCGTCTGGGGGAGGCAGCCTGTATGACAGCTGCCTCCTCCCCCCAACTTTGGTGGTTGGAGTATTCTGACCGCCAAAGTGGTAATGAGGCCCTAAGTCTACACTAATGCATGAGTCTAGCGTTTTCAGGACTCGTCACCAGTGTTAAGAATCCACTGCAGTAGCATGTAAAATGCATATCCATAGCACACACATACAAATCGAACATGTAAATACACATCCACTCAAGCATAACACCCCACCAGAAAGGAATGATTAGAAAAGCAGGTGGGGACTGGCATTAATTTTGATTTACTGGTGGGAAATATATTTCACCACAGATCACATACATTGTTCTCTCAATTATTCTGGACTGGTTTCCAATCTTCACAAGTATATTTCACTCAGGCTCAGTTAACTTGTACATAAATAGTCATCATTAGAGGGTCATCGTGCTTTAGGCAGTTATTTATTTAAAATCTGCCATTAATGTTTTGTAGAGTTAATACTATGTAGGTGCTATGTAATGCTATATAAGACATGCTATTCCGATATTCAGATTACCAGACATTATTTTTGCAAATATTGTAGATAATTAGTAGGAGCTGCATCAGCCGCAATAACAGGTGTCACAGTAATACTGCAGAACTCCAATTAGGTACTAGAAATGTTTTCTTCAGCCTTGGCTGTCACAGTAGGCTTGTGGTAATGAGCTACTGAAGCAATGTTTCCACTGATTATTCGGTAAAGTTTCTAAATATGCTCCAAACATTGCTAAAATGTTGATATAAGTTCACTCCCTTCATTTATATCTTAAGGACGCGTTCTATATCTATGGTGAACCATTTAATTTTCTAATCAGAACAGCCTAGGTGTTCACATTGTATTCTCTTCTATACTTTACCATAGGGAGTTTCTGCTGCCTGGGTGGAGATGTAAAGTGTAGATACAAGTAAACAAGGTTACGTTAAGCTGTCTTCATGAGTGATCACAGAGGAATACAGTCCAGCTTGGTGAGTGCAGGATTTATTCATCATAGGTCACACTTTAGAACCCACCAGCCATCAGCAGGAGAGCAATGCCAGCTGCCTAACATTAGAACAGTCATCCACCAACAGGGTAGATGACATTAGCACAAATGAGTTCCAAGCAAGGCTCCAACAGTTTATTAAGTATAACACAAAAACCCTACAGCAATATTTTGATTTTAAATAAAAAATGTAATTAATTTAAATATATTTAATTCAATGTACATTATTTTCTTGTTTACATAAAAAAATTAATTTCCATCTACAGTAAAAAAAAAGTTTTTTTAATGTAATAATAATGACTAAAAGTGAAGTGTAGAATAATTTAAAGCAAATTGACTACATCATTTTCAAATGTAATGTTACATGATTTTTTTAATTAAAAACGATTGTTAAAATATTGCATAATCAAATAATAAATATGTTATATTTTAAGAAACTTGACATAATTTCCTATGTAGTTTTCTTTTTTGTCCTCACCTCAATTATTTTCTATGGGAGCGTATTGAGTGTCAGTGGCTGACTGCGTGTGGTGCAGGACTTACTACTGTTTCTTTCGGCAGTAGTAACTTCCACTTGTAAATATAGATTCACCTCCTCTTTCAGAGGGGTGGAGACATGTAAGTTTACACTTCTGAGTAACTTTACACATGGATTTTGTGAATAGTCGAAAATAGTAAACTTACTCAAAAATGTAACAGTATACTAGTAAATTACTCACTAGGGTAACTTACAATTGCCCCCGATAAACCCCAATCAATGTCTAAGTTATACACTGGTATTTTATTAACACCATTTCCCAGAGATCCCCTCTGAACATAGACTCATTCCTCTGCCTGGCCAAAATCTCTAACCTCTGTCATGTAACCTCAAGGGGTGTTCAGAGCAGAGGGGTCTCTAGTCCCTTTGGCCCACCAGCCCCTTATAATATATCCCCAGACCCACAGCTACTCTCAGAGACAATGCACTACTGCTTCTCATAAGATGAGTTTCCAGTGCACTACTACGTTTCAGAAGATTAATTTCCAATGCACTACTACTTTTCATAGGTTGAGTTTATAAATAATAATGCTGTATCATTACAGGCTTTGATTGACACTTATCATTTTAATTTGCTTCTACTTATTTTTCAATGGCGTTTATTTATTTTAAAAGCATTTTAATTGTAAAGGTAGGCATTAGCACCCTGTTAACCAACCTTTATTAAACCTGAATTGCCTCCTTTTCATCTCATCATCTCCCAACAACCGGCTACCTGATTCCAGTCTTGTTAATCAAACAGTGTGGTCACTTCTCACTCGCAGTCATCATATAGTAGTCCAAGTCACCTCAGTTCTTCTTCCAAGACATTATGCAAGCTTAAAATGTTTTGAGCATATCAAGGCTCTGTAATTGAGGGCGAAGTACTGAACAGTAGGACCCGACTTTCTCCTAAACTCTGTAGGAATGCCATGCAGTCCATGCATTACATGTTTTTCATTCATGTGAAATAGCAACGTTGCTGTATCCAATGCAATTCTGAATGTGTTTGTTGCATTCTTCCCAAAGACAGTGCTGTTTCGCAGTTAGCATAATTTGTGAAATCATTCTTGCCAACTTTGAAACTTCCTTGATATCAGTCCTATAGGAAAGCATCTGGCTCTTGATGAAATACAGAGGTCTCAAGGCACGTTGACGAAACCTGAACATTGTCAGGAACCATTGACAACTTGGCTTTGCCTCTTCTTAATCAAATATAGTGTATTGTTTTATTACCACGGATCTTTTGTTCCAGTGGTTCCAAAAATAGAGCAAATAGCAGTGGTGTGAGTGAACACCACTCCACTCTCTGGTCCTGCACCCTATCACTACCTTAAATGAAAGCTGGCTTTTGATTCATATATTCACTTTTGAATGTCGTTAGCTCACCAAAACCCAATGAACAAACCTCAGACCCAACCCAAATGTAAGACCTGCCCAAATTTAAGCAAGATGTGCTCCAGAAAGACTCTGTCCACCCTGATAAAGATCTTCTCCGCACCGAATGGTAGAAGAACTGTTGCCATTTTAACTGGGGGGATGGGGCTTCTTAGTGACCTGTGTGCTTTTACCCAATAAAACCTACATGGTCTGGATAGATCAGTGACAGCAACACTTTGCCTAATCTATTCTCAAGGGCATTTGTAAAAACTCTCACACCTAAACTGAATAAAGATATCGGCATTTAGGATCTTCGGGCCAGATGTAGTAAAAACCGATTGTGCAAATCGGAAAATGCGAGTCGGTGCGACTCGCAATTTCTGATTCGCAAAATCGGATGCAGAACGGTGTGAGATTCCCTGCACTCACAGGGATGGTGGCCTGCTGAAGACAGCAGACCTCCATGTCTGTGACTGCTTCTTAATAAAGCAGTTTTTTTTTGTAGTGCAGCCCGTTTTCCTTAAAGGAAAACGAGTTGGAATACAAAAAAAATAACAAAACCATTTGGTTTTGGTTTTTCAGAGTAGGCAGTGGTCCATTGGACCACTGCCTGCTCTGAAAAAACATTAATAGCGACATTCACAAACGGGAAGGGGTCCCCTGGGGACCCCTTCCCTTTTGTGAATGGGTTACCACCAGTGTGACAGTGGTGGTAACTGCAAATTGCTTTGTGACCGCGAACGCGGTCACAAAGCAATTCTGCATTGCGGTGCGAGTCGCAGATAGGAAGGGGACACCCCTTCCTATTTGTGAGTCACATTTCCATTTTGCGAGTTGGTACCGACTCGCAAAATGGGAATGTGCATCGCGATGCGCGTTTTGCATGGCGCAAACTGCGATTTTCGCAGTTTGCGCCATGCAAAACGCGTTCTACATCTGGCCCTTCATTCTCTCAGATCTTTGGCTTTACTATAAGGGGTGGACTCCGATATGGTATTGGTATTGGGTGTACACAGCATATAGGTTATGCCCTCCAATCTGTATGTTGTCATCAGCAGGGCATGGAGGTTCACAAATATAAGTTCATCATTAGAGTACAATATTTATGTCACTCAATTCAGTCATACATTTAACTGTATTAAAATGATGCACATGATAGAGCGTTACACATGATTAGTGTTAAATAATTTATCACATTTTTAGACCACTCAATTTGCATGACTTATTTACTAAGGCCCATCTAAGTCCCATATATATCTTTTTGGTCACTTCTCCACTCACCCCTATGCTGTTCATTACAAATGTCATGGTACCAAATAAATCAGAAGCCAGCTTTCCAAAGAAGATAGTGGATAAGAGTCACAGCCAGGGGCTTCAGACGTCTTTAGATTAAGTATGGGCCTGTGTTAACCTTCTTTACTTATGGGGCATCTATCTGAGCCTATTCACTCAGAGAGGGAAAGCTGACAGCCCAAAGAGGCCTCTAACCTGTTGAGGTCCAGCAGCTTCTTCCCGTAGAGTCATTGGAAGAACGTTTTAAGCTGTTCTATCCTCTTCCGCCCATAATTAAGGTTTCTATTTCATCTCTGAGTTCAGTTACGTGACTTTATTCCGTTCTCACCTTCTAAGTATTAGCCAGCAATCTGCACACATCATTCCTTTGCTTATAATATTTTTGCTGGAGCCTGTCTAGCATATATTGTGACTTGTCCTTTTATGTTTTCCTAACTTGTCCCTTTATGTCTATTACCTCCCACCATATCTTTTTAGACTGTGCTTGTGTTTGGATTCTGTCTCTAGAGGATCATCCTCATTTCCTCAGTAATGCTTCTTCGTTTTTAAGTTTTCGGGCTACCGCTATAAAGTGCCCTTGAATAACTGCTTTCAGTGCATCAAAGACTGCCTCTATACTCATGTCACTGGTATCATTGTCCACCAGGCATCCTTATAGTGTTGTTTTATTTCTGTAATCTCTGCAAGGTCTTTCAGCAGACTGTTGCACAGTCACCAGCTTTCAAGCCTATCACCCACCCTTTCTCATCAAACAGAGCATTATTTTATCTTGTGATTCCAAAGTGTCATGGGGCTATGCTTAGCCTCCTCTATTGCACTTAGGAGATCCATCCAGCAGGATGTAGCCAAGTCTAGCAAATGTTTAATGAGCTACTCAAACGTGTGAATAATCTACTTCAGGGATTATCTAAAGTGCCAGGCATATGCTCTAGCCATTGCTTTCCCACGCAATGTACGGGTCAATATTCCTCAAACCTGTGCTGTGTTTTATCCACTGAGGAGCAGATGACCAGGCTGAGGTCTCTACCTGCTGCCAGTCAACCTCTGTGCTGTCCACCTCAAGAAGGGCTCTTGGTTTGTGTTTTAGATTGCTGATAGGGAAATGGCCATTTTGCTTTGGGATCCAATCACTATTACAAATCTTCCCTCCTGTCTCTCCATAAGCCTTGAACTCTAAACTAGAACAAGGAATATCCTGTGCAATTTTTTATCCTTGGTTATCTTTCTGAATTTCAAACAGGATAATGCAAATTATATATTCCAACCTTATCCTGTTCCTAGCATATTCAATAAATGTAGATTTAATTTGGTTCAATCATTTTGCTCAACCTTAATTAATTTATTCTTTGTGCTCATAGTCGAGGCCAAAGTGCTGTAGAGCAAAAAATATTTTGTCTCTCTTTCAACCAAACATTTGATAAGCATAATTTTCAATTATTTAAAACTGTAAGAAAATAATCTATAAGTCTAGTGAGGATATGCTTAAACACCCTGGAGCGGTGTATGCAGTTTAAGGTTTATTATATTTAATGCCATCTGGGATTTCCACAACATCGCCTCTGCTGCTTTTCAATGTATCAGAGATTCCAAGAAGGTCTTTGAAGATACATCAATATTTCATAAAGATCCCCACCTTTCATTCTAGGAGACATTCCATAGATTCGATTGTCTTAAAATGTAGCAAACTTTCAAATAGGTTTCTTTGATTAAAAGTGGAATTAAATATAATTCAAACATTTTGATTATACCTTTTATTACAAACTTTTACCCATCATGATTTAGTGTCCTTTTCCTGGACACTTTTGTTTTCTTGATCCCATACATGTAAACCTTACTGCAGTTCCTGATACAAACTGACCTATTCAAGAATGCAGATTTTCTTGTTCATATTTCACAACCTTCTTTTTAATCAAGTTTCAACTCATAAATTGCTCTCATTCTCATTTGAACCATACCTACTATATGCTACATGATATACAGAGTATAATATTTCTAACCAATGTTTCCCATTCAATAGAAATTTTAAACTCCACATAGAAGTACATTTGCACAATCCTTTTGACATTAGGTTTTGAGGGTAGCTCAAGGATAACATTTTGTGCTACTTTATGTCTGGTGCAACATTTTTTTAAATCACAAATCAAAACGTAATATATTTTCTTTTTATTGATGAATCACAGATGTTCATTTAAATTTTAATCTACCCTAAAAGAGTTCATAATCTTTTGACTGATGAAGGTATTGGGTGTACGCAGCATATAGGTTATGCCCTCCAATCTGTATGTTGTCAGCAGCAGGGCATGGATGTTTCCAAATGTAAGTTCATCATTAGAGTACAATATTTATGTCACTCAATTCAGTCATATATTTAACTGTATTAAAATGATGCACATGACAGAGCGTTACACAAGATTAATGTTAAAGAATTTATCACATTTTTAGACCACTCAATTTGCATGACTTATTTACTAAGGCCCATCTAAGTCCCATATATATCTTTTTTCAGGCAGCACAACATAGCAAACCACCTTGCTGCGCGAAAGGGCAGGAATGTGCCATATTTAACATTACAATGCATATTTCTGTACTCTTTCCTAGCGCTGGTGCACTTTTGGCTGCCTAGAACCAATGCAGGCACCCTTGCGTCATGGGATAAGGGTGCCTGTGTTGTAGGCAGGATTGTTTTTGTGCATGAAGGACCATCTTCCTGCACAAAAACAATCCTCAGATGCATTTCCCTCTTTCTTTATGTGTTTTAGAATGCGGAATGCAGCACACCTAGGAAGAGGAAAAAACACAAGCAGAAATAGAGATATTTCTTCTTGTTACGCCCCACCTGGGGAAGCACAGTATTTTGACACATTACCAGGTCTACCACTAATGGTAAATCTGCAAATGTTCCAAAAACCATGGGTGGATGCATTGAACGCCTCCTTGGGGCAGAGTAATGCAAGGCAGTGATTTGCATTGTTTTACATTACTCCAGATTTATCAAGCCATGCAGTGCCAATCAAGGTGGCCTTGTGTGGCATGATAAATCTCACTTAGGCTTCACGTCACCCTTGTGACCCCTTGTGTGGCGCATGAGTGATGCAAAACCTTGATACATCTAGCCCTAAATATTAAGACAATTGGGCTATTGTGCAGTAGTAATGCAAACTAGACACCAGGTAGTTTGCTTTTTTTTAACAAAAACTTTGATTATTTGGGGAGTGACCCCTTGGGGAAGGATCACTCCCCTCTGGGGAGAATTTTGTTGGCTGTTTCTGCCCCGCTGGGGCAGATCGGCCATTTTTTTTACGCCAATCTGCCCCCAAGGAGGGCAGACCCCACTAGACACCAGGGACTGTTGTGTTTGTGTTTTGGCCGGGGGCAGCCCCTTGGGCAAGGGTCGCTGCTCAGGGGGGCTAATTACTGCTGGCCATTTCTGTTCCCCATGAGGCCAGATCGGCCTATTGTTATTAGACCCATCTGCCTCCAAGGGCGGCAGAAACCACTTAGGTACCAGGGATTGTTGTGTGTGTGGGTGAGTGTTGTTTGGGGAGGGCGGCACCTTGGACAAGGGTCGCTCCTCATGGGGGCACATTACTGTTGCCCATTTCTGCCCCCAAGGGGGGCAGGAACCACTTAGGCACCAGGGATTGTTGTGTGTGTGTGTTTTGTTTGGAGGGCGGCCCCTTGGGCAAAGGGCGCTCCCCTTTGGGTGGGCATTCATTTTGGCCATTTCTGTCCGCCTTAGGGGCAGATCAGCCTATTTTTGTAAGGCTCGTCTGCCCCCAAGGGGGCAGAAAGTCCACTATACACCAGGGATTTTTTTTGTTTAAAAGAGAGTGGGGGTATTGCCATACCCCCACCCGAAATAAATGGGGACAACATTGTTCTGCCCACTGGGAGGCAGCTGGGGTAATTACCCCCAATCCGCCCCTGGGGGGGAGAAAGCCCACTAGATGCCAGGGATTGAAAAAAAATAGAGGGGTGGATGCTGCCAACAACTATAGGCATGGTTATGTCCCCCCCACCCACTCCAACTGAAGGGGGTAACAGTCTTTCAGCCACTCCCACTGCAAACTAAAGCATCTCATCCCAATAGCAAGCAAATGGCTATTTGACTCTTTTGGGTTTTGATTTGACATATGGGCCAGGAGAGCTTGGCTAACTCCCAATATCATCCCACTTGGAATGGTGAGGGGCTGCACTTTTTGGACTTTGGTACGCTGCCACCTAGAAAAACCCACCAGACCTGGACACATCTGAAAACTAAACATCTGGGTGAGTGCAGGGTGGTGTGCTTCACATGCACCCCACATCATTTTCTTACCCACAATGCCCTGCAAACCTTAAACTTTGCTTGAAATCATGCATTTTTCCTACATTTCTTGTGATGGAATATTCTGGAATCCACAGCAATCCACAAAATTCCTACCACCCAGCATTGTCGCTTCTATACCAATAAAAATTCAGCCCCACTTGTCAGCCTAAAAATGTTTGGAAAAAACTGCCCTTTTCGACCCGTTTTGGTTGCCCCTTAATTTCTACATGTTTTTGACCCTTCCCTGTCACAAACACTTGGCCCACCTACACAAGTGAGGTATCATTTTTATTGGGAGACCGAGGGGAATGCTGGGTGGTAGAAAATTTGTGGTGGTGTGGTGATCCCATAATGAAATGTGAGGAAAATGTCATTATTTAGCTAAATTTTAGGTTTGCAGGGGATTCTGGTTAAGAAAACGCTGGGGGATCGACGCAAGTCACACCTCCCTGGACTCCCTCAGGTGTCTTGTTTTCAGAAATGTGTAGGTTTGGTAGGTTTCCCTAGATGGCTGCCGACTCCATGACTAAAAATGCAGGTGCCCCTTGCAAAAACAGGTAGTTCTGTAATAGATAATTTTGATATGTCCACATTGTGTTCTGGAGCATTTCCTGTCACTGCCATTAGGCCTACCCACACAAGTGAGGTACTGTTTTTATCAGGAGACCTGGGGGAATGCTGGGTGTAAGGATGTTTGTTGCTCCCTCCAGATTCCAGAACTTTGCAGCACCAAAATGTGAGGAAAAAGTGTTTTTTAGCCAAATTTTGAGGTTTGCAAAGGATTCTGGGTGACAGAACCCAGTGAGAGCCCCAGAAGTCACTCCATCCTGGATTCCCTTAGGTGTGTAGTTTCCCAAAATGTATAGGTTTGCTAGGTTTCCCTAGGTGCCGGCTGAGCTAGCGGCCAAAATCCACATATAGGCACTTTGCAAAAAACACATCCGTTTTCATTGGAAAAATGTGATGTGTCCACATTGTGTTTTGGAGCATTTCCTGTTGCAGGCACCAGGCCTACCCACACAAGTGAAGTACCATTTGTATCAGGAGACTTGGGGGAATGCTGGTTGGGAGGAAATGTGTGGCTCCCCTCAGATTACAGAACTTTGAAGCACCAAAATATGAGGAAAAAGTGTTTTTAGCCACATTTTGAGGTCTGCAAAAGATTCTGGGTGACAGAACCCAGTGAGAGCCCCGCAAGTCAACCCATCCTGAATGTCTAGTTTTCAAAAATGTACAGGTTAGGTAGGTTTCCCTAAGTGCCCGCTGAGCCACAGTCCAAAATCCACAGCTAGCAGTTTTCAGTGGAAAAAATGTAATGTGTCCATGTTGGGTTTTGGGGTGTTTCCTGTCGCAGGCACTAAGCCTACCCACACAAGGGAGGACCATTTTTATCACGAGTCTTGGGGGAACACAAAATAGAAGAACAAATGTTATTGCTAATTGTCTTTCTCTACATTTCTGCCTTCCAAATGTAAGACAATGTGTAAGAAAGAAGTAATTTTGAGAAATGCCCTGTAATTCACATGCAAGGATGGGGACCGCTGAATTCAGAGATGTGCAAATAACCACTGTTTCTAAACTCCTTGGGGGTCATTCTAACCCTGGCGGTCCAAGACCGCCAGGGCTAAAATGACGGGGGCACCGCCAACAGGCTGGCGGTACCCCGCTGGGCATTCTGACCACGGCGGTTCGGCCGCGGTCAGAAGTGGAAAACCGGCGGTCTCCCGCCGGTTTTCCGCTGCCCAAATGAATCCTCCATGGCGGCGCAGCAAGCTGTGCCGCCATGGAGGATTCTGACACCCCATACCGCCATCCTGTTCCTGGCGGTTCTCCCGCCAGGAACAGGATGGCGGTATGGGGTGTCGCGGGGCCCCTGGGGGCCCCTGCAGTGCCCATGCCAATGGCATGGGCACTGCAGGGGCCCCCATAAGAGGGCCCCAAAAAGAATTTCAGTGTCTGCTTTGCAGACACTGAAATTCGTGACGGGTGCAACTGCACCCGTCGCACCTTCCCACTCCGCTGGCTCAATTCTGAGCCGGCGTCCTCGTGGGAAGGGTGTTTTGCACTGGGCTGGCGTGCGGCCTTTTGGCGGTCGCCCGCCAGCCCAGTGCAAAACCCAAAATACCCTCAGTGGTCTTTCGACCGCGGAGCGGTATTTTGGAGGGGGAAGTCTGGCGGGCAGCCTCCGCCGCCCGCCAGACTTAGAATCACCCCCCATGTCTTCTGCCCATTTCGGAAATACATAGGTTTCCTTGATACCTATTTTTCACTCTTTATATTTTACAAATTAATTGCTGTATACCCGGTATACAATGAAAACCCATTGCAAGGTGCAGCTCATTTATTGGCTAGGGGTTCCTTGGGTTCTTGATGAACCTACAAGGCCTAGATATCCCTGCCACCAGAAGGGTCCAATAAATGCAACGATATATCCCTTTAAAAAATGTGCCATAGATGGAAAAAGTTACAGAAGAAAACGTGGACAGAAATGGCTGTTTTTTTCAACTCACTTTCAATATTTTTGTATTTCAACTGTTACTTTCTATAGGAAACCCTAGAAAGATCTACACAAATGACCCCTTGCTGAATTTATAATTTTGTCTACTTTTCAGAAATGTTTAGCTGTCCAGGATCCAACATTGGTTTCACACCCATTTCTGTCACTAACTGGAAAGAGGCTGAAAGTACAAAAAATAGTAAAAATTGGGTATGTCCAAGAAAAATGCCCAAACTGTTGAAAAATTTGGTTTCCTGATTCATGTCTGTTTGTTCCTGAAAGCTGGGAAGATGGTGATTTTAGCACCAGAAACCCTTTGTTGATGTCATTTGCAGGAAAAAAACAGCTGCTTTTTTTCTGAAGCATTTTTTCCCCTACATTTTTGCTGTATTTTGGCTAATTCCTTGGGCTCCTCCAGGGGAACCCCCAAACTGTGGGTACCTTTAGAATCCCCGGAACGTTGGAAAAAAAGGATGCAAATTCGGTGTTGATAGCTCATGTGGACAAAATGTTATGAGGGTCTAAGCACAAACTATGCCAAATAGCCAAAAAAGGCTTGGCACAGGAGGGAGAAAAAGGCCTGGCAGCGAAGGGGTTAACCAGGCTCTCACCACTACTAAGGATGGTCTTTAGGCCAGTGAGATTGGTGCGGCCACACGGAGCACTGACCTGGAAGGGGGGCTCTGACCTCAGGGGAAGACGCTGTTTTTAACAGTAACTTAACATTTTAAGGCACCTGCTGCAGAGTTCCTTGTGGGTCCAACTTTCAGGCAGTAATAAATATGTAAAGATAACTCTTACGATTAGAGTTCCTGCTAGAGAGAGAAATCAGAGCTTTATCTTGTGGCAGGGTTTACTCACCATAAAGTAGCACAGATGGTTAATATGCCTGCTGCGAAGAACAGATCTGTATCTTGTGTGGATCAGTAAAGCCAGCTGTTACCAGTGCTTTAAAGCATACGAAATGTATGTGAGAGAGGGGATGGAGACGCGAGGGCACTTTTGCTGGGCGCTAGTGAGGGAATCCGAGGAGCAGGTCTTATGAGGGAGGAGTTTAGGACGCCATAAAAGATTGTCGCACCGGGCGCCACCAGTGCTAAAGCCGGTCCCACTACTAATTACAGCTGATTTTTTTGCCCATGAAAAACAATGTACAGGCCGTTTCATAGTCAACAAAGAGAGTGGGAACATTTTGCCTATATTTTTATCATAGGCTGCCCCAAAATATACATTTTTTAGCATCTGCAAGGCACTGATGTTCTGCATTCATCTGGATCCACGAAGCCATGTCATTCTTTTCGAGAGAGCAGCGGTTGCCCTAGCACAAGCCGCAC
Organism: Pleurodeles waltl; assembly: GCF_031143425.1. Lineage (NCBI taxonomy): Eukaryota > Metazoa > Chordata > Amphibia > Caudata > Salamandridae > Pleurodeles > Pleurodeles waltl. The sequence goes on from NC_090447.1 coordinate 1,424,897,133, forward strand.
GTGATCAGCAAACTGCAGCTTAGTTTGCGCACTCTTTCCACTGTTTAATTATTTAGGCCAATATAAACATGTTGTTTGGGCAGCAGGCTGTGCCTAAGTGCTGCGGGAGAAACATATGCCTGGCATCATGGAGCGAGTACATTGATGTGGCTATAAATCACTGTCAAACAGCAAAACAACAGAACTCGTCCTCTAAACAACCACGTGAAGAAGCTGCCAGGAAGTCCAACCAGAGGTGCATACCTTGATGATCAAAGTTATACCAAAACACTGCCATTAATTTTGTTTTGGACGTGTAACAATATATTAAGAAATTTTTATAAAGCGCATTGTAAGGCACTTCTGCTGTTTCTTAGCACTGTAAGTAGAGGGTGCTCCTATTTCCCACTTTAATGGGACTCAGTTTACCAGTCTCTGAAAAATGGGAGGTTGAATTAACTGTGTCAAGATTCAAACTCATCACCTGCAATTAATTCACCTCAACAATTCAGTGGTGAGCATTTATGTCACTGAGCCACCAAGCCAGCTATGGTTACACTGAAAGCAGTGCTTAATTTGTGCTTGTTGTTTCCGGTGCTGAGCACCGGCACTTATTTTTGAGGGCCGGGGCTTATTCTTCTGCCTCAAGCATTTGCGGCGAGCAAAAGACACATATGGGAAAGACGGAGGTAAGGAAAAACGAAAAAGCGTCACAAAGGGAGAAAGTAGAAATCTACAAGAGTGAGCTGGAGGGGCAGGGGTGTCCGTAAATGGATTGAAGAGGCCTGAGATGGCTTCAGGATTACGCCACCTCAGTATTCTGTGTTCGCACATTTAATTGCAGCAGCCGCATGTTTAAGAGGAGGGCTTTAGGCACCGGCACCTTTTTATTTACAAATTAAGCACTGAATGAAAGAGATTAATGAAAGCGGAACAAGTCGGAAATTCATTGCTACTATAAGAAAGGTTTTGAGGTTTTGTCTAAATCTATAAGAGAAAAGGAGAAAAGTTCAGAATGGGCAAAAAAAGCCCACATATTTTAATGATGATTCAAAAGATGCAGAGTAAAATGGAAAAGCGCATGTAAACACGTTTAAATGATCAACTGTGGCGAAATCCACCTAAGTTAATTATCACATCAATTAAATTCTAAATCAGTTGAAAATTGAAATACAGTCTTTGCAGTTAACCAATACCCAAGATTTAGATTCAAGACTTTGGACCACCTGTGTGAAGATTTTTTGCATTCGCAAATGACCGCAAAAAGGCTTTCTATTGTTCCAGAGACTCGAATAGCGATTCAGTAATGTTATGTTACTGAATCGCAATTTGGTTTGCGACGAAATACTGAATTGCAATTTAGAAGGAGTGGGTTCAGGGCATGCTGTCCAAATGCCAAATCAAATTGGTATGTGTTCATGTTTTGCAACCAAAATCCGGTTGCAAAACATTACTACTTTACTGACTACTGAAAGGTCATGGTGAGGCATTCGCGAACAGGAACAGGTTCCCTAAGGGACCCTTTCTCTATTGTGTATGTTGAAAAAAATATTGTATAAGAGTAGGCATCAGACCACTGCTTACTCTTAAAAAATGTTAGTAACATTTTTAATTGTTTTTAAATGCATCCCATTTTCCTTTAAGTAAAACCGGCTACATTTTTAAAAAGTGCTTTAGTTAAAAACAATCACAGACATGGTGGTCTGCTGCCTACAGCAGGCCGCTTATCCCAATGATGGCTGGGATTCCTAGTAAATTGCAATTTGTGATCTACCTCAATAATATTTGTGAGGTAGGTTGAATTGCAACCCACTAGGAATCTGTATTTTGCAAACCAACCTGGAAATACATAGGTCAGCTCGCAAAATAGCAATATCACACTGGTCATAAAAATACTATTTGCAAATTGCAACCAGTATTTTGCGAACAGTGCTATGTACATCAGACCCTAAATCACACACAATAATTCCAAGAAAGTAAATATGTGTGGATACAATAAAAATGAGCATTTTTGTTTCCAACTGTCTAAGAACATCTTGTTGTACACTTGTGAAAGGGTCTACATGCAGCTATGTAACCATATAGCCGGCCTTTAACTCCATTAAGAGTTTACCGTAAACAACCTATCTCAGAGTTTGCTGATGTCTTCATTGATCTTTAGTTTCTGGTAAAGTAAATTAAGTAGGAGAGTTATTTGATTTTGAGAGAATGAAAAAATTTGCTTTTTGAAACAAAAGTGTATTTTAACCAGGTTCTCAACATCCTGCGATTTGGAGCAAATCACTTTATTTACTCGTGCCTACAATTCAGCGCCTTGAGACCCTCAAGGGTCATTTGTCATGCTTTACAAATCCTGGATTATGATTTTAAGTAGGAATTTGTTAAATATATGAAGCTACCATTGCTAAATCAGTGAAGTTTATAAAAACACACAAAAGTGGGTGAAAAAGCCCACTTTTGTGTGGGAGTAAGATTTTGCATAAACTGTTTTTGCTTAGAAAATGTTTTGGTAGAGTTATTGTGTGCTTGTCATGTGAGTTATTGTGTGCTTATGATGTGTACGAAGGTGAGAAACTGCAAATCCATGAAGTCTGACAACGTGTTTCACACACCCATAATTTAATATATGTGAACGGAGGCAGTGTAGAACTGGAGATTCTAACCCATGCGAAAACTATTTTTTTTGTTTTAGGATATCTGGTTTTGGACCTCAGCTTTTAGGGGGTCTCCCAAAAGGAGCCTCACCCACTCTTTGCCACTGCTTAAAATAGTAGTGAGATGTGACTTCTAGTGCCTACGTTTCAAAATAATGTCTACAACTGCACATCTGGGGTGAGAAGCTCTGTGCTGGTTATGTGTGCACATGTGTGCAGGATAAGAGAGGAAGACTGCTAGCTGACTAAGTCAGCATATAGGTAGCAATGCGGCAAATGACATCCAGAATAAATTGGTTATGCCCTGCTAAAGTCTTATAAATCAATTGGAGATCCAAAAATATATGTTCCCTTTCTGTGTGTGTGAAGTGTAAAATCTGTAGTGTTTTGACACTTTGGTAAAGTATTCCTTACTGATAATTTTTGACTGGCATGAATTAGGAAGCCACTTGATGCATCCTTCCCTATACATTCTTTGGCTACCAAAGCATATCCAGAGTTAGTTTTATTCTATATGCATTTGTTTATGTTCTTTAATATTGCACATATTTCCCCGTGCCATCTTACTGTGAATAATGCTTTATGCTTCCCTGCTGGGCTATGTTAATTACTCTGCTAGCTAGCTAGCAGTTCAAAGGTTCCTCTAAATAATAGATCCATCATGAGGGATTAGCCTTACCCTTACAGAGGAAGGGGTTAGGCTGAATTCTCCATAGGTGATAAGCACTTCTAGGATATTCTCACAGAGGACAGAGAGAAAACAAAAAGACGTCTGTCACCACAGGGATTACTTTGAAGATTTAAGGAAAGAAACCAGACTTGGGTGGTGTGGAACTTGGTCCTGAAAGACAGAAACATTCCAATGTCCCATCAAGCTGCCATTGTGAAATTTGATAGAATGATAGCAGAGGGAAGGCCTTAGATATCCTGTGGGCTGCTCCGTGGATGTTCCATTCAGATAGAAAGGTGATGTGGCATCTATGTACTCCCACCTTCTTGAATCCTAAACCTTCATTTTTAAACCCCCTGCAAAGGGAATAATTTTTGCGAAGCTGAGGAGAAACAGATGATGAAGGAAGAACCCACACAATGAACGAACCCCTGTCTGAAGAAGACACTCTGGACATGTACTTCTTAGGCATTTGTTGAACTCTGCCTCCAGAGCTGGTAGCATTAATTCCCCATTCTCTCTTGATGCCAGTAGAGGGTGGACTTTCTAAGGACCCTGAAGGAATAGAGTCCCCTTCGACGTCTGTGGTCTGGTCATAGCTGTGGGTGCTCTAGGAGTGGGTCCTACATGCTTCTGTTGTACACACAGGTAACCTGCAAGAGGTGGAAGGTCTTGGTTGCTTGAGGGTTGTGTGCAGGACGCATGGTCTGCATTGGGGACAATGGGGTACCACTGCAGGAATACATCAGATCTGGGTACTAACAAAGGTTGGAAAGGAAGGGAGGTCCAAAGTCCTTTCAGTTTACTGCTGCTGAAGGAAAAGCTGCAGTAAAACTGACTTTAAAAAACATCAAACCATCAAAGAAATATCATCTAAAATTTAGAGGCCAGGAGACCCATTAAGAACACCACTGGTGGCTAGAGCACACCACAGCCTCTTGAAAATGGGTAATCCAGACTAGAGTTATCACATTTGAGATTGCTGCTCATAGACAGCTCGTCGATTGTTCCCAGCTGGTCCCCTCAGGTCTCTGAAGACTACGGGTCAAGAGAAGTGTTAGAAATGGGGTCTTTGTTTGGCAGTCAGGTTACCCCCGTCGAAGCAAGGACCCTCACTCTAGTCAGGGTAAGTCACACACAATCCAAATTATCCTGTGCCCACCCTCTGGTAGCTTGGCACTGAGCAGTCATGCTTAACATAGAAGGCAATGTGTAAAGTATTTGTGCAATAAATCATACCATACCACAACATAACACCACAAAAATACAACACACAGGGGGTCATTACGACCTCGGCGGTCTTGCAAACAAAACGCAGAGGCTACGGGAGACAGAATACCGCCATTGCCGGTGGTATTCCTGGCTCCCTATTATGACATTTCCGCTGGCCCAGCGGAAATGTCACATCAACATTGCTGCCGGCTCGTAATAGAGCCGGCGGCAATGCTGATGTGCAGCGGGTGCAGTAGCACCCGTCGCGCATTTCACTGCCCGAAATTCGGGCAGTGAAATGAGCGACGGGGCTATGCCTGGGGGCCCCTGCACTGCCCATGCCAGGTGCATGGGCAGTGCAGGGGCCCCCAGGGGCACCCCAAGTCCCCTTTCCGCCAGCCTTTCAATGGCGGTGTTTACTGCCACGGACAGGCTGGCGGTCGGGGACTCATAATCCCCAGGGCAGCGGTGCTTGTACCCCTGCCCTGGGGATTATGACCGCCAGGCGGAATCATCGCGGGATATTGGATGGGCCGGCGGTATGGCCGTGGCAATTCCGCCACGGTCATAATTGCTGGCGGAACACCGCCAGCCTGTTGGCGGTGTTACCGCCAACTTACCGCCGGCCGCCAGGGTCGTAATGACCCCCACAGTGTTTAGAAAAATATATAATATTTATCTGGATAAATGCAGGTCAAAAACAATTAAAAATGTCTTTGGAGTTAAAAGATTACTGTAAAAGCAATAAAAAGTGTCTTAAGTTCCTCTAGAAACAACAAGTGTCTCTTACAGGGCAAAGTACCTGGTTTGCATTGAAAAACCCTCGCAAGAGACCGCAGAGGAGGAGATGTGTGGAAAACGGGAGTGTGCGTCAGTTTTGGCCCATCGGACACGGACTTGCGTCATTATTTTCCACGCGGGGAAGATGTTGCATCGATTTCTGGCACACGGACTTGGATCCTCTTCGGGTTGCGGGGTTTTCAGACGCCCCGGGGACGAGGTGTGGAATCCTGGGCTTGCGGAGCGAAGGCGATGCATGGGATTTTCTTCCGCACGGCAGGCGCTGCGTCGATTTCTCTCTGGAAGTCAGGTGGCGGCATTCTGAGTCGGCTTGCGTCGATCCAGTAGGGCTGTGCATTGAAGTTCCGGTTGCGTCGTTGGCGATGCATCGATCTTCTGTCACAAAGTCGGGCTGCGTTGTTCCAGACTCGGCGTGCGGTGAATTTTTCACCGCGAGCAGGCTGTGCGTCATTCTTGGCAGGCAGTGCATCGAATTTTCACCGCACGGGGATTTCAGCTGCAGGAGAGAAGTCTTTTTGGTCCTGAGACTTCAGGGAACAGGAGGCAAGCTCTCTCCAAGCCCTTGGAGAGCACTTCTGCAACAAAGCAAAAGAGCAGCAAGACAGCAGGGCAACAGCAAGGCAGCAGTCCTCTTCAGAAAGCAGTCAGGTGAGTCCTTTAGGCAGCCAGGCAGTTCTTCTTGTCAGGGTGCAGGTTCTGGTTCAGGTTTCTTCTCCAGGAAGTGTCTGAGGTGGTAGGGCAGAGGCCCTGTTTTTATACCCAAATGTGCCTTTGAAGTTGGGGAGACTTCAAAGAGTGGCTTAGAAGTGCACCAGGTCCCCTTTCAGTTCAATCCTGTCTGCCAGGGTCCCAGTAGAGGGTGTGGCAGTCCTTTGTGTGAGAGCAGGCCCTCCACACTCCCAGCCCAGGAAGACCCATTCAAAATGCAGATGTGTGCAAGTGAGGCTGAGTATCCTGTGTTTGGGGTGTGTCTGAGTGAATGCACAAGGAACTGTCAACTAAACCAAGCCAGACGTGGATTGTAATGCACAGAAAGATTTAAGTGCAGAGAAATGCTCACTTTCTAAAAGTGTCATTTCTAAAACAGTAATATTAAATCCAACTTCACCAGTCAGCAGGATTTTGTATTACCATTCTGGCCATACTAAATATGGCCTTCCTAGTCCTTTCAGATCAGCAGCTACCACTCAAACAATGTATGAGGGCAGCCCCAATGTTAGCCTATGAAGGGAGCAGGCCTCACAGTAGTGTAAAAACAAATTTAGGAGTATTACACTACCAGGACATGTAAACTACACAGGTACATGTTGTGCCTTTTACCTACACAGCACCCTGCTCTAGAGGTTACCTAGGGCACACATTAGGGGTGACTTATATGTAGAAAAAGGGGAGTTTTAGGCTTGGCAAGTACTTTTAAATGCCAAGTCGCATTGGCAGTGAAACTGCACACACAGGCCTTGCAATAGCAGGCCTGATACAAGGTTAAGGGGCTACTGAAGTGGGTGGCACAACCAGTGCTGCAGGCCCATTAGTAGCTTTTAGTAGCTTTTAATCTACAGGCCCTGGGCACATATAGTGCACTCTACTAGGGACTTATAAGTAAATTAAATAGCCCAATTGGGTATTATCCAATGTTACCATGTTTAAAGGGAGAGAGCATATGCACTTTAGCACTGGTTAGCAGAGGTAAAGTGCGCAGAGTCTAAAAAACCACAAAAACAGTATCTCAAAAGTGGAGGGAGGCAGGCAAAAAGTTAGGGGTGACCACCCTAAGGCTGTCAGGTCTAACAACAAGAAAAACACAACTGCAAACAGAGGTTCTGAAATTTTTCCTGTGGAGCACATGGCCAGTTGGATGTCCCCCAGGGAATCAGCAATATATGAAGTGCTATTGCACTCTATTTAAATTGCCCAAAGGAGTTGTGGGGGGAACTGAATTACAGCCACCACAGACGTGGGGGTAGAGACGCATACTTCTCCAATCAATGTGGCCTTATGGAAGGGGGGGGGGGGCACCAGAAACATCCAATTGTCCAGGTACTGACCACTCACTTGTCTTGCTCCCTCAGGGCCAATCAGCAGGAAAGGCAAGGGTCCTTTTTAGGGGGTAAAGTATTGTGACTTTTCTTAGTGTGCCCTTTAGAAGCCCTTTAGAAGCTGTAGTTATTTGTTTGTCCATCTGCCATCTTGTACATATTTGGAATTTTGTGGTTAGCATTTAATTCTGCATGCATTAAAGTACTTTGTGAAAGGAAAAACACTGACTGGACATTGATTTATTGATTGCTATTTATTGCACTAGACGTCAAAGGTTCTAGCCATCACAATCTCCTTGAGTAAGCCTTAGTCTGCTTTCTCTTGTAGCTCTTAGAGTCCAGTGCTAAAGAGGTACTTGTTCCCCAGTTTGGGTGCCAAGAAAATAGGGGCCTACGGAAACCAATGCCACGATCCCAATTATCACAATTGAGGCCCAGAAACGCCTGAGTACCCTTGAGCCCTCTGATTTAGTTTCAGGCAGCTAGTATATGTATGTGTTACACGGTGAAGGACTCAAGCATGTTAAGTCAGCGTTACAGCAGACTGATGTAATTATAGACTATCACTATCCATACTTTATGTAGGGCTCCAGGGTGGACAGTAGTACACTCCAGTTGAACGATGCCTTACATCTGACACCAATGCCTGTGATTAAGTGTGTGCTGGTAGGGGAGGTCAGGAAGGGACCATCTTACAAAAAAGAAGATTACCTAATACAAGCTCTGGTCATAGCTATCAACCTATAATTAGTAAGGGAGAACGAAGGAAGTTTGGCAAGTGACAAGTAGTCTGACTGTTTCGTTCATGTAGTAGGACAAGATGAAAAGAATATAAATCCATATTAATTATGACCAGAGTCATAATACATTTGTGGACAACAAGAACATGAATGTCTATCTGTCGGCGTGCTATCCCTGAGATAATCTGCATGCTAGCGGCTCTTCCTGGTTGCTGGGTTCGGGGATTGTGTTAACCTCAAAGTCTGAGATGTAATGTGTCCCAGAGACACCATTCAGAACAGCACTTCACAATACAATTAATAATAAAGGGCTGACTCAAAAAGTGAGTTGGAAATAAAAAATTGAGGAAAAACCATCAAGGTTTATTAAGACTTAGGCCCATATTTATAATTTTTTTGTGCCGCAGTTGCTTAATTTTCTGACGCAAAAGCGGCGCAAACTCACAATATACAATTATATTTTGTACGTTTGCGCCACTTTTGCGTCAAAAAATGACGCAAATGCGGTGCTAAAACAGTATAAATATGGGCCTTAAAGTGCATAACAGAAAATATAAATATAAAAATGAAGGAGCAATCTCATTGAATTAGAGTAAGTAAACAGAAGTCAATGGCCATGAAAGCTCAGAAATAATACAATAATGAGGCAAAATCAGGTAAGTGGACCACCTTTCAAATGTACAGCAAATCAGTAGAAAACCAGGCAGCATCAATTGTAGAGGCATGTTTGAACACTACCTTCAGGGGTTTATATAGCCATTTTCTTATTTGGAAATTATCGAAACTGCAAATTCAGCATGGTACGGGCATTATTACAACAAATCACAAATCAGATTTTAGAAATGTCAAATAACCTTAACATCTAGGCACTAACCCACTGAATGAATATTGATTCACCCCTTATGACCTATTGCCATCCAGAGTCATCAGAACAAACTAGTTACATAAACAACCGAAAGCAATCCTGACTAAATGCGATAAAGTGCGCTGAAAGTCCTTGAATCCTTAAAAAAGTAACAAAAATGTTTCCTCCATCAGCTTCTTCTATAATAATACAACATACAAAATAAACAGTGCACATCTAGCCGCACGTGGTATCGATCAAGAACATATAGACGCAGAGTGAACATCATGATTTGGCAGCCATTTTACCAAAGGTGGGAGACGAGGCCGAACTCAGGCCCAGTTAATGCAAGCCAGAAAAACACAAAAACACTTAATAATGATTTCATTTCAATTGCAGTACCTTTATGTCAGTACAAATGTGCAAGTTCAATCTATAGAATAAAAAGTATTAAAGCGGAAAACTCCACAGAGTCATGAAAATACCTAGGTCAGTGGAAAAGACATCCTACGGAATATTACACGTTTTACCCAAATGACATCACCTGATTCACCCCTTACCTCGGTAGCTTCCTAGTTTGTGCTGAAAGTAGAATCTGCTCTCTCTAACGCCCCTTTTCAGTCCTGAACACTTGTGAAAATTAGCTGTGTAGAAATGGGCACTTGATTTCATGTGAACTGAAGGATAGAATTACAGCACAGAAGGTGTTATGCGCAACACAGCTTTGCAATGATGTACAAAGCCCGTTTGCATTTGCAAACCCTGCGATTCACAAATTGAAAGGGGTTGCAACTGTAAAAGTATTTTCTTTATGTACAAAAGGCCTTTTATGAGTCAGAAACATTCTTTCTGAATTATAAAAGGATTTATGAGATTCCTTTCTGAATTGCAGATAGGAGTTGGTGTGGAAGGGGCGTTCCTGTTTATGAATCGGAAATGAATGTATCACAAATGTGATGACAAATTATTGATGGGTTACTGATCCCTGAGTTGGGTGGAAACTGATTTGCAAAGGGGTAGGGGTGCCCTTAAGACCCCTTCCTAATGCTGGCAGACTCCAGGGGGAGATGTCAGTGGTCAATGGGAACACTGTCTGCTCCCCCTGAAGTTCCCAAAATGAAAATCTTTTTTTTAAAGTAATACCAGTTCCATTAAAGAACACTTTGTAATTTTGCATTTTGTAAGCAGATCAATTAGTACATAGGTTGATTACTATTTAATCTGAAAAAAATTATTTGCTGATTGAATAATTTAAAATCAGTGTAAGAAATCGGCTTGGTGGTTGACTGTGGTGTGAGCCATAGAAAAGCAGCAATCCCAGTCCTTGTCAGGGTGAGGCACAAGCCAACCCTAAATTAACCTGTGCTTAGCCCTCTGGTAGCTTGGCACAGAACAGTTAGGCTTAACTTAGAGGCAATCTTTAAAGTATTTGTTCAACACTTCAAACAGTAATTAAGTAAAAACACCACACAAAAAGGATCACAAACCAAGTTAGAAAAGTTGAGTGCTTTTTTTTCAATAAAACAAGACCAAAATGACAAAAGTCTAATCTGTAGTACTGGAGGTATGCTATTTTAAATGTTTTAGTAAAAATAGAGCCAAAAAGCACAAACCACCACCTGTGGATATCTGGCCGAACTAGACTGGAATAAAGTCACAAGTTCAGGCCAACCTTCTAAATCCTGGTTTGTCTATGCATTGCGTGGATCCACGTAGAAGAAGAGTTGTACAGCTGAAGTGATGCATCAGTTCTGATATGCGGAAAGGATGCAATTCGAGGACCTGAGTCATCATTGAGAAACACATAAACACGCATAAAACAGGGCTTGTTATGCGAAGTCCGGCATCGAGCATGCGTTACGCAGTCTGGGAGATGCATCGGTGTTGGGGCAACGCATCAAGTCCTAGGAGCTACGAGGCTGTGAAGCAGAATCCGTCACCGTGGTTGAGGCTGCTGTCGATGAGGGATGTGAGGGCCTGCACGAAGGATGCATTGTGCAGTGGCAGTTCCAATGATGCTTCTATTCGATACATGTGTTTGTGATGCAGTAGCAGCAATTCTTCAGTTCTGCTCAGGTTTGCACCATCCAGTTGAGAAGATGTGTTGATTGCACTGGGTCCACTAGGACTTAAAGAGCATCTCAAACTCACTTCCAAGGGTCCAGGACAGGGATGGACACCACTTGGCACGGTAGACTCACAGATTGCAGAGTCTGGGTGCAGGTGTAAGGTTGTTGGTAGCATGTTGTTGCCCTGAGGTCTCAGATCAGGAGGCCAGCCAAGTAGCCCTTGGAGTTACTCTGGGGTTCTGGGTTCAAGAGATGCAGGTCTAGTCTTTATCACCCAGACAAGAGGTCAGCAGGTAAGCACAGTAGGGCAGCAGAAGTGTACTGAAGAGTTGGTGTCTGAGGTTCAATATTTATACCCATTTGTGACTTTGAAGTGGGAATTAGTTTCTAGAGGCAGGCGTTTAAAGTGTGCAGGTGCACTGCCTTCCTGGCCATGGATCTATACAACTACAAAGGGTATGCAGCCCTTTGTAGGCAGGACGCAGCCTATTCAAGTATTAGTGGGGCTGTGCCCAGCTACTCCCTCCAGTTCTGCCAGTGATGGCTCATCCAGACACACCTTACTGGCTATCTGAACTTGCTATCTGCAGATTACCTACAATGGAACCATTCCCTTGCCACGTTTCTTAGCAAATATTGTGTTAATTAAATGTCTGTATAGTCTGTAAACTATCTTGTAGAAGGTAGAGAAATAAGCTGCTGATAAACCAAGCAGAGGGCCAGTTATAGGCACTCAATCCAGAATTTGTAAAGCACAGCAAATCACCTGTGAGGGTCTCACCTACTGTCACTAGTGTGTGTGGCTGTCTAGGAGGACCACACAAAGCCCAACTGTCAACTGCACCCAGTCATGTGACCCAGAGATAGGCTGCAAGCACCAAATGGCTCAGGCAATAAAATGCCAGCTTTCTAAGAGTGGCATTTCCGAAACTTTAATTTAAAATCTGACTTCACCATAAGTTAAGATTTTTCATTACAATTACAAAGACATCAAGAACTGGTTACGTGTCCTTATTTGGAAATTACATCTATTAAATGTAATATGTTAACTCCAAAGTTATCCTATGGGAGAAGAAAACCTTGCAGTAGTGAAAAACTAATTTATGACTTTTTCACTACCAGGACATTTGAAATGTAAAGGTACATGTTCAACTTTTTAAATACACTGCACCCCACCCTCTGGACTGTCCAGGGCCTAACCTGGGGGTATCCTATACATATTAAAAAAGAAGGTTTGCATCTGGCAAAAGGTTTATTGTGCTAGGTCGAAATGGCGGATTAGAAGTGGGCATCCAGACTGCAATGACAGGGCTGAGACATGTTTAAAGCACCACATAAGTGGGTGGCCCAATCAGTATTACAGGCTCAGTAGTAGCTTTTCATTTACAGGCCCTGGGCACAGGTAGTGCCACCTTGCTTGGGTCTTGAAGTACATGAAATATGCCAATTGGGTGTAAGCCAATCTAACCATATTTTGAGGACAGAGCACAAATTAAAGCAAAGTAAAGTGTGCACAGTCCTAAAAGCGAACAAAAATGAGTTCAGAAACCAGGAGGGTAAAGGCAAAAAAATAGGTCTGGAGATGATCCTGTAGAAAGGGCCAATTCCAACAATGAGGGACAATTAACATATTTTAAATAGGAGAAATGGAGCCATGTGGAGTGAGGTGTCCATACCCCAGGAGGGGGCTGGCCCCAAATATTGTTTTAATGCAGGTGGTGGGCTTGGTGTGACTGGTAAATGGGTAGCCCCCTCTGGTCAATGATACTTTCCTGATTTAGGAGAATAGAGAGCCCAGGTATTTACGACTTTCACAACTACTTTGGCACACATTAAAGTTTCTCCAGACTCAGTGAAACTCACAGCACAGAGATGAAATTCTTTCCACAACACACTGAAGCAGCCGAGCCCTACATCCGATGCTATTCAAGTTGCCTCAGATAAAAATATAAATACTATAATGAAGTATATTTCTGGGACCGACAAAAACAAATCATTGGCTGCCTTTTTTAGTTTCCATCTACCATTGCTATTTTAAGGATGGATTATGTGCTGAAATTTGACATTAAATCCATTGACAATTAGGGCAATATCATGGCAGAAGGTTTACTGAAAGAAGACCTAATTCTGAGAAAGGGTCCAATGTTCAATGAAGTGCCCAAATTGGGAAAGAGAACATGAGTCAGACAGGTACGGGCCAGGATGTGCTAGGCCATGCTCCGCATCTATATATAACACTGGCTTGCAGAGGGTCTGTCATGTTGTAGGGATGAAGTGTCACATTCTAGCATCAGGTCATACTTCAGAACAGAGATTTCAGAACTTGCTGTAGCTGTTAACAAGCCTGGCACACAGATTCAGAGTGAGATGGTGGTACCAGCCAAAAGATCCACTCATAATATTCTTACATACATCTAACCGGACACTGTTAATGTAGTAGAAACAGGCATCCAAAAGCAAACAAACACAAATGATGGATGGAATAAGGAAGCAATCAAACATTCATCCCCAGTCACAGATATGGGTTTAATCCATCACTTCTTTTGTTCACCATGCCACCCCAGTTTGGACCCAGCCATATGCAAATCAGTCTCGATCCTGTTCCCCATGGGAACAGTCCAGCACCCTCTGAAAATAGTCCTGGCTCTACATGTGTGCCAGTGCTAACAGTATTACAGAAGCGGCTGCACAAGCATTGTGGCCCCTTCTGTATTACCAAAGTGCAGTGGGGTGCAAAACAGGTGCACACCCCACTAGGGCACTATGTGCAAGATGGACCAAGGTCCTTCGCCCACCTATCAGCATGGGAAAGAATCTTCCTGCTAAAAAAGGGGCAATTGCACCAGAGGCAACCAAAGCAAGACATCACATATTATCAGTGTTTAATTTGAGCCGATGATTCTTGTTGGTACCCACTGTCACTTGTTTTTGGGGCACTTAGTTTTCCTCATTAGTCATTAACCGGAAGCACAAAATGGGGAAACACACAAAAGGGAAAGAAGTAGAGAAAGACAGAAAACCTGTTAAAAACAGAGAAAGCAGAAGCCTGCGTGAGTAAAATAAAGGAACAGGGAGTGTCTGCTAGTGTATGAAAGAACCATGAGGTCGGTTCAATGGTAGGCAGCATTGGTATTCAGTGGGCTGACATTTAAAAGCACCAACTGTGGGTTTCTGGGCACCGGCATTCATTCTTTTACAAAATAAGGGGCAAATTTACAAGCCCCTAGTGCCACCAGAGTGTCACTTTTTGAGACCCTCCGGAGGTGTGGTGCCCTGCACCATATTTTCACTTTTTGTGGTTTAACGCTGCCTTGTAAATATGGGCCATTGACGCAGTTTTCTGCAGCAGAAAGGCGTGCAAAGGGTGTTGCTGTGGGCATACACACACAACACCCATTGCTTTTTGACACTGCCCCAGATTCACAAGGAAAGATAAATCTGAGGCAGTGCCAAAAACTAACACCACCCTAGGGGTGGCATAAGCATGGCGCAACAAGGAGAAATACTTTTATTTTTCCTCATTTTTGCTTTGCAATTTGTGCTGCATTGTGCAGCACACATAGAAAGAGCAAAATACCGTTAATGATTGTTTATGTGCAGTAAGGTGTACCTTCCTGCACATAAACAATCATTAAATAATGATGATTTGCTACTTCTATGTGTGCTGCAGATTGCAGTACACAGAGGAGTAACAAATCACCATTATTGATTGTGTAAGGAAGGGACATCTAGCTGCACATAGACAATCATTCCCTGCAATGCAGGCACCCTTGCACTATGGTGCAAACACACAATGATGCTTGAAAATTCAGTCTAGGTGCAGTTTCTCAGCAGAAACCACTTAAAAAGATCAGGCACTCCTTCGCACACAGCTCGCTCCCGGCTTATCACTATCTTTAGTAGCTCCCTTTCTCTAGTTATTATCTAGATATTCGTTTCACCAGGAAAATGCTGCGATTCTCCTCCTGGACAACTCTTCTGCTGAAGCGCCAGACACACTCCTTAGGCAGGCAGGCTTCTAAGCACTTCACAATTCTCAGCTCCTCCAGCAGCAAGTGCAGACTTCCGGTGATGTACCCTCACTGCTGACAGACTGGATGTCAGCAGACACTAACCCTGGTCACACAGAAGTCCTTCGAGTACTCTGCAGAACACTCTCTTATTTGATCGTGAATAACATGGAACTGGAACAAAGCTGCATGATATGGATCCCACTTTTATATCCATTTTCCTGAAAGAGGATGTGGATCCACAGTCTACGATTTCAGAACCAGTTTGGGATTTTTCTCTTCCATATCATCTTCTGGCTGTTCCACAGACGTAGCCTTTGTGCAGTGAGACAGACAACTCTGCTAGCGGGTAGCAATGCTACTGAGCTCAAGATGATCATCCAATATAAGGGCACAGTGAAGTGTGAATACTCTGCACTTGGCTGTCATCAGCCTTCCTAAAGTAATAATCAGAAACAGAAAAAGGCAGGCTTGGGCTATAAACTTCCTTCACTTGAATAACAGAAACTAAAGTCCCACAGCTCACCCATGACAGCTGTCAAGTGGCAGTGCTCGGGAAAGACTAAACAGTAGCCGTTTGCTAACAAATCCCTCATTGAATTTCAAATGGCAGTCCATTTTTCATCATGTCACACTTCAGTGTCTGGAGCTCCACCTTTTAGCCACAGGAATGCTGCTGGTACACTTTCACTGTCTGGGGAAGCAGCACCCACTCTCTTCTAGTGCCATGCTACACACACAGCCATCCAAAATGGATCCAACTGGTTCCACTACTCAGACTCTCACCATGCAGAGTCCTACTACAACACATGTTAAGCATTCACTGCATATACACACATTGAATGTCAGCACAAAGATCTGAGGCTCACATAACAGCAGAACTTTACATGAGAGTGGGCCAGTAAATCACAATCTCCTTGACACTGACAAAAAGGTCTGGTCACACTAATGGTTCACAAAAACTTAATATGCTACCATCACCACTTCATGTGATGTGCCATGGCATAGACGGCTATGAGGGCTTCCTTTGGCACCCCTCCAAGTCCCAGTAAAGGTTCTGGACCTCAGAGACAGGCCGGACCCTCTGCACACTCCTTCATTAACATGTGCAAAGGCTAAACAAAAAGTCACAACACCAGTTTCACAAGCAGTGGAGCATTCAGAGCAGAGTACCTGTCTGTTTACTATGAAGAGGTCATACCCTTTGCAATACGAATTGTTACTGGCTTTAAACCATTCTCAGTCCTGCACTTGCAATTGATCTTTTGTAAATGCAAACAATAATGGTAATAGTGGATACCCCTGTTTTGTACCTTTAGATATAAACATATGTTCAGAAAGTAGACTGTTCATACATATGCTTGCTGCACTGTCAGTATAGAGAAAGGATAAGGCCATTGCAAAACGCTCTCCAAAGTTTGTAGCATAGAATATACACCTGAGAAACTGCCATCCAGTGTTTTCAAATGCCACCATCTCTTTGAGTATCCCATTGAGGCTCTGTTATACTCCATATGGTTGAGAAGGAGACAGCCATCCCTCTTCTAGAGCTTAAGATTAGGGAACCTTATCTTATCTCAGAACCACTAGGAGAGAAGGGATATGAAAATGTAGGCTTAGAAAGCTAACCAATATGATGTGATATATTACACCATTTCCTGTTATTGTCAAAATGTCCTTGTGCTCTTTCAGCCTACCTTCCCAGCAAAGAGATGGTTGCTGAAACGACAATTCATGAGACAGTTGAGAGTGGTGCCTGCCACATACCTGCTTACCTTACTTACTTGCCGGGAGGAGTCCAGCGGAGGTTCCCACCTAGAGGGCTGCATCACAGATGAAAGGAAAGTCTGCCCCTCAAGTTGTAGACTGGGCATATAACACCTAGGAATTGTGGGTTACCTGTAAGTTCTTGTTGGCCTGTCGTTCCTCAGTTAAATGTCTACAAAAATAAGAGAAATGCTGGGTCATATGGTCTCTGCAAATTTGTACGGTCCTAGGGATTTTGATTAATTTGGTATTACCACACTAAAAAGGTGGTAATACCTCATTACAGCCCAGAACATTTGTTACTACTGGCTGGCAAAACCATGGTGGGAATTCCAAACACATAATTGTATGCAATGTGGAGTAAATTTATCTCCACATGTTATTTAATATGTGCACAGAAAACCTTGAACCAGTAATAGTGCCAGACCACTCTACCCTTTGAATGATATCACTGCATGGGATATTTGCCCTATATTTATGTGGCGTGTGAATTGATGGAATTTAAAAGGTGAATCCGCTGTCGCTTCTGAAGGCATTATTTTCAAAAATACATCTACATGCATAGCATGGAGATGCTGGCACCTCAAAGAAGCAAACCTGGTATTCTATGCAGAAAAACATTTTAAATCACGTTTACAGGAATAAAAAACTATACATTTGTATTATTTGTCACAGAGATTAATGTACTAAAAACATTATGTTAAGGAATCCTTGGTGTTGTATTCCCCCAAAAGTTTTGCCTTCACTCTCTGATTTTGGTTGAACTCGTTTTTGTTGGCATTAGAACTCTCTGCACTTTACCCACGCTAACCAGTGCTAAAGTGCTTGTGCTCTGTCCTTAAAACATAGTAAAATTGGCATACACCAAATTGTCACATTTCATATATTTGTGTTGTGCCTAGTTAATGGAACTACTTACACTCAAACCTGTATCTTAAGTCCTACTAGTGGGCAGCAGCATTCATTGTGTCACCGACTAACGCAGCCCTGTCCCAGGCCTGCCACTGCAGCCTTTAGTGCACTTTTAAACGTCATTTCAACCTGAGCAAAAAAAAAACTTTTGCCAGGTGTAAACCTTCCTTTTTTTTTTATAAACCATTTTTATTAGTTTTATATAGAACGGCATAAAAACCCAA
The DNA here is from genome assembly GCF_031143425.1 of Pleurodeles waltl. Lineage (NCBI taxonomy): Eukaryota > Metazoa > Chordata > Amphibia > Caudata > Salamandridae > Pleurodeles > Pleurodeles waltl. The sequence goes on from NC_090447.1 coordinate 1,424,915,051, forward strand.
CAGTTCACAGGTACAATCGCCACAGGAAAAATAACGCACCATGTAGATCCAACGCGTGACAAACTGATGCACACATTAGAACCACCGCCCCACTAGTTGGACTGCACACACCCCCCTATGATAAAACTAGGCTCCTTGCCCCGTCCCAGCTCCCCCACACCTTTGTATATTTGGCTGGGCGCCCCTGCACTTCATAGACCAATTTCTCCTGCTGAACACACCAGTCCACCCCACGATGACACTTTTCAATCGCAGGGGCGGTCTCGGCCTTCCAGTTCGCTGCAATGTCTCTTTTGGCCACCAAGCAGGCCGCACACATGAATGTCCGATGTGCTCTGCTGGAACCCACCACTTCAAGCACCCCTAGGAGAACTAGCAGTGGAGCAACCTCAACTTCCACCTGTATAACTCCTGAAATCTATCTGAGCTCCGCCATCCAGTAACAGGTTATATGAGAACAAGTCCATACCATGTGAAAGAAGTCTGCATTGGGGCTTGCACAACGAGGACAATCTGCCTGGGGCCATAGGCCCGCTCTATGTAACTTGTCAGGCGTGAGGTATGCCGCATGAAGAAAGTATGTCTGCACCACTCGGATCTAGGAGGTCATGATTAGAAACCCCGGGGCCATCAACGCCTCCCTCCAGTCTCCATCATCGATCGGGCCCACCCAACGCTCCTATCGCTCTCGGAGACTGTCAAGTGTTTAGGTTGTGTTAATAACTAATGAGCAATAGATGCCTGACACCCCTCCTTTACCCAGAGCGCCCATCATAATTTTGGCCTCTACGGAGGTAATTCCAGGAGTTCTGTCCCCACCCAAATATGTGCCTGTAATGCATGCCTGAGCTGCAGATATTTGTGAAATTGGGACTTATTAAGCTCAAATTGCTCCTGGAGCTCCTGAAATGATCTCATGTGGGAGCCAGTCCAAACATCACCCAGCTGGGAGTTACCTATGAGGTCCCATTTGTGGAACCCCTGAAGTGCTGAGACCTCCCCCAGCCACAGTCCCTGCCACAGTGGTGTCTGCTGGGTGAGACGGCGCCACCACCCTGTCATTCGCTGCGCGGACCTTCACCCCGCCAACACCACCCAAGTCACTCCCGGAATGCTACGCTGCAGGGGGTCACCGTACAGCATCCCAAGCAAGCCAGAAAACCCCATCGTCAAAAGTTCTAACTGATACGCAGGATATGACCATCCCCCTCCCAACCAGTTGTGGCTGATCAATAAATGCATAGCTAAGTAGTACAGGTGGGAGTTGGACAACCCCAATCCCCCTTTGTAGACATCTCCCTGATAGGTACGGAGTGCTAGCCGGGGGCACGAACCATGCCAGAGGAACTGCCACACCACTGCCTCTATCTCATTAAACCACTTCCTAGGAATATGGTGCAGAACATTTTGAAGCATTTAGAGGAGCCGAGGAAGCACCATTATTTTATATAGCGCAAGTCGGCCTCTCCCAGTCAAGGGTCCCACATTGAGGGACCAAGCCAACTCAGGCAAGAGCGCTACATGTATCCCAAGGTACCGGAAACTATTACGGCGGAGGGGGATATTATGCTGCCAATCATAGCAATCCCTGGACGGGCTCAGTGGGATCAGGAGGGACTTACCGGGGTTCACTACCAGACCTGTCGCCTCTGCAAACAGGCCTAAGAGCTGCAAAAACAAAGGCCAGCTGCTAGCTGGATTTGCCAAGAACACCAGTACGTCGTCTGCGTATAACCCAATGCGATCTTCTTGCCCAGTGGTCCACGCCCACCCATCAAACAATGGATCCTCCCTTATCAGCCTCGCCAGCAACTCCATCGCCAGCCCGAACAAAAGCGGGGAGAGAGGGCAGCCCTGACGAGTCCCCCTCCGGAGGGGGAGCGGATCCAACCCCACCCCATTCACCTGCACTCGGGCCGTAGGGTTCGAGTAGAGGAGCTTCACCAACGCCCAAAATCGCGGACCGAACCCGGCCCTCTCCAGCACCCCCCCGGAGATAGGACCAATACAACGTATCGAACGCCTTCTCGAAATCCACGAGAAGGAGTGTCAGCAGAGGGGCCAAGAGTGCCCGGTTAGCCAGAGTCACATGCAGCCGTCTGATACAATGCCTAGTACTCCTATTTGGCATAAAACCACACTGGTCTGAGTGTATTAGTGAGGTCAACACTTTTCTCAGCCTGGCAGCCAGAACTGTGGAAAAAATCTTAATCTCTGTGTTAAGGAGTGAGATGGGACGATACTCCGAGCTGCTCCGCGATGGAGGCTTCGTTTTGGGAATTACTACAATAGTTGCCTGGTCGAGCCCCGGCGGGAACCCCCCTGTCTTCTCTGCCTCCTCAAACATGGCTAGCAAGTGAGGGGAAAGCACATCCCAAAACTTACTGTAGAGCTCAGCCGGGAACCCGTCAGGGCCTGGAGTATTACCCGCTGCTAACTCAGAGATAGTGGCTCCAATTTCCTCAACACTTATAAGCTCGTCCAAATCCTGCCTGTCCACCACCGAAATCTTCGAAAAGGATACCTCATATAACAAGGGATTGTCCCTCTCCGCCAGGGGTCTGGGGCGCTCCTCATACAATTTTGCATAATAGGTGGCAAAGCTCTGCGCAATCTGGCAAGGTGATCGTGAGACCGCTCCCGACTCACCAATGACTTCCGGAACAAAACCTCCCCGCCATCAGGCCAGTCGCTAGCCAGTGTAGAAGCTTGCCGTTTTTGTCTCCCCACCCATAAAGCCGGGCTACAGAAGCCCGCCACACTCGCCGTCTCAAGGGTAACGTGCCTAATCTCTTGCCGAGTCAGGATGAGCTGCCTCATGATTGCTTCACTTTCGGCCTCAGCAAGTCGGCCCTCCAGATGCACCGCCTGGGCCTCTAACACTGACACTGCCTGACTGCGCGCCCACACGCGAAAAAGGCGCTTGGCGTGCCCCCGAAGGGTGGCCTTTCACGCAGCCCAAAGCGTATCCGGGGACGACGCTGAGTCAAGGTTAATAGAGAAATATTCTGACAGGCAGCCTCCTATAACCTGGGCATAGTCGCTATCCTGAAGAAAGCAGGCGTTGAGCCGCCACATCGGGCATCAACCCGCATCAACGTCATCTAGTCGAAGCAAAAGCGGCACATGGTCTGAAACTCCGTGTGGGAGCAATTCCACCCCCATGACCCGAGGTACGTTGAGGGCCGGAAGAAGAATGAGGTCTATCCTGGCGAGAGTGTGGTGCGCTGCCGACGTGTGGGTGTACTGCCACAAACAGGGATGCCATATCCACCAGACATCGCAGAGACCGAGACCTTCCACCCAATTAAGCAGCCCTGATGCTCTGGCAGCCCGATTCGAGTACAAAGGTTAGTTGATGTCCAACTCTGGGTTCAGCACAGAGTTGAAGTCTCCTCCCAAAATAGTCAGCCCCGGGGTAAGCCCCACCACTATGACCCTAAGGGTCATAAGAAAACACTGTAGCACTCCCGGGGCCATAAAGACTAAGGATATTGATGGGGCTCCCTCCAACCAGCCCGGAGATCACCACATACCGGCCCTGCGGGTCCGAGTGAGAGGTAGCCACCACCATGGATAACAAACGGTGCAGTAAAATGGCCGTCCCCCTTGAGCCTCTGGAAAAGCCCGCATGATAGACCCTGTCGTACCCCCCTCTCAGCAGCATGGGACATTGAGTGCTAAGTAGATGGGTCTCTAGCAACAGGACCACAGACAGAGCTAAGCGACGGAGGGTGTTAAACACCGCTGACCGTTTGATTTTATTTGGAGCCCGTTTACATTCCAGGATAGTACCCGCTTAACAGACTCGGACATAAGCAAGATGTAGGAAGTTGGCTCTGTATGTACTATTTCAAAGTGAGAAATAGCATGCACAGAGTCCAAGGGTTCCCCTTAGAGGTAAGATAGTGGCAAAAAGAGATAATTCTAATGTATAATATATAATCAGAGGGTAGTGTTAAGCATTTGTTGTACACACACAGGCAATAAATGAGGAACACACACTCAAAAGACAATTCCAGGCCAATAGGTTTTTACATAGAAAAATATATTTTCTTAGTTTATTTTAAGAACCACAGGTTCAAGATTTACAAACAATACTTTAAATGAAAGGTATGTCACTTAGGAACTTTAGGAACTTTGAATTAGCAAAATAGCATATACAGTTTTCACACAAATGGCAATAAGCTATTTTAAAACTGGACACTGCAATTTTCAACAGTTCCTGGGGGAGGTAAGTGTTTGTTAGTTTTGCAGGTAAGTAAACCACCTACAGGGTTCAAAGTTGGGTCCAAGGTAGCCCACCGTTGGGGGTTCAGAGCAACCCCAAAGTTACCACACCAGCAGCTTAGGGCCGGTCAGGTGCAGAGGTCAAAGTGGTGCCCAAAACACATAGGCTTCAATGGAGAAGGGGGTGCCCCGGTTCCAGTCTGCCCGCAGGTAAGTACCCGCGTCTTTGGAGGGCAGACAAGGGGGGTTTTGTAGGGCACCGGGGGGGACACAAGTCAGCACAAAAAGTACACCCTCAGCGGCACAGGGGCAGCCGGGTGCAGTGTGCAAACAGGTTTCGGGTTTGCAATGTAGTTCAATGGGAGACCTAGGGGTCTCTTCAGCGATGCAGGCAGGCAAGGGGAGGGCTCATCGGGGTAGCCACCACCTGGGCAAGGGAGATGGCCATCTGGGGGTCGCTCCTGCACTGGAGGTTGGATCCTTCAGGTCCTGGGGGCTGCGGGTTCAGTGTCCTTACCAGGTGTCGGGTTCTTACAAGCAGGCAGTCGCGGTCAGGGGAGCCTCTGGATTCCCTCTGCAGGCATCGCTGTGGGGACTCAGGGGGGTCAACTCTGGCTACTCACGGGCTCGCAGTCGCCGGGGAGTCCTCCCTGTAGTGTTGGTTCTCCACAAGTCGAGCCGGGGGCATCGGGTGCAGAGTGCAAAGTCTCACGCTTCCTGCGGGAAACGTGTGTTCTTTCAAAGTTGCTTCTTTGTTGCAAAGATGTTTCTTCTTTGGAGCAGAGCTGCTGTCCTCAGGAGTTATTGGTCCTTTTAGATGCAGGGTAGTCCTCTGAGGCTTCAGAGGTCGCTGGACCCTGTGGAACGCGTCGCTGTTGCAGTTTTTCCTGAAGTGGGGAGACAGGCCGGTAGAGCTGGGGCCAAAGCAGTTGGTGTCTCCGTCTTCTCTGCAGGGCTTTCAGGTCAGCAGTCCTTCTTCGTCTTAGGTTGCAGGAATCTAGTTACCTAGGTTCTGGGAGCCCCTAAATACTCGATTTAGGGGTGTGTTTAGGTCTGGGGGGTTAGTAGCCAATGGCTACTAGCCCTGAGGGTGGCTACACCCTCTTTGTGCCTCCTCCCTGAGGGGAGGGGGGCACATCCCTAATCCTATTATGGGGAATCCTCCATCTGCAAGATGGAGGATTTCTAAAAGTCAGAGTCACCTTAGAGTCTGTCCTGACTGGCCCGTGACTCCTCCTTGTTTTTCTCATTATCTCCTCCGGCCTTGCCGCCAAAAGTGGGGCCGTGGCCGGAGGGGGCAGGCAACTCCACTAGCTGGAGTGCCCTGGGGTGCTGTAACAAAGGGGGTGAGCCTTTGAGGCTCACCGCCAGGTGTTACAGTTCCTGCAGGGGGAGGTGAGAAGCACCTCCACCCAGTACAGGCTGTGTTACTAGCCACAGAGTGACAAAGGCACTCTCCCCATGTGGCCAGCAACATGTCTGGTGTGTGGCAGGCTGCTAAAACTAGTCAGCCCACACTGGAAGTCGGGTATGGTTTCAGGGGGCATCTCTAAGATGCCCTCTGGGGTGTATTTTACAATAAAATGTACACTAGCATCAGTGTCCATTTATTGTGCTGAGACGTTTGATACCAAACTTCCCAGTTTTCAGTGTAGCCATTATGGTGCTGTGGAGTTCATGTATGACAGACTCCCAGACCATATACTCCTATGGCTACCCTGCACTTACAATGTCTAAGGTTTTGCTTAGACACTGTAGGGGCATAGTGCTCATGCACTTATGCCCTCACCTATGGTATAGTGCACCCTGCCTTAGGGCTGTAAGGCCTGCTAGAGGGGTGACTTATCTATGCCATAGGCACTGTGAGGTTGGCATGGCACCCTGAGGGGAGTGCCATGTCGACTTAGTCATTTTCTCCCCACCAGCACACACAAGCTGGCAAGCAGTCTGTCTGTGCTGAGTGAGGGGTCTCCAGGGTGGCATAAGACATGCTGCAGCCCTTAGAGACCTTCCCGGGCATCAGGGCCCTTGGTACCAGGGGTACCAGTTACAAGGGACTTACCTGGATGCCAGGGTGTGCCAATTGTGGAAACAAAGGTACAGGTTAGGGAAAGAACACTGGTGCTGGGGCCTGGTTAGCAGGCCTCAGCACACTTTCAAATCATAACTTGGCATCAGCAAAGGCAAAAAGTCAGGGGGTAACCATGCCAAGGAGGCATTTCCCTACATAAGAGATCAATCAAAAAACAGTTAAACATCCCCTGAATTCCCCCAACTACCCCCCTCCCCATACTTCCACCCCAGAAGCATCTGTCACCCCAAAAAAGTAGGTACAGAATGTCTACAGTAAGCGTGGAGTGGTGGACCCCTCCATTTGAGTTGGAGTTCTGAAATGCGGCTGGCCACTGTCCCTCGCCTCGCCTTCGGGGGGAGTGCTCGCTCATACTCTCCCAAGTACACACAGTACAGAGAGTCAGAATCAGGAGAGCAAGAGAGATTGGCTCAGGCGCTCCCCCTCTACATCTCGAGTCGGCCTCTTCTCCTCAGGGCCATCCAGTGCAGTCTCTCCTCAGTGGGAGTCAGGTCCAGTCGAACATCCTCTGCCAATTCCCCACGAGGACCACTACTCCCTCTCCGATGGGACTGGGTGCGCCTGCGTCTCCCCCACGCTCCCGGGAAGCAAGCCCGGCCTGTCGCCGGCGGTCCACTCCCATGCCCGGGGAGGCTCCTCCGAGTCACTCAGCGCTCTTCCGTGAGCCATTCCCACGCAGCCTCCGGCGAGTCAAAGAAGAAGGATTTCCCTTCCATCATGACTTTCAGCTGGGCAGGAAAGAGGAGCATGTATGTCAATTGCATTGGCCGCAACTTCTGTTTGACTCCCTTGTATGAGTGGCGCCTGGCCTGCACCTCACGGGTATATCAGGATCCTATGGTTGTCCCAGTGGAGGTCCGGCTGGGCCCTAGCCTCTCAAAGGACTACATCCCGGTCCTTGAAGTTGAGGAATCATGTTATCATCGGCCGCCGGGGCCCACCCGGCGACCACCGCGGCATCAGAGCCCTATGAGCACGCTCTATGGCAAATCATGGGGAGAGCCGCTGCTCCGGGATCCACGATCGAATCGAAAGCTCCAGAAATTCAATTGTGGAGCTTGTCTCCACACCCTCCGGAAAGCCCACGAATCGCAGATTATTGTATCTGGAGCGGTTTTCTGCATCTTCTGCTCTGTGGTGCAGTTTGCCGGTACGAGTCTGCAGCTGGGCAACCTTAATCTTAAGGACCGCGATCGCGTCCTCAGCTTTGGAGACTCGGTCCTCGACCTCCTTGATGCGACCTACCACCTTTCGCAAGTCCTGACGCAAGAGGCCCACGTCCTCTTTCACTTCACCGACCTTGGCTTCCACTGCCAACTGCGAGGTCTGGATAGCTTGAAGAATCGTGTTCACTCCCCCTGCCGCTGTGGTCTCTGGCTCTCCCATCGCCCGAGAAGATCCTTGTTTAGTAAATTGGTCTATACACTGCTGCGATGCCGGCGACTGCTTGCCTGCCTTGTCTCTCCCCTTCTCAGGTGTGTGGTCAGGGCTGCGCTGACGTCGCCAACCACCTTCCACCGATTCGGTCACGAGGGAGCCCCAAGCGGGGTCCCCAGCTGCGCACTCCGGCCCCGGAGGGTATCGCCAGGCTGGCAGGCGGTATCACAGCCCTTCTATCTCGGGGAATGCCAGCTCAGCCCCTGGTCTTCGTCACCACAGCTGCGGTCCAGGGCCCGCTCACACCCCATCACTAATCTGGACTCACCGGTCGTTCACCGCTCCGTGTTCTAGTCAAAGAGTTGTGCACCGCACGTCCCCCACTGGGCTCCATCCTGCCCCCCTGGTCTGCGTGACTTCTTCAAGGTCTCTGCCCCCACACCTTGGCCCCCCCAGGGGCCGCCACCGATGGCGCACAGCCCCGGCCTTCACTAGGGGGGGAGGGGTGAATAAGACGGGGGAAGGAGTAAGAAGGAAGGAGGGACCCAGAGGCCCAGGGTCACCTCGGAAAGTCCGCAGGGGCTCCCTCTGGATGCGTCCAGCCCAATCAGCCTGTTGCTGCCGGCCCCTCAAAGACCGGTCGTCTCTTCCTGTCCTTTCGCCACCACAGCTTTCACTGCCAGTGTGGCCCCGACCGCGTTCCCATCGACCTTGGGGTCCCCGGGTTCTTCACTGCCAGCGTCCAGCCCAATCAGTCTGCTGCCGCCGGCCCCTCAAAAACCAGCTGTTTCTTCAGCGGGCCCCTTTCCTTCGCTGCCATAGCCTTCACTGCTGACGTTGCCCCAACCGCGCCCCTGTCTACCTCAGGGGGGCCCGGGCTCTTTGCTGCCACCCAGGTAGTCCCGGTCCCAGGATCCGCCACCGGCCCCCAGTCAGAGCCCGGCCGGGCCGGGGACCCACAATGTACTCAGCCGCCCATGTGGCTAACTTCAGGGGGGGGCCCCGGCAACATCTTGGCCCAAGCGCGGGGAGGCGCCGACTCCTCTCCCCGCCGCTCCACCCCTCTCCCAACCTCAGGCCACAGCACGGACCACAGGCCGCGGCCCCGGGGGGCCAAGACTCCAAATCTTCTTTACGCCGCTGGGTGCGGAGCGACCACCAGCTGGGCAGCGCCGCTACAGCAACGGGGCGCGCCCCGCTCATACCGTGGCCGCCACCAGCTGCTGCCTAGACCCAGTCGTGGCCTGCCCCGTCCACGAAGGCCGTGGATAGGCCTGCTGCAGCAGTCCCATGCAGCGGAGCCCGTCCGCGGGTCCGCTGCAGTTTCTTCAGAAGAAAACGGGCCCCTGACTGCCCCTTCACACTCTCGACGTCTGGGGGCTCCCGGGCAAGCAGAGGGGCACAAGGACAGTAAGCCTCTCACTGGCAGATGACGGAGGGGTCCAGAGCACTCCTAGAGTGCGACCGCCATCTTGACGCCCGTGACCACGCCCGTTAAACCTTCCTTTTTAATACTCATAAGTCATCCCTTAGGTAGGCCCTAACCACTCCAAGGCCAGGGTGCATAATACTTACAAAGTAACACGTGTGTATTACTTTTTGTTACAATGACTCCTAAGTTGTTTTTTCACTGTTGTAAGGCCTATATCTCCCATAGACTGATACTAGGTTACCTTATTATATTTAATAAGTGCTAACTTCAGATTGGAAGCAGATAGAGATATGCTGCTCACACTCACATGAATTGTGATTTTAAATAATCTTTAAAGGTGAATTCAGATTTTAAGTTACAATTTTGAAAATACCACTTTTTGACAGTTGGCACTTTCTTTCTCAAGCCAACTGTGCCTTTCTGCCAGTATTCTGGGTCACATGATTGTGGATGGCTCTGCTGTTGGGGTTTGTGTATTACTTCCAGAGAGTGAGACCAGAAAACGAAGGTGTGAGGGGAAAGGGTCTTCCTGACAGGATGGCTGTGGAGGAGCTGACCCTCCACTGATTACATTTCAAAGGGCCCTGCCTGCAGCACACATGCTGGAACCTGACACCAAGCCTACCTTTGCCATTTACACCTTTGACAGTTTGGAGCCAGGACCAGGGAAGAGGAAGAAATTACCAGAACCAGTTTTGTCAGAGAATTCCCCCACACTAAGGCACGAGCCAGGTATAAAAGTGGGGCCTTCAGACCTACGTCTCAGAACATACTGGACTTGCGGAAGATTCAGAAGAAGGTGGAACGGCTGCATTGGTGTCTGAAGATGGAAGACTGGACCTGCTGCCTTGATCCCAGACTATCCAGAGTGACTTCAAGAGTCAGTTGGCTGACCTCCTGTGTGAGCTACAGGTGCACAACAAGCTTCCAGAGACCTCTCTGCAACTGCCCAGCTGATCAGCACCAAGCGGACTTCTCTGGACCTGCTGTTGGCCTTTGCAGGAGTGAGTATTGATACCCCCAAGGATGCCCTCCCCAGGTCCGGGAACCTTAGCTAGCATCAGTGAGCATTCCTCTTCAAGACAAAAGTGAACATTCTGAAATTTGGGCTCCTTGTGACAGCGAAGTGACCTCTGAACACCAAGAATTGTCTGCCTGAGACAACCACCAATGTGCAGCTCCAGTGGGACCTGCACTTTGTGATAACAATGACTGTCCATGACAATGGTAATGCGAGACCTACACTTTGTGCCAACAGCAATCACCCATGATAATCAACTATTGTGAAGATTCAGCAACGATTGACTCTTTGCACTACAGCAATGACCATTCCTGACGCTCAACCTGGTCTTCATACTGAAAGTCTCTTCCTTGCAACCTCCTCCAATGCAAACAGAACTCTTCACGCCAGACTTGACAAGGTAATCCTTCAGTGAGACTAACCTGACCCCTGCATTCGACCCACACTCCATCACAGTCGGCCTCAACTTGAGACTTTTCCTTGGTTTAGTGTGACCATATAACAGCAAGTGGCGCTTTCCGTTTTTTGGTGCTAATTGGTTTGGAATTTATCTTGTGTTGTGTTTTCACTGTATTACTGTTTGTGTGAGGCACAAATACGTTACACTTTGCCTCATAGTTAAGTCTGACTGCTTTGTGCCAAGCTACCAGAGGGTTAAGCAGAGGTTAATTTAGTGACTTGTGTGATTTACCCTGACAAAGATTGTGGTTATTGACTGCGTGGGGCTGCAACCACCTCAGCCAATAACCCAGTTTCTCACAGTGGCTACTTGGGCTTGCAGAGTCAAGGCATCTAAGTAGACATATCATGTGCCATAAGTTTATGACGTACATACCAACACACTTAGCAAAAGCTGCTATTTTTTCCCTGCATAATTTTCCTATATTGTCCTTACAAATCTATGCTAAAGGGTTAGAACAAAAGAGACTACTGAACATTTTACATAGAATTCTGGTTCAATGGAACAAGCTGAACCAAAGCCTCTGGTTGCCAAAGCAACAGCAATATGTTCTTCTTTTCATAAACCCTCAGCAGTATTTTGAAAGACACAAACCAAAGGTTAATTATGTTTTTATTGTGGTAATGTGGTCGTGATAGTGAACCGGGTCTTCATGAAACAAAGAAATGAAACAAACAGTTGAAAAGCTTTTGATGGGGTCACATTTGAGAAGGAATTGCAAAAATATTGATACTACCACATTGTGTAAGTGTCCAGGGACCATATCGCATGGAAGTGCTGAGCTTCTTCTGCAACAATGGATGCGTAGGAGGTGCAGATTTACCAGTGTAATCCAACAGTGCCACTCCATGTTTTGCAAGGGGTAGTTCCCACGCAATGCAAGGTATCGCAATGGGAATGCAGATGTTCCCAGTGGGAAACATGCTCCGGCTGAGGGCGATGTTCAGAATGTAGACCATCTTGCAGGCTGTGTATATTTTCCAGCCCAAGATGCAGGAGCTAGAAAGGGCAAGGGGATGTCCACAGACCCCATGCCTATGGACCCCCCTCCCAGTGTCAGACTGTGGGGGTTCTCTGGTACAGCACCAGTTGATGGATTATGCACATGCAGGAGTGCATGTGCAGCAATAGTGGTGCTTGTTCACAAACACAGCCAGTGTGGTGCTATGCTAATGTAAGCTAGTGTATGTCCCCAGAGCCATAATGGGGCGGGGGAGGGAGGGCAGATGGTGGAATCTATAGGTTGTAAATTGAAAGCAAACCTGCTGCTTTTACTAAAAATGGGACAACTTACATGCCCTTGCCACTAGAGGCATCATATGCCATGCCACCATATTTTCTTTTTTCCTGACCAGCATTTTTTTTTTAAATTCTTAGAATGTGGTGATTATGGCACCTGGCAAAAAAGAAGATGCATCCAGCTACCCATGCATCAACTTGTTACCAGCAAAGGTTTTTAACCTGCCGGTACGTCCAGCACATGGTTAGGGAGTACATTCGAAATTTAAATTGCACTTACACATTTTGAGCCCAGAAGTAGGTATGTTTTGACTGTTTTACACAGTAGCCATACTGGAAAGATGTCTCAACCAATTATTGCTATTGCTGACATCTGTACTCCTCTGAAGGTCACTAGTTGCAATTCTGGCTGTGAAAGTCAACCTCTCATCTTTCAAAGGTTGTAAAATTCGATCCCAATAAATCTGGTAATAGTAAATCTGCTACTTACAACACTTAAAATTCAGAAGTGCAGATTAAAGAAAACCACCAAATAAATTTGAAGTCAAAAATGCATTTGTAGCACTACATTGTTTGTCCTTTCAAACAAACAAGCACATCTTTGATGTATCTAAATGGCCCATTAAAAATTGTAACTGTCATTTGGAATCTGCGACCTCTGAACCAACACCCGTTCCAAGTACGTCAAACAGGGTTGTCCACAGACAGTATTGATTTCTGTGATGCCTGTGAAGATGCAGCGTAGCAGCACTTAGGGCAGTGTCTTGGTGCTGTGTGTGCAAGGGTGCAGAGGCACAGGATGGAGCTTTGAAACCTGCTATTTCAATAATGTGCTTAATGTGCAGCATCAGGGGTGCAGCGATCATCAGCACAGTAGGTGTAGTAGCAGAGCGTCCTATTGGTGAGAGGGGCCCTATGCACCCCATCAATAGCTGTTACCCAGCCGTGGAGCCAAGGGTGACCATGATGCGTGCATTCATTAAGGCTTACACAACGCAGCATGGAAACAAAAGTAAAAGGCAGTCTGTCTTCTACGTCTATTCAGAGCTGCACTCTCTGCAGCCGCAATATACTGCGCAAAGAACAATTTCTTGAAACAACGTGAACGCCAAGTTCGGTTGTAGGTCTATGAGCACTTACGCCTATTATGCTTCTCTTAAAATGTCACTCTAAGGCCCATATTTAAGAGAACCAGACGCCTCCTTGCACCACATTAGCCTAATTTTTTATGACTGTAATGTAGCCCAATGAGGCCAAATTTGCCACGCCATATTTACAAAGTGGCGCAATGCATGAAATGTGCCACTTTATAACCCCTTGCGCCACATTATGCCTGCGCCAGGCATAATGTATACAATGGGGCGTTCCCCTATTAGGGGGACCACAAAAATGGCGCAGCAGAACCTAAGAGATTCCACTGTGCCATTTTTAGCAGCTATTTTTAACACCTACACAGAGCAGGTGTTAAAAGGGGGCACACCATCGTTTGCAATGGGCCCTACTGTACTCTGCAGGATTAGCTCCAAACTTTTGGCGCTAATCCTGTACAGTACATCAGTAGCGTCAAAAATGTTGATGATATTGCCCCAACCCTGTGTCATGGTGCGCCGTATATTAAAAACGGCACACACATGGTGGCAGAAGGGGGGCGCTAAGGGGCACAAGAAAAGGGTCGCTGCTTTGGATGCACCGTAACTTTTCTTAAATTCGGGCCTAAGTCTTTTTGTCTTCCATTGATCTTGTGCAAATCTTTACACAGCACTTTACAGGGTAATTGTCCCACTTGTTGCAAAAATGTTCATAAATGTGCATTGTCCAGCATTTTGTGGTAGGCTAGTGCCACTACAGTGATTAACATGAACATTATTTTCAGCTGTTTTGAGGAGTTGTTAACCATTTCTTGTGCTTTTTTAAACTGATTGGTTAGACCTTCTCCCAAGATCCAGTTTAAGGCTCCCCCTCCACAATAAACAATCAGGTCACTCCTGGGGACCAATGGATTTGTAATTTGGGGGTTCCTTGAAATCAGTTCACACTCACACTCAGCCTAAATTAAGGATCCTGAGGATCTTTAAGGCAATCAGCATTGATTAAACCAATATATTATTATTAGTAAAAGTGGTTTGTTACTGGTTGGCAAGTGTGGGTGTGCCTGTGTGTGTGTGTGTGTGTGTGTGTGTGTGCATATGCATGTTGATCGGTGAGAGTTAGAATGATTTAATGACTGGTTAGGTGAATGGTTGAATTGGTGACTGGATGGATAAAATGCAGAAAAGAGAACAGAGAAGGCTAAGCAAATACAGGAACAAGATCACACACTTTATGCCTACTACAATCAAAAACTTAAAACACAATACAAAGTACCAATCAGCCTCACAAAAAAATCAATAGAACTTTATTGGACTGTGAGGAGAATCCTGTCCTGCGTCAGGTGATTTCCCTCACAATCCAATGGGGTCTGCTGCCTAGAAGACGACAAACTTTGTAAAGTATAGCACTGCATTATGCTGGTGGTGGTGGGATGGGGCTGGTGGAGGTGGAACTCTTGTGGGGGCGGGGACAAGCAGCAGGACTAACAATGCATTTATAGAGAGGCACTACCTTTTAACCTATATCCTCTGCAAAAGTAAATGTTAACCTACACCCTGTAATTGAAATAAAAAAACTCCAAGAATTGGAGGGGGCCCAAAGTCACTATTCTCCTGTATTGAATGCCTACTTCATGAGATGGGGGACTTGACCAGAGGACAGGGACCCACGTCCTCTAAAGAGAGTATACAATATAAATAAGAGGTGAAGTCCCACTCAGGAGGTTCTTGAAATTGTAAAAGTAAAGATTTATTTCATTGTTGTACAGGCATTGTAGTCCCAATTATTCAAAGAGTCACTTATTTATAGAGCAAAATGCAGAGTCCAAGGTCCAAAAATGAAGACAAAAGAAGAGGAGAGGATCAGCCAACACGTGTTTCACCCCCTCTGGCTATATATAAGCCGGGGCTTTCTCAAGGCTGGAAATAAACAGAAAAATCAAATTTCAAGTAGAGTTACTCATATAAACAGGTAAGATGTCATCATAGACACCATCAAGAAAGTGAGCAGAGAAGAAGTCCAGTGCAAAAGTAAGTTGGGATGTGATAATCCAAGATAAGAAAGAATTTTAATTATTGTGACCAATTACATAACTAGGAATTAGTAGGTGATTAGGATCAGACTCAAAACTTTGGAAGTCCATAAGAATCAGGAAAGCAAACAGTGACATGTCATTCGTGCTCCCAAAAGGAAGTGATGTTAGAAAAAATTGTGAGGTTTGGGAAAGAGATTTTTTGAAGAGAAAAAAAGTCTGCGATTGCATCCAGTGTACCCAATACCAAAGGAAATCAGAAAAAACCTAGATGAATCTGTGCTCGAAAATGAAAAATAGTAGTAAGGGAATACTGAGATACTGGCAAACATACCACGGGAAGTGAGGCAGACATATGTGGAATGAAAACTGAAATAGTCATTTTCTGTAAGGAGACAATAGTCTATCGGTTGAAGCATTCAAACATTTTTCAAAAATATGATAGAAGATATTGTAAAGCTTATAGCTAGTCGTGTAAGCTATGATACAATTAGTATATAGATTAAGGAATACATACAAAATATATTACGGCATATAATGAAAACAGTAGACATTCACGGAGTTAATTAGAGAAACCACCTTCTAAAAAGTAAGCTAGAGTTCGAAATTCAAAAAGATCCAATCTTAGAAGCTTAATCGAATGAGGGAAGATACTGCATATAATCTAATAGTTGGTACGGGCGCGTACGCGTTTGAATTCGCGTTCATATGTCTGTGTCTAAATAAGCGAAATAGAGATAGAGAGAGGACTCACACTCTACGGGGCGGACAGCGCCATCTTGGTGAGCAATGGGGAAAGAAGCTGTCATCTTTAAGTAGCTGAGTTAAGACATCGGTGCAAATAGCTCCATCTTATTGAAACCATGTTCTACCGAATTTATGTAATAAGGTAATGTTCGGTGAGAAACATAATAAGCAAAAACCAGGTAAGTTATATCAAAAGGATAATAGAGTACATGAAAAGAAGAAAGAAAAGAGAAGAAGAAGGGAAAAAAGAAGGGAAAAAGGGGAAAAAAGAAAAAAGAAAAAAAGAAAAAAGGAAGAAGATAGGGGAAAGGGCCAAAAAGATTTAATGAATACAGATAAAGAAAAAGGAAAAAAGAAACTGAAAGACAGCTAGAAAGTAAACAGCAATGCAATTGGAAACAACATTATTACTTGAATATCAAGAGTACAATAAAACAGGATAGAACCAAAAACAATGAATCGAGCATGTACATTTATAAAAAAGAACTAGAATTGAGCTTAAACAAATGTCAAACATGGACTTATTCCAGTTCCTGAAAGGCGAAAGGAGGAAAAGGAAGAGGCACAAAACCTTATATTATTTACATTGGCCAAAAATGCCATTCATGATCTTTGTTGAGACCATTGTTAACAGTATCATGTTTGATTATTAGACGGCTCTCTTCTTGGCAATATCTCCCAAGGGTTAGGTGTTAGGGACGGGCACCTAACCTACGCAATAAACTTTGTCCCTCATTTTTTCAACGAAGGTCTTCTACTACATTTTTACCATCTAAACCAAAATGCTTCTACACCTGCAGTAAATGCTCTGTATGCAAACTGGGCCTTTCCAAATCTACATCAGTCAGTATCAACAACCATACTCATCGGATCACTGACTTCATTAATTGTTCCAGCACTTTTGTTGTCTATGCCATTTGGTGCCCCTGTAACTTAACCTATATTGGTAGCACGGTCCGTCCTTTAAAAACTCGAATACAGGAACATTTTCAGAACATACAAAAGTCTGATATTCAAGCACCTATGGCTGAACATTTTATCAAGTGCCACCAATACCAACGCACCTTTACCTTTAGTGGTTTACGACGTATTACATCCTCCCCGAGAGGAGGTAACACACCACTGCGATTATGCCAAGAAGAGAGGCGTCTAATAATCAAACATGATACTGTTAACAATGGTCTCAACAAAGATCATGAATGGCATTTTTGGCTAATGTAAATAATATAAGGTTTTGTGCCTCTACCTTTTCCTCCTTTCGCCTTTCAGGAACTGGAATAAGTCCATGTTTGACATTTGTTTAAGCTCAATTCTAGTTCTTTTTTATAAATGTACATGCTCGATTCATTGTTTTTGGTTCTATCCTGTTTTATTGTACTCTTGATATTCAAGTAATAAAGTTGTTTCCAATTGCATTGCTGTTTACTTACTAGCTGTCTTTCAGTTTCTTTTTTCCTTTTTCTTTATCTGTATTCATTAAATCTTTTTGGCCCTTTCCCCTATCTTCTTCCTTTTTTATTTTTTTATTTTTTCTTTTTTCCCCTTTTTCCCTTCTTTTTTCCCTTCTTCTTCTCTTTTCTTTCTTCTTTTCATGTACCCTATTATCCTTTTGATATAACTTACCTGGTTTTTGCTTATTATGTTTCTCAACGAACATTACCTTATTACGTAAATTCGGTAGAACATGGTTTCAATAAGATGGAGCTTTTTGCACCGATGTCTTAACTCAGCTACTTAAAGATGACAGCTACTTTCCCCATTGCTCACCAAGATGGCGATGTCCGCCCCGTAGAGTGTGAGTCCTCTCTCTATCTCTATTTCGCTTATTTAGACACAGACATTTGAACGCGAATTCAAACGCGTACGCGCCCGTCCCGTTTCCCGTGTTCTTCTCTGTTTTTGGCCGTATTTGTACGGCATTCTGATTCCATGCACTTGAAATAAGGTAAGAACAGGAGTACACTCGCTATCTGTAGATAGATTTACCTATAAGCGGGATTTTCTAAAATTGGCTCTCATTGAACCCCGTAACATAGCCTATTTTCAAGAAGGTGGTCTCTCCATTAAACACTGTGACTGTTTACTGTTTTGTTTAAATACGCCTAAATTTAACTTGTTTGTATTTCTGAACTTACGAATTACGTGTGTTATAGCTGTTCGACCAATATAAGCCTTCTAATATCATCGATCGAAGCTCAGAATGCCACAACTATTAGATTATATGCAGTATCTTCCCTCATTCGATTAAGCTTCTAAGATTGGATCTTTTTGAATTTCGAACTCAAGCTTACTTTTTAGAAGGTGGTTTCTCTAATTAACTCTGTGAATGTCTACTGTTTTGCGTTATATGCCGTAATATATTTTGTATGCATTCCTTAATTTATTTACTAATTGTATCATAGTTTACACGACTAGCTATAAGCTTTACAATATCTTCTATCATATTTTTGAAAAGTTTTTGAATGCTTCAACCAATAGACTATTGTCTCCTTACAGAAAATGACTATTTCAGTTTTCATTCCACATATGTCTGCCTCACTTCCCGTGGTATGTTTGCTAGTATCTCAGTATTCCCTTACTACTATTTTTCATTTTCGAGCACAGATTCATCTAGGTTTTTTCTGATTTCCTTTGGTATTGGGTACACTGGATGCAATCGCGGACTTTTTTTCTCTTCAAAAAATCTCTTTCCCAAACCTCACCATTTTTTCTAACATCACTTCCTTTTGGGAGCACGAATGACATGTCACCGTTTGCTTTCCTGATTCTTATGGACTTCCAAAGTTTTGAGTCTGATCCTAATCACCTACTAATTCCTAGTTATGTAATTGGTCACAATAATTAAAATTCTTTCTTATCTTGGATTATCACATCCCAACTTACTTTTGCACGGGACTTCTTCTCTGCTCACTTTCTTGATGGTGTCTCTGATGACATCTTACCTGTTTATATGAGTAACTCTACTTGAAATTTGATTTTTCTGTTTATTTCCAGCCTTGAGAAAGCCCCGGCTTATATATAGCCAGAGGGGGCGAAACACGTGTTGGCTGATCCTCTCCTCTTCTTTTGTCTTCATTTTTGGACCTTGGACTCTGCATTTTGCTCTATAAATAAGTGACTCTTTGAATAATTGGGACTACAATGCCTGTACAACAATGAAATAAATCTTTACTTTTACAATTTCAAGAACCTCCTGAGTGGGACTTCACCTCTTATTTATATTGTAACCTACACCCTGTGCCGATCAACTGTTCAAAATGTGACTGAGACTTCAAATAACTGATGGGTGAAAGGGAGCTGGCCCAAGACCCTTCTTAGTTGTTGTTCATGATATAAGGTAATATTAAAGATCTATTGGCTCTAATCTAAGTAATACACTAAAAGTAGGCACAGGAAGCATAGAATCCAGCCAATCATAGTGATAGGTAAAGAAGCAAAGCTCTGTGGGAGGGAGAAACACAAGACTGACAAAAACATCCATCAAATAAAAATCAGCCAAATGAGTGTGACAGAAAAGCAAACCAATGATAGGCAAGAGGCAGGTTCGAAGACCTGGTATGTGCTAGGTAAGCTCACAACATGTCTTTTGCTACCAGACAACCCGCTCTGCCTTGTAGGCTCGACCTACCAGATATGGGGCAGCTAAAAATGTCAACTGGAGACCTTTGACCTTACATCATCTCAGAAAAGCTGCACGTGTTTTGGATCATTCAGACAAAGCATGCTGAGTCCATAAATATTTCGAAAGTATGGACGAAGGCTATATCCCCTGATCATTATTTTGACATGCTCCGTGCACATTAAACGAAGGCTAATGGTCCCTTCTATTTTTTTAGTTTGCAGTGAAATTGATTGCAGAAACCTAATGAATGAGCCAAGCCTTCTTTAAATTGAACTGCATGCCACTGATTAGAGGTCTGCGAGGGCCGGGTAGTAAGAAGAGAGGAGGCCGATAAAGGAGTGAACATCATTATATCCCGAGTACAATCTCATAAAAATAAATCTACAAAAGAAGGTGCAGTGCATGGCCGCAGGCCAAGTCCGCAGAGGAGTGTATGTCATTATATTGCTGTATGATGTGCATAGCTGTTATTAGCACCATTTTCCCGGTAATGGGTTTAAGAATTTTGTAACTCTGCAGCTGGTAGTGACTCGCTCATATATTTTTACACTTTCTGTTAAAGTAATGTGATTTAGAGCTTTGCATTTACAGTAAAAACGGCTGCTATCAACTTTTCAAAAGGTCACAGTCTGTTGCCTGTAATGTTATACTTCAGATGAATTAATAATGCATGTATTTTGTATTTATGATAAATGTGCATAAACATGGATAGTGACGTTGTGGAATACACGCTGGTGCTGATGTGTGAAGATGCAAGGTGGTTGCCCTGGTGGCACTTCCTCTTGTGAGGTTCCTAGGGACCCCTGCTCAGTGGTCAGGTAAATGGGTCTGCAACTACAGGCTATGACCTGCAGATTCAACACAAAGGGCCTGATAATGAGTTTGGCGAACGGAGCATGTACCATCGACCATGGCGAGGGTACCCCATCCTCCAAATTTAGAGATGTCCGCCAGCCAAGTGGATATCTCTTGCATTCCCAGAAATTGCCATCACAGAGGTTCCTGTAAAAGCATTTAAAGTCTAACGGGTGGCTCTGTCAACATGATGGAGCGGTACATCAAACTTTCACATTTTGATTTTCAGAACAAAACCCCAATGCACGATTTTGTTTTACAAAATAAATACAAAGAAAAACAATAACACCCCCTTAGCATGGGAGCTTTCTCCCATGCCGTGGTGGTCATTTAAACGATTTTGCTTGTATATATTGCCATGTTTTGTATGGCGGCATGTGAAAGTTCAAACCGGCCTTGTGTTTGCCCACTCTGAGTAGGGCCAATGGACACATGATCAAACCTCTGATGGCCCTTAGTCCATCGCTGGTCTATGCAGGCGGCGTAGACAGAGTAGTCTCTGCCGTCTACATACTGAAGTTCCACCTTCCTCCAAATGAGGAAGGCAGAACTTGACTTTGGCGGAGAGAGTACTTCCTCTTCTTTGCGACAGAGAATTCTATCCACCAAGGTCTAGATCAGGCCCAATCTGCAGCATTTTACTGGGCTACAAATTTCTCAATTTATATTCACTGGGTACAGTAACATGTTGAGCTATGATGTGGTGCTCGGAATCTGTCACCTACAAGTTACATCAAGAGCTCTACAGCAGGTGAATTAACCCACTGATCTATCTTACTAAGACTGAAACTTGTAACTGGATACTCATCCTCCTAACTAAATTACAGCCACTGGAATGTGTAACATGCAAGTTACAAATAGATCACTGCAGCACGAGCTCACCCATCTCTATGCAGCTCATTGTGAGCTGATCTAATAAGAACAATGGTTGTAGCTCGATTAAACCCAATTACTTTCATGTGTTCCTTACAGCTCAATAATAATCCTTTTATGTGTATCAGAATGATAAAAGGTTGGGGTATCCAATTTTGGCTTCATATCTTGGGTTCTGCTGGGGGTCTCTGGAATTAGTGAACTGACTGAGTTTATTTACTGAAAACAAAAAAACAGAATTGTTCTGAGGTGCAGGGGTCATTGTTTGATGTTGATGTATGGGATTGCCATGCCTCACACGGCAGACGTAGCAAGAGATATTTTGGATGGTCGCAGGACAGGGCGACAGTCACTATGCACTACCGGACCATGGTGGATGAGCCACAAGGTCAGAGGTTTCCAGCAGTAGAGCCAGTTGAGGCTTCACTAGTGGACACCATGTCCTTCATCTATAAATGAGGCATGAAACCATAAATGTTACCTGGTGAGAACAATATCATTTTACGGCAGGGGTCCCGCTCTGCCAAATGGTAGATAACACCTTTAATCTTATTTTATTTTATTCTGGCTCCTAGCAACAGCATTTCAGTTATGCCCATTGGTAATAAACAACTGCACCCAAAATAGTAGGCAAAACACTTTCTCATATGCACCCCACTACCCATCTTTACCATTCCTTACCACTGTCCACAGCAGCAACTCCAAAATCCTAATCCTATGAGGCTGGAACAGAGCTCTTCTCTGCCATAAAATTAAAGTGTACAGTATTTGAGGAACCACAACTGGCACTAAGTAACAATAAACACCACAACCATAATGAGATAAATGGTTCAGTAAAAATACTACCTGATATAGCAAATTCATACCAACAAGAGGGCTTCTACAAGTGGTCATTTCTATTTACTTGACACCTTCAACACTAGCACTCATTCCTTCTACTTAACTGGAGCTTCTGCTGCTTAACTGCATTGAAAGAGGAGCATAGAAAGGAATGAAGCAGATGAATGTCTAATAGCTCGCTGCTGAGCATTTTATTGACAATACAAATTTTTATGTGAAGTCAATGTGCCACATCGACAGTCTAGGAGGCCTTCAAACCCATTCTTCTAGGGTGGAAAAGGGTTTTTCTTAGAAATGCTGAGAGAGAATAAAGATAACTTTCGATCTTGAGATTTTTAGATTGGACCTCAATAAACAATGATTGACTTCAGATGTCAACAAAACAGTATGTTAACATGCACACAGCCAGCTATTTGACAAGGCTCAGATTTTGTGGATAGCGTCCCAAAGCTAAATAAATCAATGTGGCGACAAGGGAGTGGAAGTTGTTGTACTGGCTGGGTTACTATGAGGATTTGAAGAGACATATCTCTGGGGTGCGGACACCCTTGTGGTCATGGGTCATGGGTGACTTACAATTGAGCTCTGGCCATTGCCAGTCATTACTAATCCTTGTGTATGTTAAGTGGCTCGCCGAGGAGGAGCATGGATTGCTAGAGGGGTTAATCATGGCAGAGAATCTCAGTGCTGCCATTGCAGTCTGTGGAGACCCAAGGTTCCAATGGGCCCTCTGTGGATTTTTTGCTTTTGCAAGTAAAACAGCTCCTTACAAATCAGATATATTAGAGGACTCAATGGGCCCAGGGGTACTACCCCCTGCAATACATATAGCACAGACCCATATCCAAATGGCATTGGAGTCATTGGAGCATTTAACAGAATGACTAGGATATGGGTCATGTGTGCATTGTACATGGTACATACAAGGCTATCCAGATCGATCAGGGGTCACCTGAATAGTGCAGCAAATAGGAAGACTTCTGAGTGTTGTGTGGGAGAACACAGGAGTAGTGTCATGTTGGGAAGGGGATGTGAAAGTGGCTTGTTTGTGGTTGGAATATGGTGGTGATGTAAGCTTTTCTTTTCTGGAGCATTGCGTAGAGGAGGGAGTAGAATAGTCTTAGGTAAAGAAGTAGCACATTGGACAGGTTTGCTTACAGTTTTGTTGTTGTGCTATTTGGATCTCTAGCCTAAACAGAGTAGAGAGGTGAGTAGTTTGAAGCCCTTCTCACATGGCCATTCTCAGTGGCATAGTTTGACTTAAGAGAAGGTATGGCGTTAGAGGCCATAGCGTACAATTTCAGTTTCAGAATTGGAGTTATGTGACAATTTCCTTTTGCTTGCAATGAGCCCAGCTGCAGCATGCAGAACTGATTTCAGTGATGCCAATGTGGTGTCAGAGATGGAGTACCAGTATATGGCTGTCAGTATATGATCTGACATAAACATCCTGTCCTACGTATTAATACACAAATATTATCCCATTGGACTTTATAAAATCACACACAGTTTGAAAACATTGGTTTCAGCCATTCACCTACACCCAGTGAGATGATAGATTTGTAAACAACAGTTTCAACCATTAACTCCTAAAATATTTTATTCTACTAGATCTATGGTTTTACTTGCTAATCTTCACTTGGAAGAAGTCTGCCTTGTATTTTGCTGATGATCTGTTGTTCCTCGGCGGCTAAGTGGGTGAATGTATGATCTACCAGAATAAATCAAACCAAATCAAATCAAACTGATATTGAGGACAAAATATTTATGTCAAACAATATTTCTGTACAAGATATTCTGACATGCAACCACAGGATGGTGCCACCATCTACGTGGGATAAGAGGCTGACTTGGAAGAGGGGTGAGGAATTGGGTATGTAGACAGTAACACTTTGATTCTGTGTAGGAGGCCTAGTTCGAACAATGCTGTCTGGGCTTTCTTTATCACATGGTCCTTGGTTGTAAAAATAGAATCTGTAAGGAAGTTGAATAATTCACTACAGAGGGAGATGAAAATAGGGATCCCTTTGAGAGTCATGTCTGTCAGCCATGTCTAGATCCCAGGTTAGAGGGAACCATCTTCGCAGAGTACTTACTTGGTTTTGGTTGGGTGACCTTTAGGTAAACTGTAAACGTCCACTTGTGGACTGTGCCACAACATGATCTCAGGTGATCAATGTCCTTAGCCCATTACACTTTGAGGTAAGTTGAGTGGGGTACTGTTGTTAGGGAAATGTACTGCGTCAGTAAGACTCAGTGAGGTTTTGTGTAAATGTTGGCAGCAAGGAAAAGACACTGAAAGATACCAGGAGCGGCTCCTCCACTGGGGGGAGGAGCGTCGCCTCATTAACAAAAATGCCTCCAGAAAAGCCCCAGAGATGAAAAATAAAATGGTGATAAAGTTTATTTATTACCATTTTGTTTTTCAACAACCCATTCCGAACCGAGTGTCAGGATGGGGCAGTGCCATTACTGCAGTAGGGAGGAGTGGTGGGCTGTGCAATTACGTTTAAAGTGTGCATGTCTCTTTGGCCGGCTGTACATGCGCATTTTAAACTTCTCTAACCCAGCTGTCTTGCTCGGTTAGAGAAAGCATAGGCCTCCAGTGGCCTTGAGAGTGCTGAGTGAGGCCGATCCCTCCTATTCTGGTGCTTCTCTCATACTCGTTACCAGCATGAAATCAGCACCAGGATTGGTTGGGGGAGTTGGCTGGAGCCTGGAGGAGACAAAAAAGATGAACAGGGACCAGAGCGAGGAAGATGTCAGACGTGTAGTGCAGCAAGCAAGGTAAATGAGTATTTTTATTTATAGTTGTAACTCGCGTTACCTGCTTGCACCCACCAACTACCCATTTGCCCGGCCCACCAGTCTTCATAGTTACCTGCTGCCACTGAAAGTTACAGCATATGACTGGGAGAAGGGGGGCATGTCATAGAGCAGGCAAACCATACTAGTGATCAACTACCTGGATGGTTGCTGTATCAATTCTGCATCAAGAGAGAACCCATATTAGTAAATCTAAAATATTTCGTGGATGGGAAGGTATGCATTGACAAGATTTGCAACTGCTAAATAGAAGAGGCTTTCAGAAACTTGATATGTATATTTTTTGACGGAGTAAGATTATATTTGATTAAAACAAAATTATTCTATAGATCATACATTCAATTACGTTGGGAAAATTCGATTTTGTCAACAAAAGATCTTCGAAAGAGAAGCAATATCTCATAATTCAACGCATGTCCTAAAACAAAAAGACAAACCTTAATTCATTTTTAACGCCGTATTTATCTATTACACTGCAGAATACTAATATTTCAAGGCACAGGCATGGTGTGCCAGACAAACTAACACATAGCTCATTCAACAAAAATATTTCCCTTCATTAACTTATGATAAGCGTTTGATTTAGATGAAATCAAACGCAGAAATCCACGAGGAGCTAGAGTGAGAGAGCAGACAGGTGTTTTCTCTGAAAAGAAAGACATCAGGGAATTGAAAGAAAATTATTCTATTAATTTTACTCGGCAGCCCCTACCCGCTGCCAAGGGCATACCTCGCTGGGCACTTTACGAACAATTAATAATTGGATTTATTAATGAAAAGGAGGAAACTGGTGACATATTTTATGGTTAGATTGTATGAATAAGTGCAGTTTTCCTACCACCGACTGAAAAATGCCAGAGATCTTTTTGAAGGGCTGTTTCTTGAGTTGACAGCACCTTTCCGCCTCTCGGGGTCCACTTTTCTTCTGAATTGCACAATTTTAAACCTTCTTCCAAAGGTCTGTGAGTCAGACACCTACGTTCCTCCTGTGAATGACGCAGATTTCTACAATTGAAGTTTTCATTGAACTATTTTCTTTAAATAAAACATAAATAGAATTATAAAGCAGGCTTGGAGCTAAAGTCACTCACCAACTGACGGCTTCGAACACTGATTTCTTTTTCGAAAGAGGTGTTATTCCCTGGAAGAAAACATTATTTGCTAATTCAATTTCAGTCAATGTGCGAGATTTGAGGGGTGGTTAGGTTGCTAAAAATGCAGTTGTCCAAGACCTGCTCACGTTCAATTCGCAGTATTAACTATTTCACTAGCATCAGTACCTGGAATATTTTTTAAATAAAATACTTTTGCAGGTTGCATGGAGAGAGGAGGCACCAGCGGGTTCGCGGTTCTTCGCGCCATGAGTGGCTGGCGGCGTGGGGGGTGGAAGGAGTAATAGCTCACACCCTGTGGCCCTTGATGACACCATAGGCTTTTTTTTGCAGTTTTCTTGACAGTGCATCTCATGAAAAGACTGATTGTCACTACGTTCATTACTGTCCGGCTCCTCTGATGCTATTTACATTGTAAAGTGAGTCATTGCAGGCCTCCTGCCTCCTGCCTCAGCAAGGACCAGTATACATAACAGTCTGAATAGCAGGGAAATGCCTACTCTTCTAGGCATAGATAACACCCTGGAGGAGGAGCTTGAGACATGAATATGCATGTGACTTCTGATCACGGAATGTGGACAGCTAGTGGTACCACACCCTACACCAACGTGAGTCATGACATGGAAGACACAGGTGCTTCCTGAGGTGGTTCCTTTGAGAGCAGACACCTTCTCATGCACCTGTGGCAAAGAACACAGGTTTTTATCCACCTCAGAGGAGGAAAACTTTTCACTGGTGCACTATCAATGTTGGCGTGCATCAAGAAGTAGGAACATCCTTTACTCTTGTGTTGTCTACCTGGGAGGTGTGCGGAGAGGCCACACACCCTGTACAATTTCCAAAATCACATGTGATCAGTTTTAAGATGGGAGTGCTTTACCTCTCTAGGGCTGCACTGCCAATTCCAAGACTGTATTTTTATTGCAATGAATGGCAAATGAATTGGTGCTTTTTAGTTTGAGCTTAAGTGTACGACCTCTTGTAAACTTTTGAATATACTTTTTCTGTGGGCTTCCAGCTATATCATATGTTAGTTTCAGTGTCATTTAAAAATCCTTGCTTACTAGGTGTCATTCATGCCTCTTTGTCCCTCCTTCTTCTGTGTGGGAGCAGGGACCAACTACTGTATAATTACGCTTTGTCCTCTTTATCTGGTCTGTAGGGGACTATTTTTTTTTACTTTGTTCCCTGCTCCTGTCTAGGTAAACTTCCCTTTTAATTTGCAGAGCATTCTTGCTCTGAGCTTAGCTGTAAACAAGGCTATAAATCAGACTGTTATCTTGGTCACATTTGGTCTTTATGGGCTCTCTGCACCTTCTCTCAGACGCCTGGTTCCCACCCTTCCTTGGCTTGGATTTTCTTTACCAAGTTTGACTGCCTAGGGGATCACTTGTAATTGCTTATAGCCAGGGAACCCAGCTATATCAGGGCTCTGCAATCCTTAGGGTTAGTACCCACTTCTGCTCCATACTGTAATCCCATTGCAGCTCCATCAGTCCACCTCCGTTCACACGCTCCAAGCCCTCAGCCATGCCAGGAACCACATGCACTCTGTCTGCCAGAGCACCTTAGTTCTTGCATACACTCTGCTGCTCTAGTGCTGGGACCTTGTGCGCAGCTCCATCAGTGCACCTCAGTTCACACCCTCCAAGCCCTCATCTGTGCTAGTGCCAGGAACCCCATGCACGCTGTCTGCCAGAGCACTTCAGTTCTTCCAGTCAGTACACTCTGCTGCTCCAGTACTGGGACCTCGGGCGCAGTTCCATCAGTGCACCTCCGTTCACACGCTCCAAGCCCTCAGCTGTGCCAGTGCCAGGGACCCCTTGCATGCTGCCTGCAAAAGTACCTCAGGACATGGGGGAGCCAATGAAATCTATTCTTAGCTGCCATCTTTATTTGGGAGGGTCTGTTTCACCTATCTCACTCCGTTCTTTCCTTTACTCAGTTTACACCTCAGTTCTTGTAGTCAGTACACTCTGCTGCTCCAGTACTGGGACCTCGGGCGCAGCTCCATCAGTGCACCTCACTCCACACACTCCAAGCCCTCAGCCGTGCCAGTGCCAGGGACCCCACACACGCTGTCTGCCAGGGCACCTCAGTTCTTGCAGTTGGTGCACTCTGCTGCCCCAGTACTGGGACCTCAGGCGCAGCGCCATCACTGCACCTCCTTTTGCATGCTCGAAACCCTCAGCTATGCCAGTCCCAGGAACCCCATGCACACTGTCTACCAGAGAACCTCATTTCCTGAAGTCAGTACACTCTGCTATTCCAGTACCTGGATCTCAGGCACAGCTCCATCAGTGCACCTCAGTTCTACCCCGGTGAGGTCACTTCCTTTCCTATATTGAGACCCCACTCAGGTACAGTTCCATTACAGCTGTTCAATTCTAATATTCAGTCCCACTGTCAAGCCAATACTGGACCAAAAAGAGCAAAAAACAGCTCAGCCAGTGAACCTCAAGTCTAACATCCAATGCCACTACTGATGGGAACCACCGCAGCTCTGCCAGAATCCATAAATTCTAACACTTAGTGCATATTTCTTCTCAGTACTAAGGCTCACACACATGCCGTTCAGGACTCCTTGCTTCTGTGGTTCAGAGGCAATGCCACTCCCATGATGGGCCCCACTCACAGCGTCACTAAGGCACCTCCAGGCTAACACTCAGAAACACTGGAACACCAATACTAAGTTCCACATATAGCTCCATTAACATACTTCACTTCTGACTTTGTGTGCCCATTACTATCCCAGTACTGCAGCCCATATACAACCAGGAATACACAGCACTAGGTTACTCATTTTTCACCTGCAGCCTTTCTGTTATTCCAGCACTGGGCTGGGACACAGCTCTGTCTATACCCCCAATCCTGATTTGAAGCGCCCCAATATTTCTGTATTGGGGTTCACATAAAATTCTGCTAATGCACCTCCTGCTGTTCTATAGTGCCCCCTGCTGTTTTGTTCTGTTTCAGGACATGGGGGAGCCAATTAAATCTATTCTTAGCTGCCATCTTTATTTGGGAGGGTATGTTTCACCTGTCTCACTCCGTTCTTTCCTTTACTCAGTTTACTCTCAATGTTTTCTTTCTCCCCCTCTTTTATCTTTCCAGCTCTTAAAATCCACACGTTAACAGTTTTGCTCTTTCTTCCCATTATTTATTTCTACTCCTCTCCTTTTTTGATTTCCCTCTCTCTCTTGCTACCTCCTCTTTCAAACTTGTAAAAACGTGGTTATTTATTTCTTTGTTTCGTTCCTCACTTTTTTCTTCATCAGGCATTCATTCTTTCACTATTTTTTTCTCTTCCTTTCTTCTTTCTTGCTATTTGCTTTTTCTTTTGATTTGGTATGCGTCTTTTCACTTTTCTCTCAATTCTCGTTTTACTATAAATCCCTCTTTTTCCCGTCTGTATGCGGAAGCCACAAGTTACTTGTCAGGACCTGAAGTGTCAAAGTGGTTTTCCTATTTTGTGTCTGTGGGAAATGTGTACATACATGCCCTGGCTCTTTCGCTGGTTGTTTCTCTCACCATCTCTCTTTTTTTCTCTAATGTTCATTTTTCTTTTTCACACTTCTTCCATTATTTTTTCCTCTTTATTTTTTGTTCGCTAGCTTCCTTCCCTTTTTGGGGTCGAGCGCGTAAGTGCTCTAGCCTGCTGTAATCTCTCTGTGGGCTTTTAACCACATCCACTGCACACCCATTAGTTTCGCTTGTCTTTTAAAAATCGCTTGATTTTATCTGTGAAAGGCATGCATACATCATGCCTTCTCCTGTGTTTAGCCATCCTCGAGCGCACCGGGCAACTTCTGAAAACATACAAGGCTCCATGTTTTCAGCATGGTTCCTACACTACTTTTTTATTTTTATTTTCTACACAGTGTCATCTCGCTGCACAATTGCTGATACGTTTGACTGCGAGCAAACTTCTGTTTAATTTTGTGCGCTCCTTCATGCTCATGGCGTGACGCTTTAAACCAGCTCACTCATATTTTAAGTGGCAATAAAAGTCTGGTTAAGATTTTACCACACTAATAGCTTTAAGTCGATCAAATACGAGACCCATTGCATTTCAAATGCTTGTTTCTTTTGTCTCACACGTTTGCTCTAATTCTAATAGTTGTGTGTTCATTTTCTCGTTCTTTCTTTCCCTTCTTTCTTTTATTTCTTTGTGACCCCTTCTCTTTCTTACTTTTGTCTGTTGTATTCCTTTTGCTTTTCTTTTTCTGCCCCATCCGTTTTCTCTCCTGCGGCCTAGTTATCAATGGAGCTTACTCAACTCTCATTACTGCTGTATTTTCCTACTGAAATCCAGTCAACCATTTACCTTTCTTATTCCTGGGCCCATAACACCGTTACTATGCCACTTGTCCTCTCTATCCTTACTCCCCACTCCCTCTCTCCTTTCACCATCCAATCCGTCCCAAATGATATTTTTGTAATGGTGTTTTGAGCATTACACTCTAATGTCAAAGGTTTATTCTGATAAAGGTTTATATGATAATTGTATATGTTTTTAGATAGAGGAAGGAGGATAGAGGAAGTGTTTTAGTTAAATGCTGGGCCACTGGAATTATATGTCAGGGAAAAATTTAATTATGAGGAAGGATTGACCAATTTATGTGGCAAGAAAAGTCCAGTTATGAATTTACAATGCAATAGCTCTAACTCAAGAAAATGCGAGACCTATTGCATTGCAAATGCTTGTTTTTTGGTGACAGACAGTTCACTGCCTGTACTGCAGCACCTAATTAAACAATGCTGCAGTTGGGCTTGGCGAAATGCCTGGTGGCAGAGTGAGGACACAAGTGGGGGCACCCCCAATAAAAAATAAAAAAAAACAATCTCTGTGGGGCAAATACTGGAGTTAGGAGTGTGTCAGGGTTTGCCCCTCTGTGAAAGGTCCACAAATCAATGGGAACAACATGGGCTATTCAAGTAAAGATAATATGTCATCCATTAAATACATATTAAGTACCCCAAAATATTTCTTTTACTGTAAAGTATAATACACACCATGCTCATATTTTGTGGTTCCATCGACATACACTCTAGAGGTTTATAAATCTCAGATCATCTGCCAAAGTCGCAAAACAGAACATTTATTTTGCTCTAAAGAGCTAAGAATTTAGGGCCTCATTTAGAGTTTGGTTGTCGGCCTTATTTAGAGATCGCTGCCGACCTCATGTCAAAGGAGCAGCAGCCACAGTGGCTCCTATAGAGGCACTGAAAATTTGCTGAGTAGCAGCAATGTTTCATGCAGTCATTCAGCAACATTTTTATTTAACTAAGCAGGAGTTTGTTTTAGTAAAACAAAATACTAATGAACCTGTGATACAGGGTGTGGGGTTATTTTACTTTTGTTTCTGAGAAAGTGCATTAGACAGTCCACTCTTAATAGGGAGGGCATCTGATGTACTAACACTGAAGGCCCCATGTCATTGGTATGAGCTTTATGCCGATGGAGCCAGTGGGAGTACCACCAGTGAAAACATGATGATCAGCTCAACTGTGGCAGAATACCCTGTCTAGCAAAGTCTAAATGAGGCCCTTAGGGCCTTATTATGACCTTGCGAAAGGGGTTTCCTCCATCACAAATGTGACGGATATTCAGTCTACCGTATTATGATGCCATTATATTCCATGGAGATCGTAATATGGCAGACGGGATATCTGTTACATTTGTGATGGAGGAACCCCTCGTCAAGGTCATAATAAGGCCCTTAGTGTTTTTTTGGTGGTGACTGGTAGATTTACTTGATTACAGTACAAGTCACCCACCTTACATTTCTAGCTTCCAAAATGAGTGGACATTTGCAAAAAGTGTCCTAGGAGTCACAGAACTTGTAGTCATAATATTGTATAAAGATATATTATCTGCCATAAAAATTGTGTGCTAACTATTGTTTACAAAAATACCACTCTGTATGGTGTGGATCTTCAATTACTTTCTCTGAAGGGGTGACATTTTTTAGATGATACCTAGGACAAAATATTTTAGTTGGAAGATATTGTGACAATGATATTGTGGTATACCACCATCACACATATTTATTTGCGGAGAGGAATATAGTAATTGCGTGTCATTGTTTTCTACTCTATGGTACAAACATTTATTGTAAACATTATAACAGTTTCTGCACATATCATAATTACGGGTAGTGCAACAAAACTCACATTCATTGGATACGTTTGGCAGGTCACTATTTATCAGGAGTAAAATAGCCAATAAATACTGGGAGATGTAGATTTCTGTTCCGTAAGCACACAAAATCTGTATCTTATTTCTCACAATTGGAAAAAATGTAATAATTGGGTTGTGTTCACACCCAAAAAATTCAGACTCACCAGACTTGGATTTTATTGTGTGTGATAAGTATGGCAACAGCTAGTAGCCAATTCATAATGAGGGCCTATGAAGTGTAAATTACAAATGCTACGCAAGAACAAAAAAGGTTTCTTCTTTACATTTCAGGGATATTGTTAGAAATTGGGTCTCTACTTAGCAGAGATGTGCATCCTGTCCAAGTAGGGACCATAATCCATTCAGGGTAAATTAGGTACACACCGTAAATTAACTCGTGCTTACCCTCTGGTAGCTTGGCACATAGCAGTCAGGCTTAACTTAAGAGGCATTGTGTAAAATATTTGTGCAACACTTAATTACAGTACCTCAGTAAAAACACCACAAAAGACTCCACATCAGTTTAGAAAAATAGATAATGTTTCTCTGATTAAAACTGGGCCAAAACTACAAAAACCCAATAAGAAGAAGTCGAAATATGAATTTTTAAAGATTAAGGGGGTCATTCTGACCCCCGCGGGCGGCGGGAGCCGCCCGCCTGGAGGGAGCCGCCATATGGCCGCTCCGCGGTCAAAAGACCGCGGAGGCCATTCTGGCTTTCCCGCTGGGCTGGCGGGCGACCGCCAGAAGGCCGCCCGCCAGCTCAGCGGGAAACCCCTCCCCACGAGGAAGCCGGCTCCGAATGGAGCCGGCGGAGTGGGTATGTGCGACGGGTGCAGTGGCACCCGTCGCGTATTTCAGTGTCTGCAAAGCAGACACTGAAATACAAAGTGGGGCCCTCTTACGGGGGCCCCTGCAGTGCCCATGCCATTGGCATGGGCACTGCAGGGGCCCCCAGGGGCCCCACAACACCCCATACCGCCATCCTGTTCCTGGCGGGAGACCCGCCAGGAACAGGATGGCGGTATGGGGTGTCAGAATCCCCATGGTGGCGCAGCAAGCTGCGCCGCCATGGAGGATTCTGCAGGACAGCGGAAAACCGGCGGGAGACCGCCGGTTTTCCTGTTCTGACCGCGGCTGAACCGCCGCGGTCAGAATGTCCTGAGGAGCACCGCCAGCCTGTTGGCGGTGCTCCCGCATCCCCCCGCCGGGGTCGGAATGACCCCCTAAATGTGAAAACAGTGCTTAGAAGTCAAAAGCAGTCAAAAGATTATTTGAGGTCATGAGGGATTGGTGCAAATCGAAAATCCAGGCCGACTGCAATGGAAGGTAGGCCACCTACATAACCCGCGCAGGTCCTGCTGAACAGTACCTTTGATGGAGCAATGCCTTGATGGTGAGGACACAATTTTTACTGCAACCGGAGCACTGTCTCATTGTCGGGCTCCAAAGGAGTGAATGCCATGTGTCCTCATTGGACTGCACAGAGTGTCATCATCGGGCTGCGCAGTCTGTGATTCTGCTGTCATCAGGCAGCCATTTGGTTGCCGTCGGAAATGCGATGCATTCATTGTTCTGTCACACTTGGGGCGGTGCGTCTCTTTTTGTGGACTCTAGCTGCAGAATCCACTTCTGAGGCCCAGGAATGGAGAGAGGCACCTCAGGCAAGGGTGGGACTCACTGATGGCAGTGTCCAGCAGCACCAGGAGAGTTGCAAGCTGTCTTTGATGTACCTGAGACTGCAGGAGAAGAGGGGGTAAGCCAGCCAGCCCTTGGGGACTTTTGGGTTCAAGGATGTAGAGAGCAAGTCCAGTCTCTCTCCCTGTAGGCAAGTAGCAACAGGTCAGCACAGCAAAGCAAGGAGCAAAGTGGCAGTGCCTCCTACAGCACAGCAAGCAGTAGGCCAACACAGCAATTCAGTTGCAGAGTGTCAGTCCCTCCTGGCAGCACAACAGTCCATCTTCCTGGCAGAGTGTCCTTGGTTCCAGTAGAGATGTGATCTGCTGGAGTTTGGGTTCCAATACTTATACCCAAAAAGGCCTTTGATGTGGAGGGGACTTCAAAGGAGTCCTCTGAAGTGCACAAGGGTCCCTTTCATCCTTGCCCTGTCTGCCAGGCTATCTGTGAGGGGGGTAATCATCCTTTGTGCAGACACGGGTCACTGCCTATTGAAGTGAAAGTGTCAATCCCTCCCCTTCCATCTGCCTAGAAAGACTCATCAGAATGCAGATGCATGCAGATTCAGCTGCGTTTCCTGTATTTGTGGCTATCTGGAGGGAATTCACAAAGTGTGGCTGTCGCCCAGCCCAGACATGTATTCAGAGATAGGCAGAGGCACAGAATGGTCAAAGTAAGAAAAGGCCAACTTTCTAAAAGTGGCATTGTCAACTTACAATTCAAAATCTGACTTCACCATAAATTGTGATTTTAAATTATGAGGGCTGTAGTCTACGTCTAAGCCCACGAATGGGTGTTTACTGCTGACCACTTAGCAAGGATTAGACAAGGGCAATTGGCAGAATAATGGGCAGGCTTCATCTCCAACTCTTCTGACTTGGAGATACCAAGGAGGGGTTATTCTGTTCATTTCCAGGACCCTTCCGGAAAGCCTGGCTCCAGACACAAAAGTACAAATTTTGCCCCAGCAGATGGGAGGAATGATAATTAAATAGGGCCGGTGCTAAGGAGCCAAAGGCAGGTCTGTGTGGTGGCAGTTGCGTTCTGCCACCTTGAGACAGGCGCTCCCAGGTATTTTACACTAAAAAGCGGTAGTGCTGCAAAAGAAGATCACAGGAGTATGCAAACATAATTTAGTTTTGGTGGTTGACATTCTCCAGAGACTGGCTAGTGCACTAGATAAAGCTGCACCTCAACCACCACTTCCTCAGAACATTCCTGGATCTGAGAAGACTCGACCTGCAGAAGAAGGCCCTGCTGGAACACGACACTTAGGGGGTCATTATGACCCCGGCGGTGAGTGTTAAATTGGTGGCAATACCGCCAACAGGCTGGCGGTACATACCGCCACATTATACTTCTCCATTCATACCGCCATGGCGGTATCAGCTGCCGGGCCAGAGATGTCAATATCCAGCCCGGCGGCCGGCATAGTACCGCCGGCAGCATTTTGGACCTGCCTGCCACCATGGTTTTTGTGGCGTTAGGAATACTACGAAAACCATGGCGGTAAGCCCTACTGGTGACAGGGAATTCCTTCCCTGTCACCGGTAGGCAGCTCCCCCACCCTCCCCAACACACACCTGACACCCCCCCTCCATCCAAACTACCCCTCACCCCCTCTGATCCTCTCACTCCCTCCACCCCCATACACACACACACCCGCAGACACACACCACGCATACAGCCAATTACTCACACTGGCATACACGCATTCATACATGCATACTTCCAGACATGCTCACACACATTCTTACACACAATCACACTGACATGCAGACATGCAATCACTTCACCATTCTTACACATGCATATACCCACGTATACAACACACGCAGACAGATTCACACACACATTCATGCACACAATCTGACACACACACACAACACCCCCCCCACTCCCCTGTCAGAAGCCTGACTTACCTTGTTCTAGGAGGTCTTCTGGCATGTAATGGGAAGGGGCACTGCTACCGCCAGCAGCGTCCACCAGCAGAACACCGCCAGGCCGTATCACAGGTCATGATAGGGCTGGTGGCGTTCACCTGGCGTGGAGGTGCTGGTGGTAGCAGCGCCAGCTTACCACCGTCTGCCTGTATGATCACTGCTGGATTTCTGCCCCTCTTGTGGCGGAAGTCCGGCAGTTATCATAATATGGCGGACGGATGGTAGCCGCAGTGACGGTATTTTGGCAGCTGTCACAACAGTGGTAGGCGTTTTTTACCACCAATGACAAAATGAGGGCCTTAATGCTTTGCAGTAAGAAGAGGACTCACTCAAGGACTGTGGCCCTCAGGGAATGGAACTGCTCTCCAAGTGTCGAGTGGTTGGCTCCCTGTTTACCTGCTTCAGAGACAAAAGGCTTCAAGAGGGCAGGGATAGTTGACCACAGGGGACTAGAAGCTGCTGGATTTCAGGCTGGCGAATAACCTGCTGTCAGATGCCTGCCCTGAAGAGCTAGGGGCTGCAGGACTGATCAGCGGGAACTTTTCTAATATTTGGAGTCTAAGACTAAATGGAAAGTCTCTGACCGACACTACTCACTTGGTGTATCCAACCCCCACTCCATTACAGTTGGCCTGAAATTTTGCCTTGGTCTTGATCCATCTCGAACTGCTATTTTTCAGTAGCACTTTACTTTTTCGGAATGCAATTGACCTTAAAATTCAAAAAATAATATCTCTGATTCTCCTTAATTCTTTTTAAATATCTTGGGGCCAGATGTACTAAAACATTTTTCCATAGACACAGAATGGGTAAAACCCTTTGATACATCTGGCCCTTGGTGTCTTTTTGCTAATTAAATTTTTCTGTATTTGTTTCAGGAATGTTTTCTTTTTAAACCAATTTTTATTGAAAAATACATAATAGAACACAGTACAACAGTATACATAAGCACAATTGGTATTAAAGGTGAGCACCTCAGCAGTGAGGTAATGAAGGAGTTTAATCAGGGTAATAACCGTTCCTCACCTTATGCACGGGTGACAGTGTGTCTATATTGTAGCATCGTTTAGTTTTCTGGAACAAGCATAGAGTGACAAAGGTTTGCAACCAGAAGAGAAAAAGAGTTCCAAACCCAGCCGCATGGAAACGAATTGATGCGTCATTTTCAGGTATGGCAGTCTATGACGTTGATATCAAGAGTCAGGGTGAGAACAAGTGGGTGGAAAGTGGAGGAGCGGGATCCAAGCAGACAACATCACAGATGATAGATGGGTGGTCCATAATTGCAGGGGGGTATGTGAGGTGGTGTTGGGACATCAACCTAAGCAGGAGTGCCTAAGGGGCCTGGGTGGTGTCTATTCTGTGGGGTGTAAAATCACAAATGATCAAGTCCCAGTGGTCTCTGAGGGGGAATTTCCAAAGTCCTCTGTACTCTTCTCTATGGAGCACATTGCTCTCTGATTGCGCCCATTTTCTCACCTCGCTACGCAAAGTAGGATTAAAGGCAGAGTGGCTGATTTTCATTGCATTGCTATTTCTTTTTTAGCCAAGAGGAGTGTGAAGTTGGTAAAATGAGTTGGGGTTTTTCCAGTTTTAGGACAGGGGATCAGGCCGAGTAAACAGTGTTGGGCAGTGGCTAACTGTTCCCTGCCCATGGCTTGTAATATGTTGGACAGAAACAGGGTTGTTGGTTGAATGGGTCTTAACCCTGGTCACACACCAACCACAATCCTTGTTATGGTAAGGCTTAAGCAAACCCCAAATTAACCTGCACTCAACCCCCAGGTAGCTTGGCACAGAGCAGTCAGGCTAAACTTAAAGGCTATGTGTAAAGTATTTCTGCAACACCTCAAACAGCAACTCAGTAAAAAAACACCACAAAAGGATCCTACAATACGTTAAGAATGTATAGTAACTTTTAAGACATAAATAAAACAAACCCAAAATGACAAAATTCTAATCAGTACAACTGGAGATATGCAATTTTAAAGATTTCAGTTAATATAAAGCCAAGAAGCACGAAGCGCCAACTGTGAATATCTTGTTGCACAGGATCAGGACAAAGTTACAAGTTCAGACCGACCAAGATGGAGTGTGGGTTGGCTACAGGGACCCAGTTTGGCCAGCTGAACAAAGTACTTCAAATCTTGGTTTGCGAGGATCTGTGTTGAAGATGTGTCATGCAGCAGAAGCGGTTCCAAGGTACGGTGAGGATGCAATGTGATGTCCTACATCGTCATCGAGGATCCCGTTTACAGGGGCTTGTGGTGCAAAGCCCGGCATCGAGGAAGTGCTGTGTGGTTCCGAGGAGCTGCAAGGCTGCGAAACAGATTCCGGCCTTGAGACTGCCATCGACAAGGGACGAGAGGGCCTGCACCGAGGATGCATCACACAGTGGAGGTTCTGAAGAGGCTGCAAAGAAAATGCAGGTCTTTGTGACTGTTCTGATCCATACAGCAGCAGTGATGCATCAGTACTGCTTGAAGTTGCACCGCACAGCAGAGGAGATGTGTCAGTTCTGCTGGATTCACAGTGCTGGCAGAGCACCTTAAGCCCATATCCAGGGGTCCAGGGATGGGTGGCACCCCTTGGCAGGGTAGATTCACGGGTGGCAGAGTCAAGGTGCAGGTGCAAGGTTCTTGAGGCTTGAGATTAGGAAACCAGCCAACTAACCAGTGGAGTTACTCTGGGGTCCTGGGCTCAACAGATACAGGTCCAGTCCTTCTCACCCAGGCAAGAGAGCAGCAGGCACGAGGCCAGCAGGGCAGCAGTCCAGCAGAGTGCCAGTGCTTTCAGCAGCACAATAGCCCTTGTTCCCGGCACAATATCCACAGGCCCAGAAGTGTATTTAAAGCCATTTCTGCCTTTGAAATGGGGGAAAAAGCTTCCCCTTGAAGTACAGGGTGAAGCAGCCCTTTATGTGGTGGTAGGACACAGTCTATTTGAGTGTACATAGGGCTGTGCCCAGCTCCTCCCCCCATACTGCAAGTGATGGCCCACCCTGGCACATCTAAGCTCTCTATTGTGTGTGGCTATCTAGGAGGATTACACAAAGCCCAACTATCAACTACACCCAATCTCGTGACCCAGAGACGCTTTGCAGGCACTAAAATGGCTAAGGCAGAAAAATGCCAACTTTCTAAAAGTGGCATTTTCAAACTTGCAATTTAAGGTCCAACTTTACCATAAGTTAGGATTTTTTATTACAATTCCAAAGACACCAAACATGAACTGGTTATCTGTGGGAGAGGTAGGCCTTGCAGTGGTGATAAACTAATTAATGAGTTTTACATTACCAGGACATGTCCTTTTTTTTAATGCATTGCACCCTGCCATCTGGGCTCTCCAGGGCCTACTCTAGGGGTGACTTACATATATTACAAATGAAGGTTTGGGCCCGGCAATTGTGTTATTTTCCCAGGTCGAGATGGCAGTTTAATACTACACACACAGGCTGCATTGGCAGGCCTGAGACATGTTTAAAGTGCGACTTAAGTTGGGGCACAATCAGTGCTGCACGCCCACTAGTAGCATTTAATTTACAGGTCCAGGGCAAAGGTAGTGCCACTTTACTAGGGACTTACAAGTAAATTAAATATGCCATTTTGGTATAAGCCAATGTTATTATGTTTTAAGGAATGAGCACATACACTTGTTATCAGTAGTACGGTGCCCAGAGTCCTATGGACAGCAAAAACAAGATCAGAAAAAATAGTGGGATGAAGGCAAAACATTTGGGGGAAGACAATCCTAAGGCTGACAGGTCTAACAATCACATTTTGGAGAGGGGCACTTAGGGGGTCATTCTGACCTCGGCGGTAAAAGCCGCTTACCGCCAGTCAGAAGGCCGCCACAATACCGCCGCGGTCAGCCGCCACGGACATTCTGACCCACAACTGCAAAACCTCCAAAAATCCGCCCTCCACTGCAGTCCGCCACATCAGCGGCCAGCGGTAAACTGGAGAAGACCAAACCTCCACCGCCACGCCAACAGAAATACGCCCATCCCATTATGACCCGCAAATCCACGCGGCGGTCATTCAACCGCGGTATTCCATTGGCGGTACACACCGCCGCGGTCAAAATACACACACCTTTACAAACCCCTACCACATTGGACAATTTGAAAGGCACACACCTGAAACACATACACACACCACTCCCACACATCCAATACCATATAAAACACACACCCACATCACCCACAAACCCCTACCAACAAAAACCAGAGACGAAGGAGAGAGAGACACATCAGAGAATAGATAGCCAGACACACAGAGGCACACCACAACATCACACACACCACATAGAAGCACAAAGCACCACACACCAAAACACACATCATCACATACACCACCCCACACCTCATACACACCACCCCATGGCACCACAAAGGCACCCACGCTTTTCGGACCAAGAACTCCGGGTCATGGTGGAGGAAATCATAAGAGATGAACCCCAGCTCTTCGGCTCACAGGTTCAGCACACCACCATAGCAAGGAAGGCGGAGCTCTGGCAGCGGATCGTGGACAGGGTCAACGCGGTGGGACAGCATCCCAGAAATCGAGAGGACATCCGCAAACGATGGAACGACCTACGGGGGAAGGTGCGCTCGATGGTTTCGCGACACAACATCGCAGTGCAGAAGACTGGCGGGGGACCCCCACCCACTCCACCCGAATTCACAACATGGGAGCAAGAGGTACTAAACATCCTGCATCCTGATGGCCTCGCTGGAGTACACGAAGGAATGGACTCTGGTAAGTACAAGGCCAACCACTTCACCCCCCCCCCAGCATGCTAACCCCCACCCTCACCCCCAACCCCCCAGCACACATCCTCCCTGAGAATGTCTCTCCAGCACAACCCACCCAACACCAACCCCTGCATGCCATCCCCAAACTATGGACACCCATCACCTAAGCATGACCACTGCACATACCCATCCCCCCCCCACAAAACACCCTCACAACACCTCCCCCAAGGGAATGCCAGCACTGGGGGACAAGGGCACCCATAAAACGCAAGCTAATGCACACATAGAAACAATAACCATACCCTCTTACCCCATGCAGGACCCGAACGACAACACACCGGTCAGGAGGGACCAGAAATGTCCATCCCACCCCCGGAACAGGCCCCTAGTGATGACAGCAGCTCTGTCGACCTGGAACCTGACGACCAGCCCGGACGATCGGGGACCTCTGGGCAGTCGGTTCCCCTCACCCAGACACAGGCCACTGCAGACCCAACCTCCTCTGGGAACAACAGCACAGCTCCCACCCAGCGGGCCCATGCCTCTGTCTCTAGGACAGGTCAAGCAGCGGTGTGTCTACCACTACAGGGCCCCCAGGGTAACCCACCAACTCAACAACAACAGGGACCTGGGGGCAGTGGGAGTGGGCACACCGTCCAGGGGACAGAGGCCCAGGGAAACAGGGCAACTCGGAGGGCTGCTGTGCGACAGGGGGGGGGAAGAGAGGCCCAGGGAACCCACTCTCCAAGAGGCCCTCACCACCATCATGGCAGCCTACCACCACTCACAAGAGACGATGGCGACGGTACTGGCCAGGTTCCAGGAGATCCAGGCACAGCAGGAGCAACGCTACATGGGGTTCAGCGACCAACTCACCAACATCTTAACCGCTATGGGGAGCATAGTCCAGGCCCTGAACCGTATAGAGGACACGTTTCGGGACCATGTGGCATCACACAGGGCCCCTGTCACTAGCCAGGAACAGGAACAGCCAACCACCTCCGCCGGCGCTAGTGGACAGGAGGCCCCACCACAACGACAGCCCACCAGAACCCCACCTCCTGCTGAACAACAACCACCCCGCAAAAGGAGCCTGAGATAAAAAAA
The DNA here is from genome assembly GCF_031143425.1 of Pleurodeles waltl. Taxonomy (NCBI): domain Eukaryota; kingdom Metazoa; phylum Chordata; class Amphibia; order Caudata; family Salamandridae; genus Pleurodeles; species Pleurodeles waltl. Next base: position 1,424,956,565 of record NC_090447.1, read on the forward strand.
AACGACAGAGTAGGATGTCAAGACCCCCGCCAGCATCACATACCCCCTGAAGTCCTCCCACTGTTCCACATTGCCACCCTGTCAAACCTTGAACTGCCCCTGCTCCATCCTGCCACAGGCATATGGACAATGCACCTGTGAGACTGAGAACTGGACTCTGCCATGGACATTACTCCACCCCCACCCATCACTGTTTCACTATCATGTACCAATATCTATGCACTAATAATAAATCACACATTGCACTGAAATCAATCAGGACTCAGCCTGTCTTATTTACAAATGTATGACACATTACATATCAATTACGTATTTTTAACATTGTGAATTACACATACCGAGGTAACTTAGCATTAGTCCATGGGCCAACCAAGCCGAGGTCACGCAGTGGCTCATACAGCACAGAAAAGGGAAGGGAAAATCAAACATCATGTTTATAGTTCTGGGGGGAAATCGACAAAGTTGAGATGCAGGAGGCTTTCAGGAAATGTAAAATGGCATGGGTGATTATTACCTGTGTGCTACTGGAAATACTGTTCTATTACTCTGTCCCTGTTGTCTGTGTCGTCCTCTGAGTCTTCCTCCTCTTCACTCTCCGCAGGCTCCACAGCTGCTTCAACACCACCATCTGCACCATCCTCCTGCAGGAAAGGAACCTGACGTCGCAATGCCAGATTGTGAAGCATACAGCAGGCCACGATGATGTGGCACACCTTCTTTGGTGAGTACATCAGGGATCCCCCTGTCATATGCAGGCACCTAAACCTGGCCTTCAGGAGGCCAAAGGTCCTTTCGATGATCCTCCTAGTTCGCCCATGGGCCTCATTGTACCGTTCCTCTGCCCTGGTCCGGGGATTCCTCACTGGGGTCAGTAGCCAAGGCAGGTTGGGGTAACCAGAGTCACCTATTAGCCACACACGTTGTCTCTGTAGCTGCTCCATCACATAGGGGATGCTGCTATTTCGCATAACATACGCGTCATGCACTGACCCTGGGAACTTGGCATTTACATGGGAGATGTACTGGTCAGCCAAACAGACCACCTGGACATTCATCGAATGATAACTTTTTCTGTTTCTGTACACCTGCTCATCGTCTTTTGGGGGTACCAAAGCCACATGGGTCCCATCAATGGCACCAATGATGTTGGGGATATGTCCAAGGGCATAGAAATCACCCTTCACTGTAGGCAAGTCACCCTCCTCTGGGAAAATGATGTAGCTCCGCATGAGTTTCATCAGGGCAGACAACACTCTGCTCAAAATCTTAGAAAACATAGGCTGAGACATTCCAGATGACATGGCCACTGTTGTCTGGAATGACCCACTTGCCAAAAAATGGAGGACTGACAAAACCTGCACCAGAGGGGGAATCCCTGTGGGTTGGCGGATGGGGGACATCAGGGCTGGCTCCAGCTGGGCACACAGTTCATGGATAGTGGCACGGTCAAGTCTGTATCGAAGTATTATATGGCGTTCTTCCATTGTCGACAGGTCCACCAGCGGTCGGTACACGCGAGGATTCGTCCTTCTCCTCGCAAGTCCCAGCGGACGGTGCCTAGGAAGGACAACATGGAGCACAGAGTCAGGCAAACCACAGGTACGTACAGACAGCTTGCACAGTTAAAGAATGGCAATGGGTTGAAAGGCGTGTATGTGTGGCAATGCAAGGCCTAGGCCTGTGTGTCGCAGTCAAAATTAAGCCATGTAGGCCCTTGAAATGGCGGCTGCCTGACCTGTGAAGTGGGACAATGGGATGTGAGGTCAATGCGCTGGCGGGGCACACCGTGGCGGTAGGCGGTCGAAGACCGCGGCGCAAACGCGCATTGGTTAACATTGAACCCTATGGGTTTCAGGAGCCAATGACGATGTGCGCCGGCGGTCGCGGTACGCACCGCCGCGGTACGCACCGCCGCGGGCGTGACCGCCATTTCCTAGCTGATTGATCACTCGAGACCTGATCATCCACAGGAGAGGACCTATACTGCAAGTGCTGCTGTGACCTCGGTCTGGAAGTGACAATGGCTGCTGCGACTGGGGAAAGGGCCCCTGCCTTCACGTCTGAAGAGTTGGAGAAGCTCGTGGATGGGGTCCTCCCCCAGTATGCGCTACTCTACGGTCCTCCAGACCAACAAGTGAGTACACCGGGTGCACATGGAATGGGCTATGCCTGTGTGGATTGGGGTGGATGTAAGTTGGTGGGGTGGGGGGCGAATGAGAGTGCAACGCACGACAGATGAGAGCATGTGCCATATGGCAAAGTTGGTGGGGGGGGGCCAATCACATCTAACATGCAGGTCATTGATGATTTCCTCCTTTCCACCCTGTACATGTCAAATAGGTCAGCGCCCATCAGAAGATCGAGATTTGGCGTGCCATCGCCAAGGAAGTCCGGAACTTGGGGGTCCACAACAGATGGGGCACCCACTGCCGCAAGAGGTGGGAGGACATCCGCCGCGGAACAAGGAAGACCGCAGAAACACTGCTGGGGATGGCCTCCCAACCTAGGAGGGGTGCCAGTCGCACCATGACCCCCCTGATGTCCCGGATCCTGGCGGTGGCCTACCCTGAATTGGATGGGCGCTTTAAGACATCACAGCAGACACAAGGGGGTGAGTATCAGCACATTCTCCTATCTTTCTGCGCAGTGGAGGCGTCTGGGTGGGGGAGGAGGGCTGTGGGTGACATTAGGCCAGGGCGCTTTCTGTAGTGTAGTCCTCTCCCTTAGGCATGGCCCTGTGCCCCCGGCCCCCACCTCTGTAGGGTGACAAGTACAGCCATTGATGGTCCAGCATCACCCATGTGCGCGTTTGACGTCTCTTGGCCTGTTGTCCTAGTCAGTAGTACTGAGTAGTGTACCCCGAATGCGCGGCTTAGTGCATGAGGCTCCTGTGTCTGTCCTCTCCGCCAACGGTGTTGACATTGCATGCATTCAACCTGGTCTTCTTTTTTCTCCCCCCACCCTTTCTCTTCATCTTCTTGTGCATGTGTGCATTAGCATCATCAGGCGGAGGAGATTTGGCATCGGAGCACGAGGGAGCTGCAGGACACAAGGCCCCGGTGGGCCCAGGAACAGACACCGAGGGCACCAGTGATCCGGAGGGCGAGGGGAGCACCACGACGGGGACCGCTGGTGAGAGCAGTGACAGCGACACGTCCTCGGATGGGAGCTCCCTAGCGGTGGCGGCAACATCCGGGCCCCCCGCCTCTACAGGTACAGCCGCCACCCAGCGCACGAGCACCGCCCTCCCAGCAGCCCCTCAGCCTACGCTCCGTGCCCGCTCACCCAGGAAGGCGCGCGTCTCCTTAGCCCCAGGCACCTCAGCCCCTGCCCCTGTTGCCCCTGCTGCCCTCAGTGCGGAGCTCATTGACCTGGTGAGGATGCTCATTGTTGGGCAGACGACCTTTTTGAATGCCATCCAGGGTGTGCAAAGGGAGGTGCAACAGAGCAATGCGTACCTGGAGGGCATTCATTCGGGTCAGGCTGCCCATCAACGAGCGTTCACTGCTCTGGCCTCAGCACTGACGGCAGCCATTGTCCCTGTTTCCAGCCTCCCTCTTCTTACTGCCTCCAGCCTGTCTCTGTCTCCTGTTCCTCAGCCTATCCCATCCACACCATCAGACCAGCCTGCACACACCTCAACACCCAAGAGCAGCTCATCCAGACACAAGCACCACAGATCCCACAAACACTCACCCAAGCAACACCCAGATGCAGACATTCCAGCAGTCACAACCACCTCTGTGTCCCCCTCCTCCTCGTCTCCCTCCTCCCTCCCTGTGACGTCTACACTCACACCTGCATGCACCCCAACATCAGCCAGTGCTTCCATCACCACCTCACCCTCCAGTACAGTCCACACTCGTGCAGTCACCACCCCCACTGCCATTTACACGTCCCCTGTGTCCTCTCCCACTGTGTCTGTCACCCCCTCTTCCAAGACACACAAACGCAGGCAGACACCCACCCAACAGCCATCCACCTCACGTCAGCCTACAGCACCAGCACCTTCACCCAATGACAGCACACCTGACTCTCCTACAACCACATCCTCTTCCTCCACTCCCATCACCACTTCTCCTACCCTTTACCTTGGACCTAAAAAGCTTTTCCTGGCTAATCTTGACCTCTTTCCCTCCGATGAGCTCCCCCCTCCATCTGCAAAGAGTCCCAAGAGCACCGCAACCACCACCAGCCCAGCTTCGAGTGTCACTGTTGTGCATGGGTTCTGGAGTCCACCCTTTGCCAGCAGTGACACATCGATCAGCAGCAAGGACACGTCCAGCCCCCCCCCCGGCAAGAGGACCCGCAAAAACAAGGGCCGCCGTGCGAGGACTGACAGGGCTGCCCCCAAGGAGCAATGTGCGGCCACTTCACCAGCCACACCATCTAGGGGAGGCAAGGGCCCGAGAGCCCCATCAAAGGAGCGGAAGGGCAGCAGGAGCGCGGAGAAGGTGGACCCCACATGTCACATCCCAGCTGGGAAGGAGGACACTAAAGAGGCCAGGAGTCCGTCCCCGAAGGGTCCAGAAACGTCACGGTCCGAGGGCGACTGAGCAGGGAGTCCAGGCCAGGTCTGGCTCCCTTGACCTGCTGGATGAGCACCGCTGAACAGGGCCCGCCGTGGAGAAGAGCACCGCTGAACAGGGCCCGCGGTGCAGAAGAGCACCGCTGAACAGGGCCCGCCGTGGAGAAGAGCACCGCTGAACAGGGCCCGCCGTGGAGAAGAGCACCACTGAACAGGGCCCGCCGTGGAGAAGAGCACCCCTGAACAGGGCCCGCGGTGCAGAAGAGCACCGCTGAACAGGGCCCCGCCGTGAAGATAGGCACCGCTGAACAGGGCCCGCCGTGGAGAAGAGCACCGCTGAACAGGGCCCGCGGTGCAGAAGAGCACCGCTGAACAGGGCCCGCCGTGGAGAAGAGCACCGCTGAACAGGGCCCGCGGTGCAGAATGGCACAGCTGAACAGGGCCCCGCCGTGAAGATAGGCACCGCTGAACAGGGCCCGCCGTGGAGAAGAGCACCGCTGAACAGGGCCCGCGGTGCAGAAGAGCACCGCTGAACAGGGCCCCGCCGTGAAGATAGGCACCGCTGAACAGGGCCCGCCGTGGAGAAGAGCACCGCTGAACAGGGCCCGCCGTGGAGAAGAGCACCGCTGAACAGGGCCCCGCCGTGAAGATAGGCACCGCTGAAGAGGGCCCCGCCGTGAAGATAGGCACCGCTGAAGAGGGCCCCGCCATCTCAAGCACCGCTCCGCTGGGCACCGCCGTCTCAAGCACCGCTCCGCTGGGCCCTTCTTCTCAAGCACCGCTCCGCTGGGCCCTTCATCTCAAGCACCGCTCCGCTGGGCACCGCCGTCTCAAGCACCGCTCCGCTGGGCCCTTCTTCTCAAGCACCGCTCCGCTGGGCCCTTCATCTCAAGCACCGCTCCGCTGGGCCCCGCCGTCTCAAGCACCGCTCCGCTGGGCCCTTCATCTCAAGCACCGCTCCGCTGGGCCCTTCATCTCAAGCACCGCTCCGCTGGGCCCTTCTTCTCAAGCACCGCTCCGCTGGGCCCTTCTTCTCAAGCACCGCTCCGCTGGGCCCTTCATCTCAAGCACCGCTCTGCTGGGCCCTTCATCTCAAGCACCGCTCCGCTGGGCCCCGCCGTCTCAAGCACCGCTCCGCTGGGCCCTTCTTCTCAAGCACCGCTCTGCTGGGCCCTTCATCTCAAGCACCGCTCCGCTGGGCACCGCAGTCTCAAGCACCGCTCCGCTGGGCCCTTCATCTCAAGCACCACTCCACTGGGCACCGCCGTCTCAAGCACTGTTTATGGCTCACTGTGCCCACCATGCCTCCTCCTTGACCAGTGGAGACTGTCATCCACCTGATGGACTGTGGCTTTGCACTCCCCAGGATGGTACAGTGGGCAGCCCACCCACTGTAGAGACATTGAGAGACTGTGGCTTTGCACTCCCCAGGATGGTACAGTGGGCAGCCCACCCACTGTAGAGACATTGAGAGACTATGGCTTTGCACTCCCCAGGATGGTACAGTGGGCAGCCCACCCACTGTAGAGACATTGAGAGACTGTGGCTTTGCACTCCCCAGGATGGTACAGTGGGCATGGTGGCTCCTCGTGGATCTGGCGTCGTGGACTCATGTGGCTGTGGTGCCCCCCCCCCCTTCCCTTCCCCCTGAGGTACCTGTAGTTTTTACATCTGATGCCCCTGCAGTGTTCTCTCCAAAGGACTCAGGTCTCCTGTGTGGGCTTTGCCCTTGTTTCTCAAAACTTTGGCCCACGGACATGATGAATTCGTAGGATGTGCAGGACTTGTTACTTCAGTTATACACTGATGTGTATATCATTTGTTTTCTTGTAAATATCTTTCATGGTTGTACGATAATTTTCAGGAGCTTTTTGGTACATAAATATTTATTCCAAATTTGATTATGTCATAGCATTTTTCAGGGGTGTTTGGGTGGTGTCACTGTGACTTGTTGCTCTGCATTGGTGTGTACATAGTTGGGGGGGGGGGTCGCATATGTGTGTGTGCCCGTAACCTTTCGTCCTCCCCCCTCCCGTGTGTCGTAGGTGCAGTACTCACCGTTGTCGTCTGCGCTGGACTTCGTACTCGTGGTAGATGAGAAGGTAGACGAGAGCAGGTAGGATGTTTAATTCGGGTTCCATGCTGTCCTCCTTCCTCCTGGAGTGCGTAGTGGTGTGCGTTTTCCCGTTCGTAGTCTGTTTCCGCCGTGTTTTTATCGGCGGTGCTCCCGCCCCGGAAAAGGTGGTGGATTGGTGAGTTGTGATAGTGTGGGCGGTACATTGTCTGCCGCCTGGCTGTTGGCGGTGACCGCCGCACTGTTTGTTTGTACCGCCGTGGCGGTCGGAGTGTTAAAGTGGCTGTCTGTGTTGGCGGTTCCCGCCAGGGTCAGAATTCCATTGTTTTGACCGCCAGCCTGTTGGCGGGTTGGCCGCCGCTTTAACACCGACCGCCAGGGTTAGAATCACCCCCTTAGTCTGTTATAGAATGAAATCTGGGAGTGCAGAAATCTCAGCGTCTTACCGAAGATCCCCTGCAGGAGGTCCATCACTGTCTGATACATCTGAATCCTCAGATATTTAAAGGCTTGCCAGGGTCCAATAATGGTTCCCGGTGTCTACACAGACTGGTCACACAGGGAGGTATCCTGTCGGGGAAAAACAATAGATTTGGCATAATTGATCTTGAGACCTGAAATCTCTCCAAAGCCAGACAGGATGGAGAAGAAGCCAGTCAGATCTCCATAAACATCCCGGAGTTAGAGGATCATGTCATCAGCGTAAAGGGAGACAATGCATACCTTGGCATCAAAAGGGATGCCCCAGTTGTTGCCTCCAGCTCTTAACTGTGCCACTGGTGGTTCCAATACCAGCACGAACAGTGGGGGGACAGCAGGAAGCCCTGGCAACTGCCCCTGTGGACACGGTATGTATCCAAGATATGGCAGCCCATCTTTGCCATAGGGGTGGAGTTGGAGCATAAGAGACAGATCCAGCCCAGCATCTGTGGGCCAAATCCAAAGCGCTGGGGTGCCCAGAACATATAGTCCCATTCCAACAACTCGAAGGCCTTCTTCCAGGTCAAGGGACAGACATGCCCCTCCCGGCCACACAAGAGGTGCCTGTTCCATGATTGTGTAGACACCGTATGTATGTTCAGTGAGGTGCTACGACGGGTGATGAAGATATTCTGGTCATCATGGACTAGGTTGTAGAGGATGGGAAGAATATGGTCCCCCAGAAACTTGCTGAGGATTTTATGATCTGACAAGAGGAGGGAGATTGGCCTACATGATAAAGGGACTAAGTGGTCCAGGCCCGGTTTTGGGATCAGCACCACCTGGGCCTTCTGCAGGGAGGGGGGAAGGGAGCCAGCTTCCCTCGCTGATTGAAACAGTTGTAGGAGGCGCAGCATCAAAGAGGACTCATGTGCTGCATAAATTTCAAGGGCGAGTCCGTCAGGGCCTGGCGACTGGCCTCTATGAGTTTTTGGAATGTTATTGGGTTGTGTTCTTTACTCTAAAATTATTGGCACTGCTTGAACTTAATTTGCAGTTCTCTGGGGATTTCCCACTACGTGTACCATAGCTACCATGGGTAGAATTTCCCTAAGAACTGTGCTTTCAACAAACTAAAGTGTTTTTTTTTTTATTAGTAAGGGTATTTCCCTCTCAAATTAATAACCCATTCCCTGACAATTGTCGTTAAGATTGGGAACCCAGACAACTGCCCATTTTATGTTCGTTATATGGTTCCCTTGACAGAGCATAGTACACCCTACTGTGAGTTGTATGGCATTGTTGGAGGTGGCACATTCTGGCTGGCTGAGGTTGGGCCCTAGCCAGGCAGAACCTACCATTCCTATCAGGGGTGGGTGATTACACTCACTGTATAACCTGTGCTCACCCTTGGGTAGCTTGGCACAGAGAAGTCAGGCTTATCACACGGGCAATGTGTTAAGTACTGGCACAGCACTACCACACAACAAATACACTGAGCACAAGTCACAAAAGAGACTTCACATAAGTTGTATGCAAATAAAGTTTGTGTTCAACACACACATTAATCAACACAACAGGAACATCATGTAAATCTGGGCATGACTCACATTTAGAAATATCACTAGCAGTACTATGCCCAACTGTGTTAAAACGACATTAGCAGTATGTACACTTTCCCTCCCATCACCCTCATGCAGTGCCAACACTATGGGGGCATTCTGACCCCGGCGGTCTCTGACCGCCGGGGCTAGGGTCGGCGGGAGCACCGCCGACAGACCGGCGGTGCCCCGCAGGGCATTCTGACCGCGGCGGTTCGGCCGCGGTCAGATGCGGGAAACCGGCGGTCTCCCGCCGGTTTCCCGCTGCCCTGCAGAATCCTCCATGGCGGCGGAGCGCGCTCCGCCGCCATGGGGATTCTGACACCCCCTACCGCCATCCTGTTCCTGGCGGGTCGCCCCTGGGGGCCCCTGCAGTGCCCATGCCAATGGCATGGGCACTGCAGGGGCCCCCGTAAGAGGGCCCCACAAAGTATTTCAGTGTCTGCTATGCAGACACTGAAATACGCGACGGGTGCAACAGCACCCGTCGCACCTTCCCACTCCGCCGGCTCAATTCTGAGCCGGCGTCCTCGTGGGAAGGTTGATTTGCCCTGGGCTGGCGGGCGGCCTTTTGGCGGCCGCCCGCCAGCCCAGGGCAAATCCCAAAATACCCTCAGCGGTCTTTCGACCGCGGAGCGGTATTTTGGTGGGGGAACTTTGGCGGGCGGCCTCCGCCGCCCACCGAAGTAAGAATCACCCCCTATGTCAGCACGAGACCCACCCTAGCAATTTACGCAATGCAATGTCACATGATTCTAGAATGCACCCCGGTTCACAACGTTAACAGCAATGTGTACATACAGAGAACAGCAGCTCTTTTACATAGTTCTGCACCCTAGGCAACATGGTTCAACCCAATGTGAACCGTGATAGACCTCAGACCAAGAAACAACGTGTATGCCTCATTGTCGTGCTGTGTAGTCATTCAATGGCAGTCACTCCCAGTCACTCACTGTGCACCGTTACGCAGTGCCACTGATATCAGTCAGGCTAGTATAACATGCCCTTGCCCACACTCGCTCCAAGCACCCTAATGCGGTGCACTGAAAGTCGGCAGGCTAGTGGTCATTACACTCGCAGTCCCCACCTTGGGTCCACACCTTCCACCATCCTTCAATCAGTTCTAACTACCCCGCCCCCTCACAAACTGGAGATAATAGCATCTTTTCCCAGGGGGACTATGCCACTCATGTCCGGAACCACACTTATTCAGGACCCTGGGTCAAAGGTGGGGGGGAAGCAAAGAGATAATGGCTGATCAGGCAATAGTCGACAAATGGAGATCTGTCCATCACTCAGAGAGTTCACTCAGGGGCCTCCACACCATGCCTTTGGCTCGGGTCCTGGTCTGCCTAGCACAGGGGGAGGGTCACTCGGGGACACATGCTGTCACTGGTGCACTTGGCCAAACCAGGCGCTCCAATTTACCGATAGTTACCAAATCCTTTTCTCCCTGGTAGGAGGCACAACGTCTGGGCGCAATGAGTTGAGCCGCCCCGGACAGTCCCGGTTGCACACAAAGAGTTACCAAATCCGCACCTCCCTGGAATGAGGCACAATGTCTGGTGTGCGATGACTTGAATCGCACGAGACAGATCTGGACACACATGGAAAGTTACCAATAACGTACCTCCCTGGAATGAGGCAGTACATCTGATGCACAATGACTTGAGTCGCAGACCTGGACACACACAAAAAGTTTCCAATACCGTACCTCCCTGGAATGAGGCACAACATCTGATGCACAATGACTTGAGTCGCAACAGACAGATCTGGACACACACAAAAAGTTACCAATGCCATACCTCCCTGAAATGAGGCACAACATCTGATGCGCAGAAACTTGAGTAGCACCAGACAAATCCGGTCACACACACAGATACGCAAGTTCAGTGATGCCGTATGAGGTAGAATGTGACACTGCTCCGGTTACGCCCCCACCTCTGAGGGTCACAACCAGTGAATCCGACACCGCACAAAATGAGCACGCAGTCAACTTTGCACGAGAGAAATGTGGCACGCTCGACAAAGGCGGGCCACGCGGGTTCCCGCAACTGGTGAATCCACTTACTACCAACTAGGCCACGTGAAGGGTCACACTCCTTGAATGTGGTCAGTACTTGAAGACTCTGCACCAGGTAAATCCAGTCTCCAGGCGCAATACATGGTTCCACGCCCACACTGCTGCTTCCAGGTGATGTCCAGGTGTAGGTCCCTCGCAGGAGGTCTTAGATGTCCCAGAGACCTCCACTGAGAAGAGAGGGCTTGCCAACAAGCCCTTGGAGAGCACACTTCAGAGTGCCACACAGCAGCTACCAGTTTGCATAGGCCAGCCACAATGCAGATTGTCTCCCCTATATTTCAGTTCTGTCTGCCATGGGGCAGTCGATTGCAGATATTAATTTTTAGTGGGTCCATGGTCTGGCTCTGAGAGGCCCAGTGTCAGAGCCTCTCCCTCCAATCTATCCAGCCAGGCCCACAAATGGCAGAAGTCTTCATTCCCATTTAGTGCCCAAGTTTTATAGCTGTTGCTGGGGAATGCACAGGTGTGCTCCTCCTTCCCCCGTTGTAGACTCAAGTAGAATTAAAAAACAAGCAAAGCTGAAATGGGCAGAGAAATTTCAACTTTCTAGAAGTGGCATTTCTCTATGATTATTGACAAAACTACCTTTACCAAAGAAAGGGATTTTTCAAGATGAATCCAATGATAGTAAACAATGTGAGGCTTATCTGCTGCAATCCACTGCTGCAGCTTGGAGTAATTGTAACGTTTCTCCCATGTTAATCTATGGGCAGAGCAGCTGTCCTACACTGTGAAAACACACATGACTATTCTTCCCTCTCTAGGCATATGTGCCCTTATGCGCATACAAGCCTGCATTGGCAGGCTGGACATGTTTAAAATCACCAAAGGTGCAAGTGCACAGAACTGCTAAATCAGACAAGTTACATGTACAAAGCACCATAGCGGCTAGTGCGCATACATAGGACAGTGTCACTTCCCAACATAGGTAGGAAGGCACCCATGCACTTTCACACTGTGCTTACAGTGAGAACGTGCCCAGGGCCCTGAGGCCACTAGGGAGGGGGTGGGATCAGCAAAACCTACCAGAAAAAGCAAAAGAAATGTGGGTAAACACCACCTTAGCATGTCCGGTCTAACAAGCAACTTCAAATGGATGCTATTCTAAGGAAATATCAAGGCAGTCCACAGACATCTTACAGTGTTTGTGAAAAAACGCCTTGGGAAGGCCACTTCACAGCAAGATTGCAGAACACTTATATTTTATCAAACATATATTATGTAACTTCTTACGAAAAAAAGAAAAAAAGCATCAGATGCATCTGTGCTTCTTATTTAGTGTTTGAAATCACACTAAATATAAAAAGGCAGCACGTCTGCAATGAATAGCAAACAATGCTTAAACATCCATATCTTGGCCCACTAAACATATGGGTTCTGTAGAATTTCCTGAGAAGGACTGGTACTTTGGTGGGTGCCAAAGCTATTAAATGCATGTGCAAAGATGCCATGGGCACAAAGCAGATTCCTGTTACATGGTCAAGTACAGTCTAATTTGCCCAGAATATGCTGTCAATTTTATTAACTGCTAACGATTTTTATTTCAACACCATCTAACAACTGACAATACCTGCCATGATTTGTTAAGCAGACGATCTTGCCAGTGGATGTTAAAAATAAGACCTCTCGGCATGCTTCTGACTGCTTTAAAACTCCTCTCAGCATGCCACGCGCAACAAACACTCCATGTTGTGTTCAAACTGCCTACAGCATGTCCATGTCTAGCTGACAAAGGGGGTCATTCTGACCCTGGCGGTCGGTGACCGCCAGGGTCACCGACCACGGGAGCACCGCCAACAGGCTGGCGGTGCTCCGTCGAGCATTCTGACCGCGGCGGTTCAGCCGCGGTCAGAAACGGAAAGTCGGCGGTCTCCCGCCGACTTTCCGCTGCTCGGGAGAATCCTCCATGGCGGCGGAGCACGCTCCGCCGCCATGGGGATTCTGACACCCACTACCGCCATCCTGTTCCTGGCGGGTCTCCTGCCAGGAACAGGATGGCGGTAGGGGGTGCCGCGGGGCCCCTGGGGGCCCCTGCAGTGCCCATGCCAATGGCATGGGCACTGCAGGGGCCCCCGTAAGAGGGCCCCACTGTGTATTTCAGTGTCTGCAATGCAGACACTGAAATACGCGACGGGTGCAAACTGCACCCGTCGCACATACCCACTCCGGCGGCTTCATTCGGAGCCGGCTTCCTCGTGGGGAGGGGTTTCCCGCTGGGCTGGCGAGCGACCTTCTGGCGGTCGCCCGCCAGCCCAGCGGGAAAGCCTGAATGGCCTCCGCGGTCTTTCGACCGCGGAGCGGCCATATGGCGGTTCCCGCGAGCCGCCCGCCTCACTCGGAATCAGGGCCTAAATCTTCCTAATCTAAAATTCTCAGCATCAATCCATGCGCATCCAGCATTGTGCACAAAATATGGCTGCTATGCCCTTTTCAGCCACTTGAAGGCGCCCTAGTTTATCGCACTGCATGACTTCGGGTAATTCGTAGGTTTCTGTGACACTGCTCTTTTGTTTTTAACCCCTTCACTGCCAGGCCTTTTCCCCCTCCTGTGCCGAGCCTTTTTTTGGCTATTTGGGGCAGTTCGCGCTTAGGCCCTCATAACTTTTTGTCGAAAATAAGCTAGCCAAGCCAAATTTGCGTCCTTTTTTTTCCAACATCCTAGGGATTCTAGAGGTACCCAGACTTTGTGGGTTCCCTTGAAGGAGGCCAAGAAATTTGCCAAAATACAGTGAAAATTACGTTTTTTTCAAAAAAATGGGAAAAAGTGGCTGCAGAAGAAAGCTTGTGTTTTTTTCCCTGAAAATGGCATCAACAAAGGGTTTGCGGTGCTAAAATCACCAGCTTCCCAGCTTTCAGGAACAGGCAGACTTGAATCAGAAAACGCAATTTCTCAACACAAATTTGGCATTTTACTGGGACATACCCCATTTTTAAAATTTTTTGATCTTTCAGTCTCCTTCCAGTCAGTGACAAAAATGGGCGTGAAACCAATGCTGGATCCCAGAAACCAAAACATTTCTGAATGTAGACAAAATTCTGAATTCAGCAAGGGGTCGTTTGTGTAGATCCTACAAGGGTTTCCTACAGAAAATAACAACTGAAAAAGAAACATATTGAAATTGAGGTGAAAAAAACATCAATTTTTCTCTACGTTTTACTCTGTAACTTTTTCCTGCAATGTCAGATTTTCGAAAGCAATATACTGTTACACCTGCTTGACTCCTCTGGTTGCTGGGATATATAGGGCTTGTAGGTTCATTAAGAACTCTAGGTACCCAGAGCCAATAACTGAGCTGCACCCTGCAGTGCGTTTTCATTCTATACCGGGTATACAGCAATTCATTTGCTGAAATATAAAGAGTGAAAAATAGCTATCAAGAAAACCTTTGTATTTCCAAAAAGGGCACAAGATAAGGTGTTGAGGAGCAGTGGTTATTTGCACATCTCTGAATTCCGGGGTGACCATACTAGAATGTGAATTACAGGGCATTTCTCAAATAGATGTCTTTTTTACACACTCTCTTATATTTGGAAGGAAAAAATGTAGAGAAAGACAAGGGGCAATAACACTTGTTTTTGCTAATCTATGTTCCCCCAAGTCTCCCGATAAAAATGATACCTCACTTGTGTGGGTAGGCCTAGCGCCCGCTAAAGGAAAAGCCCCAAAACGCAACGTGGACACATCACTTTTTTTAAAAAAGAAAACAGAGGTGTTTTTTGCAAAGTGCCTACCTGTAGATTTTGGCCTCTAGCTCAGCCGGCACCTAGGGAAACCTACCAAACCTGTGCATTTTTGAAAACTAGAGACCTAGGGGAATCCAAGGTGGGGTGACTTGTGGGGCTCTGACCAGGTTCTGTTACCCATAATCCTTTGCAAACCTCAAAATTTGGCTAAAAAAAACAAGTTTTCCTCACATTTTGGTGACAGAAAGTTCTGGAATCAGAGAGGAGCCACACATTTCCTTCCACCCAGCGTTCCCCCAAGTCTCCCGATAAAAATGATACCTCACTTGTGTGGGTAGGCCTAGCGCCCGTGACAGGAAATGCCCCAAAACGCAACGTGGATACATCACATTTTTTAAAAGAAATCAGAGGTGTTTTTTGCAAAGTGCCTACCTGTAGATTTTGGCCTCTAGCTCAGCCGGCACCTAGGGAAACCTACCAAATCTGTGCATTATTGACAACTAGAGACCTAGGGGAATCCAAGATAGGGTGACTTGTGGGGCCCTGACCAGGTTCTGTTACCCAGAATCCTTTGCAAACCTCAAAATTTGGCAAAAAAAAACACATTTCCGTCACATTTCGGTGACAGAAAGTTCTGGAATCTGAGAGGAGCCACAAATTTCCTTCCACCCAGCGTTCCCCCAAGTCTCCCGATAAAAATGATACCTCACTTGTGTGGGTAGGCCTAGCGCCCGCGACAGGAAATGCCCCAAAACGCAACATGGACATATCACATTTGTTGATAGAAAACAGAGGTGTTTTTTGCAAAGTGCCTACCTGTAGATTTTGGCCTCTAGCTCAGCCGGCACCTAGGGAAACCTACCAAACCTGTGCATTTTTTAAAACTAGAGACCTAGGGGAATCCAAGATGGGGTGACTTGTGGGGCTCTGACCAGGTTCTGTTACCCAGAATCCTTTGCAAACCTCACAATTTGGCTAGTAAAACACGTTTTCCTCACATTTCGGTAACAGAAAGTTCTGGAATCTGAGAGGAGCCACAAATTTCCTTCCACCCAGCGTTCCCCCAAGTCTCCCGATAAAAATGATACCTCACTTGTGTGGGTAGGCCTAGCGCCCGTGACAGGAAACGCCCCAAAACACAACGTGGATACATCAAATTTTTTTAAAGAAAACAGGGGTGTTTTTTGCAAAGTGCCTACCTGTAGATTTTGGCCTCTAGCTCAGCCGGCACCTAGGGAAACCTACCAAACCTGTGCATTTTTTAATACTAGAGACCTAGGGGAATCCAAGATGGGGTGACTTGTGGGGCTCTGACCAGGTTCTGTTACCCAGAATCCTTTGCAAACCTCAAAATTTGCCTAAACAAAACACATTTTCCTCACATTTCGGTGACAGAAAGTTCTGTAATCTGAGAGGAGCCACAAATGTCCTTCCACCCAGCGTTCCCCCAAGTCTCCCGATAAAAATGATACCTCACTTGTGTGGGTAGGCCTAGCGCCCGCGACAGGAAATGCCCCAAAACGCAACATGGACATATCACATTTGTTGATAGAAAACAGAGGTGTTTTTTGCAAAGTGCCTACCTGTAGATTTTGGCCTCTAGCTCAGCCGGCACCTAGGGAAACCTACCAAACCTGTGCATTTTTTGAAAACTAAAAACCCAGGGGAATCCAAGATGGGGTGACTCGTGGGGCTCTGACCAGGTTCTGTTACCCAGAATCCTTGGCAAACCTCACAATTTGGCTAGTAAAACACGTTTTCCTCACATTTCGGTAACAGAAAGTTCTGGAATCTGAGAGGAGCCACAAATTTCCTTCCACCCAGCGTTCCCCCAAGTCTCCCGATAAAAATGATACCTCACTTGTGTGGGTAGGCCTAGCGCCCGCGACATGAAATGGCCCAAAACGTGGACACATCACATTTTTTCATAGAAAACAGTGCCTACCTGTGGATTTTGGCCTCTAGCTCAGCCGGCCCTAGGGGGGGCAGAAATGGGCTAAAATGCCCTGCTTGACATTGGCGCCAAAACAAAAATCCCCGGTGCCTAGTGGTTTCTGCCCCCTTGGGGGCAGATTGACCTAAAATCGGCCAATCTGCCCCAAGGGGGGCAGAAATGGTCTAAATACAATTTGCCCCCCAGGGGAGCGACCCTTGCCTAATGGGTTGCTCCCCATCTCTAAAAAAACAAACAAACCAAAAAAAAAACAAAAAAAAATTTGCCCTGCCGCCTAGAGGTTTCTGCCCCCTGGGAGCAGATCAGCCTAATACCAATAGGCCGATCTGCCCCCAGGGGGGGGCAGAAATGGCCTAAAATAAATTTGACTCCCCACCCCCCCAATCCCCGCCCCCCCCCCCCCCCCCCCAGGAGCAACCCTTGCCGATTTTTGCTACGCCAATCTGCCCCCTAGTGGTTTCTGCCCCCCTTGGGGGCAGATTGGCGTAGCAAAAATCGGCCGATCTGCCCCCAAAGGGGGCAGAAATGGCCTAAATGCAATTTTCCCCTCCAGGGGAGCGACCCTTGTCCAAGGGGTCGCTCCCCATCTGTAAAACAAAACAAAAAAAAATCCCTGGTGCCTAGTGGTTTCTGCCCCCCTTGGGGGCATATCAGCCTAATCCAAATAGGCTGATCTACCCCCCAGGGGGGCAGAAATGGCCTAAAATAATTTCTCCCCCCAGGGGAGTGACCCTTGCCTAAGGGGTCGCTCCCCTTGCGTGAAATTCACGTAAAAAGAAACAACTCCCTGGTGTCTAGTGGTTTCTGTCCCCCTTGGGGGCAGATTGGCCTCATCAAAATAGGCCAATCTGGCGGCAGAAATGGCCTAAATATAATTTTCCCCCTAGGGGAGTGAACCTTGCCTAAGGGGTCGCTCCTCACACCTAAAACAAAAACATAAACAAAATAAAAAAATATATATATCCCTTGTGCCCCTCTGGGGGCCTCCCCTTCCCCAAAAATGCCCCCCCTGGGAGCGACCCTTGCCCAAGGGGTCACTCCCTTATGTCCATTTCCACAAAAAAAAGACATCCCTGGTTTCTAGTGGGTGTTTCAAAAGCCGGATTGCAAGCAATCCGGCTTTTGAAACGCTTGGAGAGACTTCCCTTTGAAGCCTCTCCGGGCCTCCCCCACGTGATCGAAAGAGAAATGCAAAGCATTTCTCTTTCGATCGCGCTGGAAGCTGAGCTTCCAGCGCGATGGGGGAGGCTCTGTGACAAACAGCGCGCGCTCGCGCGCTGATGTCACGGGGGTGGGGGTGGAAGGGGAAGGGCTTCCCCTTCCATCCCTGCCTTTGGGGGGGTGGGGGGAAGCACACAGAAGGAGCGAGAGCGCTCCCTCTGGGCTGTGTGCCGAGGACGTAATGGTTAGCAGCACTGTGCCGAAGGACGTAACCCAGGGGGGGGCAGAAATGGCCTAAAATAAATTTGACTCCCCACCCCCCCAATCCCCGCCCCCCCCCCCCCCCCCAGGAGCAACCCTTGCCGATTTTTGCTACGCCAATCTGCCCCCTAGTGGTTTCTGCCCCCCTTGGGGGCAGATTGGCGTAGCAAAAATCGGCCGATCTGCCCCCAAAGGGGGCAGAAATGGCCTAAATGCAATTTTCCCCTCCAGGGGAGCGACCCTTGTCCAAGGGGTCGCTCCCCATCTGTAAAACAAAACAAAAAAAAATCCCTGGTGCCTAGTGGTTTCTGCCCCCCTTGGGGGCATATCAGCCTAATCCAAATAGGCTGATCTACCCCCCAGGGGGGCAGAAATGGCCTAAAATAATTTCTCCCCCCAGGGGAGTGACCCTTGCCTAAGGGGTCGCTCCCCTTGCGTGAAATTCACGTAAAAAGAAACAACTCCCTGGTGTCTAGTGGTTTCTGTCCCCCTTGGGGGCAGATTGGCCTCATCAAAATAGGCCAATCTGGCGGCAGAAATGGCCTAAATATAATTTTCCCCCTAGGGGAGTGAACCTTGCCTAAGGGGTCGCTCCTCACACCTAAAACAAAAACATAAACAAAATAAAAAAATATATATATCCCTTGTGCCCCTCTGGGGGCCTCCCCTTCCCCAAAAATGCCCCCCCTGGGAGCGACCCTTGCCCAAGGGGTCACTCCCTTATGTCCATTTCCACAAAAAAAAGACATCCCTGGTTTCTAGTGGGTGTTTCAAAAGCCGGATTGCAAGCAATCCGGCTTTTGAAACGCTTGGAGAGACTTCCCTTTGAAGCCTCTCCGGGCCTCCCCCACGTGATCGAAAGAGAAATGCAAAGCATTTCTCTTTCGATCGCGCTGGAAGCTGAGCTTCCAGCGCGATGGGGGAGGCTCTGTGACAAACAGCGCGCGCTCGCGCGCTGATGTCACGGGGGTGGGGGTGGAAGGGGAAGGGCTTCCCCTTCCATCCCTGCCTTTGGGGGGGTGGGGGGAAGCACACAGAAGGAGCGAGAGCGCTCCCTCTGGGCTGTGTGCCGAGGACGTAATGGTTAGCAGCACTGTGCCGAAGGACGTAACCACTACGTCCTCGGCACAGAACAGGTTAACCTGTTGGGGACCAAACACCTATCAGGCGGAAGTTACATTGTTGAAACGTAATAACAATATTTGTCTCCATCAGTATGTTTGCATTTCTATCTGAAGTCAGGTTCGCTGCCACTTTAATTTCTCTCTCTCTCTGTCTACCTCTCTGTGGTCCTCTCTCCCTCTCTTTAACCGTCTCTCTCTCTCTGTCATTCTCCGTCTCTTCCCTCCACCCTCTCGCGCAACCTGCTTCTAGGTGTCTCCTGACACAGTTTAAACAAATCACAGAAACTTTTGATTATTGCGACATACCATTTCAATTAAGGATTCATGTTAATTAGATTAACTAATATGATCTCTACTTTGCATATAGAAATAGCTTCATGAACGGTATTCCATTTAAAAGATCCATCCAGTGAGGAGAAAAAAAACTGCTCTCTTTACCGACAGGTTCACCAACCATAGCCATTCCCGAATGTTCCTTTATTTGAAGATGTCTGCTTGGGTTTAGAGGCACAGTGCGACATCATTCACCAGATTTCCCCTTTAAAATCTTTGAGACTAAAAGCAATCCAATTGTGTCTACCTGTAAGAAAAGGCAGGCAATACAATATAATGCGCTGCACAAATCTACTCACCACTTTGCACAATGTGGAGAAGTGTGGCACAATGGTTAGAGAGGCAGACCCTGATGCAGAGATCTAGCCTGGAACCAGGGTTCAATTCATGCCTCAGCGGTGCTTGGGCTCAATTTCCCTGGACAGGGTATTTCTCGCCTCGGTGCCTAATCTAATTCATGGGTCTCACTCTGCAACTCTGGGTAATAGCTTGCTTGATCTCCACAACAGTGCTGGGATGCTTGTCTTCACCTTGGGGGTTGTCCAGGAGGGGGCACCTCCCAGGGAAAAGCCAGGAGGGGTTCCACAGCGTATGTGTTCAGCGCATTGATACCTTAGGGTTGGAGTGTGCTTTACAAGTTTGAATTTACATTTACAATCTACATGCCCTAGGTGCGGAGGAGGGCAACAAACTGTCTCCCGTATTATAGAAAGCATGGTGTCATGCTCTTCAGGGGTATTCAAACTTTGGAAGTTTTGTATGATTCAAGGGCAAGTTACGCGAAAATTATTTGAACAGTAAACTTTTGCTAGTGTTTGCGACTAAAATAAAGGGCACTGAATGGACTTTTTTATTACACTGTAATGGGAGATGGAAAAGAATTCTGGGTTATGAGAGAGATTTTAGGTTGTTGTGATTTTGCAGTTTTGCCCTTAATTAAGATTTTTTTTTAATTCCACATAATCCGTCATCTAGTGCATAGTTTGAAGATTTGAACAAAACATCTGGTTCACAGCTCAACCTAGCCTACCACTTCCCCGTGGCCTCCAGTTCCTGCTTGTTCCAGCCTGATCCAGTTGCTGCCATGTGACAACGCCACTGCCCGGGTTTTCCTGCCTGGGTTTTTATGCTCACTGTTCTTCTTGCCATCAGAAGCCCTGTCCACCTCAAGAACTACTTAATGCAACCCACAGCACAACCATGGAGTGGAAGTGCGCTAAAGGCGTGCCAGAGGCAAGCCCGTATGCACCCATCCATGTCTGGTCTGCACCCAGTGCCAAGAACCCTGGACCCACCATCCATCCAACACCACAACCATAGCCATAGCCGCTCCGGAGCAAACAAACGCCACCACCACTCTGCCATCCTTTGCTATCTTAACAACACACACTGGCAAACAAAGTGCTGCTGCGCATTCCCCAGCTCCAGGATAGGACCTTTCTCCCGCACCCATTGCGATTTGACCTGCAACACCTCAGACGCTGACACCACTACCTTCACACAACCAATGCAAGCCACCACCACTACCCCACACCAACTGTCCGCTTTGCTCCTTAATGTCCAATCCCTCGGGAAACACTCCACCAAAATCTGGGACTTCCTCAACAGCAACACTCCTGACCTTCTCTTCCTGACCTACAATGGCTCAACCCAGCCTCCAACCTGGACATTGCCACAGCCATCCCATCTGCCTACAAAGTCATAGACGAGGACTGAACCCACAATCCAGGCAGAGACCTTGCAATCATCTACAAAAACACGATTGATTGAACCACCTCCACGGACTCTGACACCAACCTCAAGCAACATCTCCACTTCAAAATACGAATGGACTACAAAGCTACCCTGAAGGGAATCCTTGCCTACAGCCTCCAGGGGCTCTGTGCAGATTTCTGTATCCACATTGTATACTTCATCGCTCCCCTCTCCATCAGATCAACCAACTACATCCTCCTTGGGGACCTCAATTTCTACCTGGAAGACACCACAGACCCCAGCTCCATTGCCCTCTTGACAGCCTGAGCAACCTCAGATTCACCCAGCTCATTGAATGTCCAACCCACACAGCAGGCCACACCCTCAGCCCTATTTTCTCCTCCAACAACAGGATCACCACCACCCACATCACCCCACTGACATCGTCCAACCAGTACATCATACATTTCAAGGTACCCACCCACCAAGCCACCCCACAAAAAAAAACCAAAGCACCATCAAGACACTGGGACAAAATTTCCAAAGAAAACTGGACCAACACCCTACAGGAATGCCTACCCAACCACACCAGGAATCTTGATGTCAAAACCAAGCTCTTCAATAAATAGTTCACCAAATGCGCCAACTGCACTGCTCCCACCAGAAACAGGACCTCGAAAAACAACGAACAACCCGGCTGGTACACAAACGACCTCAGGGAGTCCATGCACCACTGCAAACAACTTGAAAGAAAATGAAGACTTAACAAAAACACTACCGCAAGATCCACATACGAAGTCACCTTCAACCTCTACCACCAACAACTATGTGACGCAAAGAAAAAGACACTAACTCTAAGGCTGCCCCAACAACACCAAAAAACTCTTCACCTTTGTCAAGAAGTTACCCAACCTCGCAGCTGCCAACAACAACATCATGCCATCCCAAGTGCTCTGCAATGACTTCTCAAACTTCTTTGAACAGAAGTTTTCCAAGATCTATGACACAATCGACTCACAGTATGCCGGTACGAACGTGCAGCAGAACATCTCCCTCATCATCAAACAGCAGCTACGCAACTGGAAGTCCCTCACAATTGAAGACACCACTATCCCGATGAGCACCATTCACTCAGGAGCCCCCTTAGACACATTACCCACTTCAAATAACCTAGGAAGAACCATCATTTTTCCTGAGCTCAGCACTATCATCAACATCTCCATAAGCATCGCCACCTTCCCGTCTTGCTGGCAAAATGCAAAAGTCAACACTCTAATGAATAAACTAACAGTGGACCCCAACACCCTCAGTAACTCCTAATGGTGGGCGGTGAGCTTTGCTCCGCTGGCAGAGCTAAGGGATCTTTTGGGACTTTGCGCTCCGCTTGCAGCGTGGAATTCGACCGAAAACTCCACTAGCCCTGCCAGCGAAGCAGAGCTCATCACGTGTGCACTGCAGCCTAGTTATGAGCCACACAGCACAAGCGCAGACAGTCTGTGCTTGCGGTGTGTGGCCCATCACTCGGCTACTGTGTGCGCTCGACCCGATGTCAGTGGCATGGAGCTGCTGCCAGTGCCAGCACCGGATCCAACCATCCAGGCCTCCCTCCAGCAGGGGACAGAGGGAGGCAGAGGGCCAGGCCACTGGCTTGTGGCAATGGGGACCCTGGAGTCGACCTGGACCCAGGTAAGACCCTTGTTTCCCCTTCTCTTCTGTGTGCACACGGCAGGGCTGGCCGGTCCACAAAAGGCCTGAAATGGCAGCTTTTGCTGCTTGCGGCCCTGGTCTGAATTCAGGCCAGGGTCATAGACAGCAAAATCTGCTGTTTCAGGCCTCTTGTGCACCAGGCTGCCAAGGCCTCTTGCGCACTAGCCTGCCCCATGTGTAGCGCGCACGGGGCAGGGCGGTGCACAAGAGGCCTGAAATGGCAGCTTTTGCTGCCTATGGCCCTGTCCTCAATGGGCCTGATCTCAGAAGCGCTGAGCAGGGTTGGGCCTAACCCTGCTTAGTGCTTCTGAGATCAGGCACAGTCAGGACAGGGTGCCACTAGGGCAGGTGGCACTCTTCCGCTCATGCAACTACGCAGAATTCCACTGAGTGAACTCTGTGAGGTCCGCCCACCCCTGGTAACTACAAACCCATTTCGCTCCTGCCTTTGCGAGCTAAAGTATTTGAAAATACATCAATACCCAACTCACAGACCACCTAGAACTCCATCAACTCACAGAAAGCTCTCAATCTGGCTTTCACACCACCCACAGCACAGAAACAGCCCTCATTGTGGCCACCGATTACATCAGCTCTCAATCTGGCTTTCACACCACCCACAGCACAGAAACAGCCCTCATTGTGGCCACCGATGACATCAGAAGCATCCTCTACCGAGGGGAAACAGCAACACTATGCCCTTGATGACCTCTCTGCAGCTTTTGATACAGTCTCCCACAAGTCACTCATCGGAAAGGTTCAGCACTTGGGTA
This sequence comes from Pleurodeles waltl, assembly GCF_031143425.1. Taxonomy (NCBI): domain Eukaryota; kingdom Metazoa; phylum Chordata; class Amphibia; order Caudata; family Salamandridae; genus Pleurodeles; species Pleurodeles waltl. Next base: position 1,424,979,963 of record NC_090447.1, read on the forward strand.
TTCTCAAGTGGATATTCTCCTTTATCACAAACAGAGCTCAAGAAGTTAGACTTCCCCCCTACACCTCAGAACCCAAGAAACTCATCTGCAGACTCTCTCAAGGATCATTGCTCAGCCCAACACTGTTTAAAGTCTACATGATGCCCCTTGCAGATTTCATTAGAGCCCATGGCATCAACTTAGTATCCTACCCTGATGACACACAGCTCATCCTCTCCCTTACTGACTCAACTTACACTGCCAAAGCAAATTCTGCCAACTACATGAGCAACATTGCTGCTTGGATGAAAAACAACTACTACTACTACTACTACTACTACTACAACTACTTAGGTTTAAATCACTAAAAGCTTTACAGGACCTAACCGGAATAGTTGCATTGATTCTTATGATGGACTACCATCCTCCCCATCTAATAATAAAGTTTCTCACATTGAGTTTATAGTGATGCAGAGAGGTCTTTCCAACGTTTCCTCATTTGCTTCGTGCAATGATGAGTCATTCGTTTTTACATGAACTGTAGGATTGAGGCAACTCAGATATAGAAAGGCATGTTGTTTCAGATGCTATTGAATTGCTCTCCTAAAGTCACCACGTTGTGCACCAATTGCTACTACTCTTAATGTGATGCAACAGGTTTTAGAAATAATGTAGGTATTAGGGGTTGAGTAAGGAAAATGCATCATTTGCATGCTCACCCCCATTTCTTTGGATTGATGTTGGAGGTTTTTTGACTCTGCGCTGGGACTCTCTGTGCACAGGGACTCTGCTAAGCAGGCCGAAGCGTGTGTGCTCAGACCTCTAAACATTTCAAAATTGGCTGTGCTTCTAATTGTAGCTTGCCTAGTAGCACCCAGTATATGGTACAATGTGTACCTATGGCCTGTAATTGAACTGCAGCCATGACTGCAGGTCTACCACTGTAGCTTATCTTTGTAGTTTTAAAACTGCAAATTCGACTTGTCAAAATAATTCCTTTTGACAGAGCTAAATCCTCTTTTCAAATATTAATAAGTCACCCCTAAGAAGGCAATAAATGTCCATAAGGCAGGGTGCATGATATTTAAAAGTAGGACATGTGAATGCTTAATGTTAAACCTGTCCTTACAGTGAAAAGGCCCTAAAAGCTATATTCACTGAAGTAAGGTTAGTTGCTCCGCAGGACAGCTTTGTGATACAATATGACATTTAATAATGATATCTTTGCCTAGGAACCAGCTACAAAATTCATTCTTGGACTTTTCAAAATATTTCTTAGAAGCCCAATTCACTGGTAAAGTTAGATTTATAATACATATTTTGCAAAAGGTAATTTTAAAAAGCCACCTTTTATCTGCCTAAAGCCTCTAGAAGCCCATTTGCATGCTGTTCCAACTGTCACCCAGGAGCTGGATCCTCTGATGAAATGTTAACTTGCTCCCAGAGCTGAGACAAAGGCCTTTAGTTTAGGCAGGTGTCTTGTTCCTTTGACAGGCTGGCAATCTGGGCTGTGCCCATGAACTTAATCAACTTCAAAGAACCCTACTCTAGCACAGGACGATGTAGCTAACATCTGGGTCCACCCAATACTTTCTGCCCCTAGTCAGCCAGGAATCAATACCAGTGAAAGAGGAGCTGCCCTGAAAACCAGTTTTGAGTGACCCCAGAGGAGGGGTTGCTTAAATCCCTGGCCACACCTTTGAGGTGAGCCAAGGAGCGCTGCACAGGTGAAGAAAGGTTTTGCCATGCTGGATTTATATAAAGTGGGGCACTGTGGAATTGTTTGCAGCAGGGCACACAGGAACTGCAGCAAAGATGGGTAGGGTTACTCCTGGAAACATTTTCCCTATTGGTTAGGGAGGTGAGAGCAGCCACTCCCACCAACAGGCTAGTGCTAGGCATAAATGTAGCACTCTTGGCCACCTTTCTTAGAACACTACTGGGCCTGTAGAAGACAGAAGCTGGACAGCAACTGCCGTTGAGATCTGTGAGGAAACCTGAAAGGCTGGATCTTGTCCCACTTATACCCTGGACAAAGAAGGGACTCCAAGGGTCAGTTCCCCGAAGTCCTGTTAAGTTACAAGGATGCAAGATGCTAGAAGCCCCTTTCCTGAAGAGCCCAATTGACCAGTTCCAGCTAGATTTGCCTTGGTCCCTGCTGGTGGCTTCTGCTGGAGTGAATCTTGATCCCACAAGTGCTGTTTCTGAGGTCCTGGGACCTTACGCTGTGTCAAAGTGTGCTCCTCCTAACATCCTGAAAATCGGGGACTTAGAATCTTTTTGGCTCCAAAGACGTCTGGAGGATCAAAGATTTAAGTTCCTCATGCTAGGAGGTTTTCCGCAGGAGCAAATCTGTTTCAGCTAGACATTGAGTAGTGACTATCCGGCCTTGTGAAATCCTGTTCAGTTACAGCTTGCAGCCTTGCCCCAATGGGGTACTTCCATCTCCAAAACATGGCTATGTCCCAAAGAAGAGATACTCACCAGACAAAGGCACCAAAAGTATGCGGCTGCTGGGGGGCGTCCCTTTGGCACCATTTTTTTAATTTCTCTCTCTTGGAGCTTTTTTACAGAAAGTCAATGGCTTCACCAGGACCTCAGCTGATGGCTATTCAGCCTTGTGAAGCCCTTCTGAGCCAAAGCCTGCTACCTTGACCTGCAGAGGATTTCTGACTTCTATTTCAGTGGCTATGTCAGATGGTAAAAATTCAGACAAGGATAAACCTGGTTTCTTTATCTGATCAGTGCTCCACAGCAGTCAGCCCTAAATCATGCCTAAGTCCTAGTTTAGCGCAACCAGAAAAATGTGGTTGTTGCTTAATGCTTTTCGGAGCTATTTTTATTTAAAACTTTAAAAAAAACATATCTCTGGTTGCTTGGTTCATTAAATTATTCCCTATTTTTATAAATTTGAATGAGATCTTCATTGTGTTGTGCTTTTGACTTTGTAACTGTTTGGTACTACTTAGTACTTTACCAGTTTTCTTCAGTTAAGCCTGTCTGCTATGGGCCATTGCAACCAGGGGTTGAGCTCAGGTTTAAATCACTAAAAGCTTTACAGGACCTAACAAGAATAGTGGCATTGTTTCTTATGATGGACTACCATCCTCCCCATCTAATAATAAAGTTTCTCACATTCAGTTTATTATGAAGCAGAGAGGTCTTTTCAACGTTTTCTCATTTGTTTCTTGCAATGATGAGTCATTAGTTTGTACCTGAACTGTAGGATTGAGGCAACCCAGATATAGAAAGGCATGTTGTTTCAGATGCTATAGCATTGAATTGCTCTCCTAAAGTCCTTTTTTTCCACCACGTTGTGCACCAATTGCTACTACTCTTAATGTGATGCAACAGGTTTTAAAGATAATGTAGGTATTGGGGGCGGCCCATTCGCTATGGCAGAGGAGCGTCGCCAGCTGCTGAAAGCAGAAAAATAAAGTGATAATAAATTTATTTTATTATCACTTTATTTTTCTGCTTAATTAGGGTGGAGCCAGCATCCTCTGCGTCAGCAGGGTGGAAGAAGAGTGGTATGTGCATTTTTAAGTGTGCCTGTCAGTTTTGTTGGCCATCTGAGGCCAGGCCAGACTGACATGCGCACTTAGAACTCTCCACCCGGCTGTGTTGCACAGCCAGGTGGAGACCAAGTGCAGTCTCCACTCCCTTCCTGGGTGGCATTTTAGCCCACTCACGCCAATCCAGGCACTTCTCTCATCATGCAGGGTTACAGCATGAGAGAAGTGTCTGGATTGGGTGGGGATGGGAGGAAGAAGACAAGAAGAAACAAGGTGGCCGGGAGCGGCAGAACACTGAGGCTGCAGGTCATTTTTTTTTTTTATCATTGCCCCCTCTTGCTCTGTGTGCTGCCCCCCTCCCACCCATTCATGGCAACAGCCGCTACTGGCAGGCATCAAGCAAAGCAAGCTAGTTCATGTCCATTAAAGTGAATGTGATAATTTTCTTTAACTCTTTGGTAAGTCAAGCAAGAGTGTATAGGGCACTCTTTTGATATTTAGATTCCGGCAAACAAGGTTTTGTCACTGTCAGCATGGGAGAGTAGCAAGGCTTGGATGCTGATTCAGATGCCTGTTTCTGTGCCTGTACCACACTTTTGGGGGTTCTTTGTGATGTGTGTTTTAAGCAGATGTCGCAGGTGACTCTATGTTATTAGGAATTTTGGGGGAAATGTGGCATGAATCAGTCCATTTTTATACAAATTAGTTTTTTGCGTATCTGTGCATGTTTGGTGCTGCTGGCAAAGAGAATCAATTATTTTTAGTAGGCTCAGTGTGAGAAAGTGGATGGTAGTCTCTTTCATTTAATAATGGCACTATTCTCTACTAAATCCAGTTAGGTCTCAATAATTTAAACCTGAGCTCAGCCCTTGGAACCTGCACCTCAGTGCAAACAGGCTTAACATAGGAGACGTTTAAAGCATTTATCAGCACCAAACAGATAAAAAGTAAAAAAGAAAACACCACACAATAAAAGATTTAATGAACAAATAGACATCAAAATGACAAAAATCGGATGTAGGGGACTGGAAATATGATTTTTAGATGCTTTAAATATTTCTAGTGCCAAACAGCACAAAGTGCCAACCATGGGTATCTGGTGGTGCTCGACTGGGTCAAATTCAAAAGTTAAGGCCAGCAGCACATGCAGTAGTGGAAGTATACTACATGACTATTCAAAACACAGTGGGAGGAAAGAGCTCCTTGGATGGAACAAACACAAGACTAGATAGGAAGGCTATTGAATTAGGAGCAGGAAACTGAGATAGAAAATAATGAGACTGAAGTATGAACAATGGGTTTAAATCTATATTGAATTATTTGGGTCTGTTTTGCCAATAGATATCTAAAGCTGTGTGTAGTTAAGACTGGGAGAATCAACAAAGAGAGGGGTCCCTTTTATGAATGCAAATGGCATACATACAATAAGTGTTTAAAAAAGCAGTAGCATTTTTATAAGGTGATTTAAAAGCACCTGGTGCTTCAGAGAGTGCCATTCTATTTTGATAATTCTGGTGACCCAGCCATTTTAAAGCGTTCCGTAGATAGCTTAAGTTCAAGCTTCTCCTAGAGGCTTTGCATGATTGCTTATGGAAGAACATCATCATTTTTGTAATGGAATTGCAAACCTGCTTTCATTCTCATTGATTTCTGATCTAGGACAAACAAATAGAGACTGACATTTTTTTTTTTTTAAATGAATGATGGTAACTTTTTTTCTTTGTCATCCACTAGCTTATAGTCTGCCTACGATGGAGACAGGGTCACCCATCTGATATTTAGATGGAAATCTCTGCTGGGGTGATTATTTCACCGATTAGAAGTATGTTCTTTAGGATCTAGTGAAATGAGTATTATTAAAACAGTTGGATCCATCAAACTCAGTTGGTACACTGGGGAGATCTAACTTGTAGCTCCAGCCAATGCATTGGGACCAAATTCTAGATCATTTCAACATAAGGAGAGCTGAAGACCTAGATCAGTGGGAATGAAGGTGCTGCCTTCATTCTTTTGGCCCTTGCTGTGGATTTGACACACTTCAGAGCCCCATTCAGCTTGAACCTCACCACAACGCTGGGATTCCAAGACAAGAGCTGCAGTTTAATCATATCCTTCCGCTCAAACTGCACATAGATAGCTTCATCTTGTAACTCATGTAGCACAAGGCTCTGATTTTTCAGTGTATACTTTGGGGTGCTGTCTGTTTCGCTCAGTCCATAGGCTGAAAATAATACAGTTATGCAGATGATCGTCCTATCTCGATGAAAATGGAAGCACTCTCAAACAATGACTACGCTGCACATGTATAGTATCCTCTGTCTTCTTTAACTGGGTGGCCAGAAATCATTAGAAGCTGGACAACAGAAAAATAAAAATACTTGCCAGTTGATTCCATACATATGGAGTCCATGACAGCACACACATCCATCACCTGCTTTCTTGATGCTCTGCCGGTGCCAAACTGGGAGCTTAGACAGCCTCTCAGGCTGGTTCCTCCACACTCAATCATTGCATTATATCTGGAGCAAAGCTCCACAACCTCTGAACAAAACTTCTTCCAACACAAAAGCCCCGCCAACCAATGTTAATCTCTCCACTACATTGTAATGTAACAGTGCTTCAGGTCAGCATTGGTGGCAGTAAAATGCAACATAACTGCAGTGACAATGATGTATCCATACACACACAGGTGGCATGTTGTGCACATATTTCTTGGGTACCTAATCACTTACATTTCCTGAGCATGCATAAACAGATAGTAAGAGTGCCCGGGTAGAGGAGCAAACAGCACCCAGGTACTGATAGATAGTTTTAACCACTGCTCATTTATTGTGTGCTGTGGGTGTCACCAAGGACTTTATAATGGAATGGCACTAAATGCCCATATGGCAGGGTTTATTGTATTCGAAAAAATAGGACGTGTGCTAAAGATGCATCATTTCTGAATGGGAAAATCTGGAACCATGATTTAAGGGCTCAAATAACTGTGATTTAAAGTTCAAAGTAATGGTTCAGTAGGATTTTAAAATACTATTTCAGAAATGTCACTTTTAAAAAATTGTCATTTTCCTGCCTAAGTCAATGTGCCTTTCTGCCAGACTTCAGTGTCACTTGATTGTTAATGGCTCTCCTGTGGTGAGACGTACTGTTCCCTCAAAGTGCACAAAAGGCTTGGATATGGGGACTTGTTTTTCTCTGAGAGAATGGCCACCTGTGCTGTGCCCAGTAACGTAATTAAACTTCAAAACGGGACTACTCTTTCACAAGCAGGAGTAACTTGCACCTAAGACAGTCTCATCATTTTCCCCTTCAAAATTGCAAGACTGGTCACTTAGAAGCTTTTTTCCTGTACTTTTGGCAAAAGAACTGAAGGATACTACTGGACCTCAGACATTGAAATGACAGTCTTACTTAATTTTCTGGTTTCCCCACTGCAAGGATCCTGACTAGAAAGGTTTCTAAGTCCGAATGTAGAGAACTTTACCTGGACCAATGCTGAGAAGCACTCTGATGATGATGCAATGATTAGGTAAACTTTCCACTGGGATGAACCTGGTCCCTGTATCTGACCTGCGCTCCGTTGCGGCTGGCCTTAGCCTTTTTTTCCACACTGAGCTAGGGTTGAACTGCAGATAAACCTAATGTGTTTTACAACTGAATAGAAAGATTGTTTCCATATTTGCCAATTTTAGGTTTGCAGGGTCAATGATACTTTTGACACACAGCCATAGCAAAATAGCAATTTCAGTACTGCAGGCAATTTAAGATTGTTGGTTTATCCATATGTATATATTTTTGTGTTCTTCAATTGTCAAAATTAGTTTTCTTTTCAGATCAATTCTACTGTTGGTTAACCTGTATAATCTGTGGCATACATCAGCTTTGTACACTCTAGCTCAACACAGCTTGATGTGGTCTGTAAGGACCAATAATGCTTCTTCCTTTGAGGGTCCCAGTTGGCTGCACAAGTGAGCACTTTCTCGAGCCCCCTTTTCATTTTGGTAAGAATTTTGTCAATAGATAAGCAAAAATTGCATGCATATAATGCAGGGTACTAACTGAGTAAAACATAGGTTTGTGCAGTCTCAATATTATTTTGAAAAATAATGTTAAATATTAGATAAAGTATAAGCTAAGATATTAGATAATATTAGCTAAATATTTCAAACATGGAACTTGCCCTCGTGTGATTATCCTGGGAGTAGTTATGCATGGTAGGTTTGGCAGAACTAACAGTGCCGCAGAGAATGCAGGCATCTTCATATCCTCCATGACCTTTGAGGAGAAGAAACTCTCAAACCAGTCTCTGATAGGAGGTGTATCCATACCCCGAAACCCTTTATCTACAAGTCTTTGGAAGATCATGCCCCAACTCATAACTGCAAAAGACTGACATCAGCCTGTAACTTGTCATCCTTGTCTCTGCCAGATGTGTGATTCACTGGAGGTCAACACTACCTATGGAGGAATGGAGCACCTTAACTCCCATGTTTGAGTTGGTAGAGTTGACCTGGGAAAGCCCTTCAATTATTGTATGTAAGGACAAGCACTATGGACCACATTTTATGGATGCATTGCAAAGCATCCAAATATTTTGGTTGATTACTTTAAACAAGGTAATGTAGGCTGGATAATAGATGCACTCAACAAGTGTCACCAGTTGTCAAGGCCTGGACACAATGGTGGGCTGCTGAGTGTACTTCAAGACTGCCCAAGGAAAGGATGTCTCCTCCCACTCATTGTGCACAGAAAAATAAAAGATTGCAGTCTCCTTTATGGGGTCACAACTAGTAGAAAAACCCCAGAAAGGAAATTACATCTTTTGGAAATCTGTGTATATATTGATTGATTATTGCAATGGTGACAATCAGCAAGGCACCAAACATCCCCTGATATCAGGAGGGAGAAAATAGCCAGACAGGATAATAGGTCCAGAGTCAGATGATGCACAAAGAAGTTGGTCGCAAAAATTGTAACAAAAATGTATAGGAAGGCAGTCATTGAGTATAGTGAAAAACTAAGGAATGAAATGCGCTGTGACACATGCACTATCTTCAACCACTCCCTTCTATATGCCAAAAACATGAACTGACATAAGAGGAAGATATTCCTGGACTGGGAAATTCATAAGATTCTAAATGGAAAAACCACTATCTTGGATTGGATGCTTAATATGACCAAACTACACCTTTCACTGGAAAAGAAGCAGCCCGGTTAGACTTCCCAATGGCATGCGTTTATCTGCAGGACCGCTGGCGCTGCCTACCATCTACTATCTGTGAGGAATGAACTTGAATACTGTTAGACCTGTCAGGTCTTGAAGTGGTTTCCCCCTTCTTTTTCTTCTGACCACCTGGTTTTGATCCTGTGCTGAACTTCGTTTTTGCTGGCTTTAGAATTCTGGGCACTTTACCATTGCTGACCAGTGCTAAAGTGCAAGTGCTTTCTCTCTAAATTGTACTGGTCATTGGTTTCTCCATGCTTGGTATATTAGATTCGGTAGTAAGTCCCTAGTATAGTGCATCAGGTGTGCCTAGGGCTTGCAAATCAAATGCTACTGGTGGGCCTGCAGCACTGATTGTCCCACCCACATTAGTGGCCCTGCAAACATTTCTCAGGTCTGCCAGCTGACACTTGCAACTGAATAGGGCTGAGCCTGTCCTCACACAAAGCAGTCTCCAACCCCCTAGATTGTGTCTGGGGCCAGGGCAGGAAAAGCAGGCTCTTTGTGCACTACAAAGACTTCTCTTTGACGTTTACCTACTTCAAAGACAGAAATGGGTATAGATACCAGACCTCTGACACCACAGAGTTAGAATCCTTCTGGACTGAGAACATTCTGCTAGGAAAAAGAGCTGGAAGCTGTAAAAGGGATTGCCACTCTGCCTGTTGCACTGATGTACTGGCCTATGCCTTGCTGCTTCTGTCCTGGGAGTGAAAAGACTGGACTTTGTTTTCTACATCCTGCTTCCAAAGGTTCTTCAAGGACTGGGACTGAGCTTGCCTCCTGTTAAGAAGTCTTAAGGACAGCAAAGACTTCATCTGCTAGCACCTGGGCTCTCTTGTTGAGAGTCCTGACTTGCCAAGTTGTGCCAAACCCCGTTCCTGGGCCCTTGGGAGTGAGTTCTGGTGCAACCAAGAAGAAACCAAGCACATCGACTCCAGAGCGACTCCGGAACTGGCGGCACTGTCCAACTCCATGCTGCTGCCTGCCTCAGAGCCGTGGTCCCCGCTGAGTGCAGCGACTGTGTCCGATGCCACATGCCTGATGCCACTGCAGCACCTCCGAGGTCCTGCCACAGCTTGAGTCCAGAGCGCCATGTCACCCGGCTCCAACTCTTCACAGAACCTGTTGCCCCGTGGTGTGATTGCGACACAGCGAAGTCATTGCCTCACATCTTGACCTGCTGGATTCATCGACTCCACCTTGTCGTAAGGAACCGATAACTTGCCATGATACTGCATCACCTCCCCTGCAACTGGAAGGAACCAACGCCTCATCTCCCCTGCCTAGCAGTAAGGAACCAACACCTCACCTCCCCAGTAGCAGTAAGGAACCAACGCCGCACTGGCTCCAGCGATGCCTCACCTCCCTGACTCAGTGGAATTCTTTTTGTTTCCTCATTGTTTCACAAGGTACTGTACTTTGGTCCATGTGGCTCCATGCGAGTGGTGTTGGGCTGTTGGAAATGACTCCGTCAAGACGTTGTGATAGCCCCAGTTAGAGCTATTGTGTTTCTAAGCACTTTAGTAAGATTTAGGCGGTCATTATGAACACAGCTTTAACAACCCACCAGGGAAAGGCTGGAGGCTGAGGAAACATTATCCAAGGATAATCGGATAATGTTTCCGCCAGGAAGCCTGGCGGTGAGTGAGGGCTGCCGATGACGGCCCTCACATTGTTCATTATGTGGCTTCACCCGCCAAATCGCCAGGTTCATAATGACCGCCTTAATCTTTGAAAATTTCTATCTTTACTTGTGTATGTTGTATTTTTGTTGTTTTTGTCTTCTTTTACTCAGATACATATTGTCTATTTTTCTAAACTGTATTACTGTGTGTGTGTACAAATACTTTACAAATTGCCTCTGAAAGAAGCCTTACTGCTTCAGCCACGCTACCAAGGGAGTGAGCAGGGGTTATCATAGCTGTGTGGCTCCGTTACCCTGACTAGAGTGAGGGTCCCTACTTGGACAGGGTGCAAACCATTGCCAACTAGATACCCCTTTCTAACATACGCTCTGGCTGTTTGCCTAACTTCCCACTTCAGAAGCTCTGGCCTTATCCAGACGTCTTTAGAAAAAAATGATAGACCAGCACTGGGGCATGTACCAAAGAAGCATCTTTCCAGGAGCACTTATTTGGAGGATAAGCCTTACAGTGGATCAGACGTTTTTCCTTGACATTCTCAGAAATCACAAATCTCTTGAACAGCAAACTCAGATTTCCCTGTCATCATGATTGGTGGAAGTTCAGAGAAAGGAAAGGCCATCTGAGGGACCACAGCTTACTAACAATTACAAAACAAGTTGGGTTTAACTCTTCTGTGGTTTCACAGGGCCATTGTAGTCTATAGACCAGTGCTTTCCAAAACATTTTAGAACCATGGCCTAATTTTTGGAATGACAAGCTTCCGTGTCCCACCTAGCATTAATGGACATGAGGTGGCTGATTTTTTAATGTAACTAAAGCGTCGTGTGGTAGCGCACTGTCATTTACAGACAGCACATTTTCTATTGAAATGGCCACAAAATTTGCACAGACATACTGTATTACTGGTAAATCTATATTACACACACAAATGATAATGTGTGGAAATCATTTTTCAGTAAACAGTTATCATTTTTGCATCACCACGTAAAGTATCTCGATTTGTTTTGGTCCTAGTAAATTTGTTGTTTCAATCACACTTCAGAACTACAAACAAGTGCTTCACCTTTTCTCTTCCTAACTACTGAATGTGCACAGTTCATTTACAGGCATTTACATTTTGCTGTGTATTACGAAAAAATGAGTAAGATTGTCACATAATTCACTTTACTTTTCTTTCTCTTACTGCAATATGAGAGGAGTTTGTAAACATCAGTTCCTGTGTTAAAAAAACACATAAGCAGCAATTTGATAGAAGAAATATCCTGACATTTTTCCTCTGTCTTAGAAGTGCATCAGATGTGACAAAATAAATACAGAACATAAAAGAATCTTTGTTTATTGCTTAGACTTTAACAACACACCATAAACGCTGCTATAGACTTTTCTGCTAAAAATGACTTTTGTTGGGTTTCTGCTGTACATCATGGCCATACCATCTTGACTAATGAGTTGCGTTCCATTCTGAATCTCATTTTTGCGAAGTTGACCCTCTTATTGTTTTCTGCTGATGAAGCTCAAGAAGCACACATCTACAGAACAAAGAAAGATGTCCATCAACTTCTGCTGCTATTCTTCCCATTCTTAGGTTTGGTTCTACTTTGCTAGAGGTACTGAGCTGGAATTTGCAAACCCCTGCAGCAAAGTCTCAGATGGAATGCGAATGGGGTGGTACTGTAGCTGAAGTGATGTGATAGTTGGTCAATGAAGTTCAACACCTCTAAACATTAACTCTTTGTGAGCCATCCACAAAAAAAGTGTTTTCAAGATTATGCCACTGGCTACTTAAATTTGACGGGCCAAACTTAACTTTCTATCCTTGGTCCTTTCGCATAGAAACCCAGACACATCTGATTTGTAACATTTCTCACAGCTTATTCCTTTTATCTGCAATCACTACATAAGAGGTATGCAGAACTTTTTATTATGGAAGTACAGACTGGCACCGTTCCCGGTTATTGGCCATCTAGTATTTCATGGAGTTTTCTATTTTTCCTATGTCTAATTGCTAATTGCTTGAGTGGTATATTCTGCTGAGAGTTAGTTGGTGCTGGTAATTCGCAAGTGCATTATCTTGTTTAGATTTTTCTCTCAAGTACAAAGAAACAGTCACTTGTGAGCATTTTTCATGCAAGTGCATACTTACTTCATTTCTAGCAAGCACTCTATGTCATAACATCAATCATAGTGATTTTGTATGAGAATGTGTACATATTTGAGCTTTTTCAGCTATCAGCTTGGCAGAAATTACACTTGTTTACAAAACATTCGGTAACGTCCTAATTTTAATGTGAAATATGATCTAGGGTAGAACTTATTTAATTTAGGATATTTCTCATAGTCTTAGTGAGAAAAATGTGAATTTTGCGAGTAAAAATGTGTGCACCACTCTACACATAGAATGCTATTTTGCTAATTCATGCTTCTGGATTTCTTTTAGTACATATGCTGATGGCAGGCAGCGTATTATAAACTTGACAAGCATCAGTTGTTATTCTCTTTCTTTCTGTTTCCTCTCTCAGGCTGAGTCTCCTTAGTATAGCTGAGTGGATGAATGGCAATTGGTTCAGGCAAGGTAGAAGGACGTCTTTAGTAGTAATTCTGTGAAACCAACTTCTTCTCTAGATAGTTCAACTCTGACACCCTCCACTGGGTCTATGTCCTGACTGAGGTGCCTCCCCCCCTCTTCCAGTCCTGGGCCTCAGAAGTGGGTTCTGCAGCTGATGTCTGCAAAAATTGACGCATTGCCTCTAGACTCCACTTTGCTCCTTTGACCCCGACACAGAGGCTGTTCGACAATAGCAGATTCACAACCTGCATGGCAGGACAATGACGCCCTGCGAGGCTCGACAGGGATGCTTCGCATTCACTTCAGTGGAGCCCAACGATAATGCAGGGACCCAGCTGCATGGGGAAATACTGCTGCACCGAGCCCTCGGTGTTGACTCATTGCTCCATCAAAGGTACTTTTTCAATGGACCATGCGTGAGTTCTGTAGCCAGCCTGGATTTAGAATTTGCACCGGTCCCTCGCAACCTCAAATAACCTTTTGAACACGAGTGACATCTGAGCACTGTTTTCACATTTAATCTTTCAAAAATTAATATAACTCGACTTCTACTGATTGGAGTTCTGTTGTTTTGGTCTTGTTTCACTCAGATAATTATTCTCTATTTTTATTAAATGGTGTGGTCTTTTATGGTGCCTTTCACTGTTTTACTGTAGTTAAGTGTTCCACAAATACTTTATACAATTCCTTTTAAGTTAAGCCTGACTGCTCTGTGCCAAGCTACCAAAAGGTGAGCACAGGTTAATTTTGGGTGTATCTGACTTACCCTGACTAGGACTGTTGTCCCTACTTGGACAGGGTGCATAACTCTGCCAACTAGAGACCCAATTTCTAACAATCCTGACAAGGGTTATGGCTGCTGCTTGAGTGGGGTTTCACCCCCAACCCCCCATGTCAACTAACAACCAAATTTCACACAGAGAGATACTGGAAGAGGGAGGTAAAGGCAAAAGAGAGAGGGCAGCGAGAGGTGAACACAGAGAAGTAACAGCTGGAGAGGTACAGGCTGTATGCAGGTTGTGAGATGAATTATTAAGGAGAATTATGCTCTGGGAGAAGTATAGACAGAGATCGGAGCATGCTGGCTGCAGGCTAGAAGAGGTGTGTGCAGAGTGTTACTGGCATGGAGAGGTATAGATAGGTTGAGATACGAGGAGAGAGATATACACATAGGGAGTGCCATGGGGAGGGTGAGGTGATGGCATGTAGAGGCGAAACTTGGAGAGGTAAGGATGGCATGGATAGGTGCAGGCATTGTGAGGTGAGTGAAGTGTGGCCAGGGAACGGTCTGTAGAGGAAAGGACAGGTTGGTGGAAGAACAAGCTGAGACAGGTGCAGGCCGAGAAAGGTGTGGGGAGGTAGAGGTGTAGATAGAGAGTGGTGTGGGATGGGTGGAGGCTGACATAGGTCTGGGTAGTGAGGGGTACAGAGAGAGGTAGGTGAGGGATTACTAAAGGGTAACAAAACTGTTAGCAGAGATAAGTAAGTGCAGGGATAAGTACATATAGGTGTGAGTGGGGAGCAGTTGAGTGAAATGGGAAAACGTTACTATATTTTAAATAGAACCACCACTAACTAATAGCAAACACATTCAATTGTTGTTAAAAGGAGAAATGCACCACATAAGTACGACAGGAGGGTGTCAAGGAATGCATCCACAGTAACAATATTTGCATATTAGCTGTATTACAAAAAGCTGCTCAATCTCAGAAAAAATTGACAAAGGTCAGTTATTGGGGCATTTTTCAGAAAGATTATGGGGGTTATTCTAACTTTGGAGGAGGTGTTAATCCGTCCCAAAAGTGACGGATTTACCACCAGCCGTATTACGAGTCCATTATATCCTATGGAACTCGTAATACGGCTGGTGGTATATCCGTCACTTTACCGTCACTTTTGGGACGGATTAACACTCCTCCAAAGTTAGAATAACCCCCTATGTGTGTGCACCTCTTGTTACTAAAACAACACTATCTTTAGTTTGTTTTAATAATACAAGAAAATAATGAAATAGAGTTGCGTATTTCCAAATGACAAAATTCCAGTTTCAGAAAGTCTATGTGAATGCAAATCCTGTTGTAAAAACACTATGGCGTTCATTACAACATTGGTGGTAAAAGCCGCTTACCGCCATGCAGAACACCGCCAACACACCGCCGCGCCCGTGGAAATCCGCCACAGCTATTATGACCCACAGCACGGAATCCGCCAAAATTCAAACACCCACACAAGTCCGCCACACCAAAGGTCAGTGATAAACTGGCGAAAACAAAACCTCCACCGTCACGCCAACAGAAATACGCCCACACTATCACGACCCATGAATCCACACGGCGGTCTTTCAACCGCTGTATTCCACTGGCGGTACACACCGCCGCGCTCAAAATACACACACACATACAAAACACAGCCACATTGGACACATCGAAATACACACACCTGATACACATACACACACCACTCCCACACACCCAATACTATATAAAACACACACCCACATCACCCACAAACCGCTACGACCAGAATCACAGAGAGAAGGCCAGAGAGAGACACCACCATCAACAAACTAGCATCCACAGGCACACAACACCATCACCCACATAACTTCGACGCACCTCACACTACACACCACTACATATCAGCACACTTATCTCCACCCACACCACCCCATGGCACGGCAAAGACACCCCAGGTTCTCGGAGGACGAGCTCAAGGTCATGGTGGAGGAAATCGTCCGAGTAGAGCCACAACTATTCGGATCACAGGTGCAGCACACCTCCATTGCTAGGAAGATGGAGCTATGGCCAAGAATAGTGGACAGGGTCAACGCAGTGGGACAGCACCCAAGAAATAGGGATGACATCAGGAAGAGGTGGAACGACCTACTGGGGAAGGTGCGTTCCGTGGTCTCAAGACACCACCTTGCGGTTCAGCGGACTGGTCCCCCCCTCCTCCCCCACACAACTAACAACATGGGAGGAGCAGGTCTTGGCAATTCTCTATCCTGAGGGCCTCGCAGGAGTAGCAGGAGGAATGGACTTCGGTAAGTCAAATCTCTCACTATTTCATCCCCCACCCAACCTGCATGCCATCACATACCCCCACCCTCACCCCCATCACTCCAACTCACCCCCATCACTCCAACTCCTTACATATGTCCAAATATCACAAACCACACATCCCAACACCAAGCACTGCATGCAACAACAAAGCATGGACAACCAACACCAAAGCATGGACAACCAACACCAAAGCATGCCCACTGCACAAACCCATACACCCCCCTAAACCATCCTCACACAAAGTCCCACACAGGAATGCAAGCACTGGGTTACACGGTCAACCACCCATTTCACACCATGGCACACACAAATGCAATAATCATGCTTTTACACCCCTGCAGGACCCCAACCCAACGTCACCGCACAGGCGGGTCCAGACATGTCCACACCACCAACAGAAGAGGCCCACAGTGATAACAGCAGCTCTGTCAAACTGGATCTAGATGACCAGCCCGGCCCATCGGGGACCTCGGGACAGTCGGTTCCCATCACACAGTCACAGGCCACCACAGAGCTTCCCCCCTCTGGAAAACCAGCACAGCACCCACCCAGCGGGCCCATACCTCTGTCCCCAGGACACGTCAATCAGCAGTGTGTCCACCACTACAGGGAACCCAGGCTAACCCACCACCCCAACAACAACAGGGACCTGGGGCAGTGGCAGTGGGCACACCGTTCAGGGGACAGAGGCACAGGAACACAGGGGAACTGGGAGGGCTGCTGTGCGACAGGGGGAGGACAGGCCAAGGGAACACACTCTCCACGAGGCCCTCTCCAACATCATGGGAGCCTACCACCACTCCCAGGAGACGATGGCAACGGTACTGGCCAAGTTTCAGGAGACCCAGCGGCTGCAGGAGGAACTGTATCTGGGCTTCAGGGAGGAACTCAGAGCCATCAATTCCACCCTGGGCACCATCGTAGGGGTGCTGAAGGAAGTACTCAACACCAGAGGGACACTGTGGAACAACAAGGGGCCCCTGACACTAGCCGGTACGATGAACTGCCCACCGCCTCCGCTGGCGCTAGTGGACAGGAGGCACAGCCACAGGACCACCACCCCACCCCCTGCAGACGGAGAACCACCCCGCAAACGGTCCCTGAGATCCAGGACAAAGACAGAGAACAATGCTAAGACCCCCGCCAAGAAATGAGACCACCCTGAATGTCATCTTTTTGTCCCACTTTGTCAACCTGTCCATCCTCAAACTGCCCCGGCTCCACTTCCTAGGCCCATTTGGGCAATGCACCTGTGAGACCAATAGACCTGACTCTGCCATTGACATACCTCCACCATCACCCCTCCCCATTTTGCAACCCTCTCCAGTATTGAGCACTTAAATAAACACCCTTGAAGCACAAAACAATCTGGAGTCAGTCTGTGATTTCGAATTAGTGTATCATCAATTACTGTGGCAAAAAGCTCTTACGTTTGTCCATGAGGAATCAAAGCAGATGTCACACAGTGGGACCCACATCTGTGAAATCGTAAGGGAAAGTGACAACTCAGTGACCATACACTGGGTGAAAACGACGGACAGTAGAGAGGTAGTAATGTTAAAGTACATGTAGTAGGCAGGTTTGTATTCTTACCTGTGTCTCACTGGAAATATTGCAGGATCACCGAGTCCCTGTTGTCGATGTCCTCTTCTTCTGCTTCTTCGTCTTCAATGTCCACAGGCTCCACAGCTGCAACAACACCGCCATCTGGACAATCCTCCTGCAGAAAAGGCACCTGTTGTCGCAAAGCTAAGCTGTGAAGCATACAGCAGGCCATGATGATCTGGCACACCTTCTTTGGTGAGTAGAATAGGGATCCACCTGTCATATGGAGGCACCTGAGGCCTAAGGTCCGCTCGATTATCCGCCGTGTTCGCCCATGGGCCTCATTGTAGCGTTCCTCTTCCCTTGTCCTCGGATTCCTCACTGGGGTCAGTAGCCATGACAGGTTGGGGTAACCAGAGTCACCTGCAAATGGCGAGGGACAACTGTTAGACACACACTAACCTGTAGGGATATCCCCAGACCCAGACAACCATTCCCACTGACTTGCTTCCAGGTGCTCACCTAATAGCCACACACGGTGCCTCTGGAGTTGACCCATCACATAAGGGATGCTGCTATTCCGCAGGATGTAGGCGTCATGCACTGAGCCAGGGAACTTGGCATTAACATGGGAGATGTACTGGTCGGCCAAACATACCATCTGCACATTCATGGAATGATAACTCTTCTGGTTTCTGTACACCTGTTCACTCCTGCGGGGAGGACCAAAGCCACATGTGTCCCATCAGTGGCACCTATGATGTTGGGGATATGTCCCAGGGCATAGAAATCACCTTTCACTGTAGGAAAATCCTCCACCTGAGGTAAAACGATGTAGCTCCGCATGTGTTTCAGCAGGGCAGACAACACTCTGGACAACACGTTGGAAAACATAGGCTGGGACATCCCTGATGCTATGGCAACTGTTGTTTGAAATGACCCACTTGCAAGGAGATGGAGCACTAACAGCACCTGCACTTGAGGGGGGATTCCTGTGGGATGGCGGATAGCTGACATCAGGTCTGGCTCCAGCTGGGTACACAGTTCATGGGTTGTGGCACGGTCAAGCCTGTATGTGATGATCACATGTCTTTCCTCCATTGTCGATAGGTCCACCAGCGGTCTGTACACCGGAGGATGCCGCCATCTCCTCACATGTCCCAGCGGACGGTGCCTATGAAGGACAACAGCGAGCACAGAGTCAACCAACTCAGAGGTACGTACCCACAGCTTACACAGAACACTAATCAGAATCTGAAAAGTGGCCTGTATGTGTGTAGAGTCTAGGCCTAGGTATGTGTGACGCAGTTAAAAATAAAGCCATGTGGGCCCCTGAAATGGCAGCTGCCTGACCTCTAAAGTGGGACAATGGGATGTGAGGTAACTGCGCTGGCATTGTACACCGTAGCGGTAGGCGGTCGAAGACCGCGGCGCAATGCTGCATTGGTTAACATTGGACCCTATGGGTCCCAGGAGCCAATGACGATGTATGCCGGCGGTGACTTTACGCACCGCCGCGGACGTGACAGCCATTTTCTAACTGTTCAATCACTCGATACCTGATCTTCGACAGGAGAGGACCTACACTGCAAGTGCTAAGGTGACCTCGGTCTGGAAGAGACAATGGCTCGAGTGTCTGGGGAAAGGGCCTCTGCCTTCACATCGGAGGAGTTGGAGAAACTCGTGGATGGGGTCCTCCCCCAGTACATGCTACTCTACGGTCCTCCAGACAAACAGGTAAGTACACTGGGAGCATGCTGTATGGGCTATGCCTGTATGGAGAGGGGTGGAGGTAAGAAGGAAGGGGGGAGAGTGCGGCGTTCATGAAACGACGGTGAGTGCATGTGCCACATGCCAAGGGTAGGGATGGGGGCCAATGACTGTGACGGTGCAGTTGGTAATAAGTTTCTCTTCCCCCTGTACAAATCATGTAGGTCAGCGCCCACCAGAAAAAAGATATTTGGCGTGCCATCGCCAAGGACGTCCGGACCCTGGGGGTCTATCACAGACGGAGCACCCACTGCCGGAAAAGATGGGAGGACATTCGCCGCTGGAGCAAGAAGACGGTGGAGGCTCAGCTGGGGATGGCCTCCCAACGTGGGAGGGGTGCCCGTCGCATCATGACCCCCCTGATGTTCAGGATCCTGTTGGTGGTGTACCCGGAGTTGGATGGGCGCTTGAAGGCATCACAGCAGCCACAAGGGGGTGAGTACACTCTCATCCTGCTGATTTAGCACGCAGTGGAGGTGTCTGGGTGGGGGAGGTGGGCTGTGGGTTTCCCTAGGCCAGGGCGAGTTTAGGAGGCAAGCTCCCTCCGTAACGCAGGCCATGTGGCACCCCACCCCACCTCTGTAGAGTGCCAAGTACACCTAGTCATGCCCCTGTGTCATCCATGTGTGCATATGTCGTCCATAGCCTAGTAGGCCATGTCCCATGGATTGCACAGTGGAGCCCAAGAGCGCGGCGTAGTGCAGGGGGCGTGTGTGTCTGTTGTGTCCAGCAACGGTAGCGAAAATGCATGCACTCAACATGTCTTTCTCCTGTTGTCCCCCCCCTTTTTGTGGTCTCCCTGTTCTTGTGTGCATTAGCATCATCAGGCGGAGGAGCAGTGGCACCGGAGCACGAGGGAGCTGCATCCCACATGTCCATGGAAGGCGAAACTACGGACTCGGAGTTCACCAGTGGGACGGAGGGCGAGGGGAGCTCCACGGCAGGGACAGGAGCTGACACCAGCGACACGGACTCGTCCTCTGATGGGAGCTCCCTTTTGGTGGCGGCAACATCTGTGCCCCCCGCATCTACAGGTACAGCCGCCACCCCCATACCAGCTCCGCCCTCCCAGCAGCCCCTCAGCCTTTGCCCTGTGCTTGCTCACCCAGGAGGGTGGGCATCACCTTCGCCCCAGGCACCTCAGGCCCTGCCCCAGTCACCCCTGCTCCCCTCAGTGAGGAGGCCATTGACCTCCTCAGGTCCCTCACTGTTGGGCAGTCTACCATTTTGAATGCCATCCAGGGTGTAGAGTGGCAGTTGCAACAAACAAATGCATTCCTGGAGGGGCATTCCTTCTGGCCAGGCGGCCCTTCAGCGAGCTTTTCAGACTCTGGCCTCAGCACTGATGGCAGCCATTGTCCCCATCTCTAGCCTCCCCCCTCTAACTTCCTCCACCCAGACCCAATCCCCTGTACACCACCCTATCCCAAGCACACCTTCAGACCAGCATGCACACACCTCAACACACAAGGGAAGCTCAGGCAGACAAAAGCACCACACATCCCACAGACACTCACGCAAGCATCACACACATGCAGACACAGCAACATCCACTGCGTCCCCCTCCTCCTCGTCTCCCTCCTCCCTCCCAGTCTCGTCTACACTCACACCTACATGCACTACATCTACAGCCACTACTGCCATCACCAGCACACACACCACCACACCCCGCTCACGTGCAGTCACCACCCCCACTACCATCCACACGTCCCCTGTGTCCTCTCCCAGTGTGTCTGTGACGCCACCTCCCAAGATACACAAATGCAGGCACACACCCACCCAACAGCCATCCACCTCACGACAGCCTCCAGCGCATGCACCTTCACCCAAAGTCACCAATCGAACACCTCCTACAACCACAACCTCTTCCTCCATTCCCAAACCCCCTCCAGCTACCCATCCGACTGTCTCCCCAAAAAATTTCCTGTCCAACCTTGACCTCTTTCCCACACCTCCCCCACCCCGTCCGTCTCCTAGGTCCCGACTCTCTAGGCCCCAACCTAGCACCTCAGCCACAACATCTCCGGGACCAGTGGTGCCTGTAGTCACCGGAATCTGGAGTGCACCGGCCACCAGGGCAGCCAGTGTGGCATGGAGCCACAGCACGGACAGTCCCCCACCTGTCAAGCATCAGAAGTTGGCCAGAGCCTGGCGGGAGAGGGGGAAGACTCCAGCCACCAAAGCCGCTCCCAGGGGTCCCGGTGGGAGTGTGGAGTCAGCTGCGACACCTTCAAAGGTGGGGAAGGGCCACAAGAAACCCGGCAAGTCTGGGAAGAGCAGCACGGCGGAGGAGACCGCCATCATCCCCGCTGCCCAGGAGGCCACCACCATCATCCTCGCTGCCCAGGAGGCCACCGCCATCATCCCCGCTGCCCAGGAGGCCACCGCCATCATCCCCGCTGCCCAGGAGGCCACCGCCATCATCCCTGCTGGGCCAGAGAGGACCGCCAGTACAAGCCCCGCTGGGCTAGAGAGGACCACCAGCACAAGCCCCGCTGGGCTAGAGAGGACCGCCAGCACAAGCCCCGCTGGGCCAGAGAGGACCGCCAGCACAAGCCCCGCTGGGCTAGAGAGGACCGCCAGCACAAGCCCCGCTGGGCCAGAGAGGACTGCCAGCACAAGCCCCGCTGGGCCAGAGAGGACCGCCAGCACAAGCCCCGCTGGGCTAGAGAGGACCGCCAGCACAAGCCCCGCTGGGACAGAGAGGACCGCCAGCAGCTGAGTCGCTGCAAAGGAGCCCGCCGCCTCAAGCACCGCTGAACAGGGCACTGCCGCCTCAAGCAACGCTTAACAGGGCCCCGCCGCCTCTAGCACCGCTGAACATGGCACCGCCGCCACAAGCACCGCTGGCCCATGAGCGCCAAGGGCACTGACGCTACTGAGTCAGTTACGAGCAGGATGAAGAACTCTGGGCACCAGGCCCCCTCCAGAACCAGTGGAGCGATACATCCACTACCTCTGTCCTTAGCAGGATGAAGCACTCTGGGCACCAGGCCCCCTCCAGAACCAGTGGAGTATCACATCCACTACCTCAGTCCTTAGCAGGATGAAGCACTCTGGGCACCAGGCCCCCTCCAGAACCAGTGGAGCGATACATCCACTACCTCTGTCCTTAGCAGGATGGAGCACTCTGGGCACCAAGCCCCCTCCAGAACCAGTGGGGTATCACATCCACTACCTCTGTCCTTAGCAGGAAGAAGCACTCTGGGCACCAGGCCCCCTCCAGAACCAGTGGAGACTGTTATCCACTTGAGAGACTGTGGCTTTGCACTCCCCAGGATGGAACGGTGGGCAACCCACCCACTGTAGAGACTTGAGAGACTGTGGCTTTGCACTCCCCAGGATGCAGCAGTGGGCAAGCCACCCACTGTAGAGACTTGAGAGACTGGCTTTGCACTCCCCAGGATGGAACAGTGGGCAAACCACCCACTGTAGAGACTTGAGAGACTGTGGCTTTGCACTCCCCAGGATGGAACAGTGGGCAAGCCACCCACTGTATAGACTTGACAGACTGTGGCTTTGCACTCTCCAGGATGCAGCAGTGGGCAAGCCACCCACTGCAGAGACTTGAGAGACTGTGGCTTTGTACTCCCCAGGATGCAGCAGTGGGCAAGCCACCCACTGTAGAGACTTGAGAGACTGTAGCTTTGCCCTCCCCAGGGTTGAACAGTGTGCATGTGGCCCCCTCGTGGATTTGGCATCGTGCACTTAACCGGCTAGGGTACCCCCCTTTCCCTCCCCCTGAGGTGCCTGTTTTCTTGCTCTCTGATGCCCCTGCAGTGTTCTCTCTGTCATGGTCAGGGATCTTGTGTGGGCCTCGCCCATACCGTGTGGGCCCAGTGTTCCACGGACTTCATTGGAGCACTACCTGGACTACTAAGCTTGGTGTATATTTTGTTTATGGTGTATGTATATATTTTTGAATACTTGATTTTAATATATTACAATGGTTACACTCATTTCCTTTTGTCTTTGCATTCTTCTGGGGGGCTGGGGGGAGTAACTATAATGTATAAATATGTATTAGTGTGTGTGTTGTAGTGGGTGAGGGTGGGGGTAGGGGTGTTGCGTGTGTGTGTCCCTGTTTTTTCCCTCCCCCCTCCCCTGTGTCGTAGGTGCAGTACTCACTGTTGTCTTCGCCGCCGGCATTCGTGCTCCTGGTAGAGGAGCAAGAAGATGAGGGCTGGAAAAATGTGCAGCTCTGGTTCCATGGCTGCCGGATTGCTCGTGGGGTGTGTAGAGGTGAGCGTTTTCCCTTCGAAGTCCTGTTTCAGCCGTGTTTTTGTCCGCGGTGAATCCGCCCCGGAAAAGGTGGTGGATTGGTAGGTTGTGATACTGTGGGCGGTACATTAACTTCAGCCTGCCTGTTGGCGATGACCGCCAAGCTGTTTGTCTGTACCGCCGTGGCGGTCGGAGTGTTAAAGTGGCTGTCTTTGTTGGCGGTTTCCGCCACAGTCGTAATTCCAATTTTTTTACCGCTGGCCTGTTGGCGGTCTTACCGCCGCTTTAACACCATCCGCCAGGGTTGTAATGACCACCTATGTGTTTCTGTCTTTTTTTAATTTATTGACCAAAATTGTTCTAATGCAAGCTTTTATGGTTACTCTGTCATGTTGTGACATAATTATTGTAAGTAGGACTATATACGCCTTCCTACAGTGTCTATAGGGCATCAATGGAGGACAAGTTATGGGTAAAAGTAGTGGTTTTACTACTTAAAACATGCAAATCCTCATGAGAAAAGAACAAGGAATTTGAAAGAAATATATCTTAAGAATCAATGGCACTCTTTGTTTGACATAATTATGGGGAAGATAATATCAGTGTGTGTTAAGCTGTAAACCCAACAAGAAGCTATCACAGCAAAGTAATACAAACCAAAGATCAAGGAATATAAGAAATTAACGCTATACATTTGCGATCCAAAGCTACAGGCCATGCTCCAGGGAGGACTACTTCATAGGAACACAAATGCTACAATGTAACCAACCATTCGCAAAATTCTGGGGCTTTGACAGGAAATCCATGCAAGCAATGGCAAAGCATGAAAACACACGCAAGGCAGTGACCCAAGGGGACCAGCCAAGGCCCACATTCTCCATCCACTTTTTTTTATCGTACTTTTTTGTAAGAATTGACGACATGAGGTCATATGGAATTTCAAAGCTGCAAGCCGCCTGAATTTCAAAGCTGCAAGCAGCCTCACCTAACCATCAAAGCAACCGAAGGGAATTGTGGGCTCCAAAAGTGCTCATACTCAGACTGTCACTCATTTCATGCTGTCTTCCCACTGCCTGCAATCTGCCCCTTTTAACTTCAATTACTTTAATCTTCATGTTTCATGCGTCTCGGACAGGCCTAATTAACATACAATGTATTTTTTTTTTTTATGGCCTCCCTCCTCATTAGAGCTGCTGCGGCTTAAACGCAGGCAGGACCTTCAATCTTGTAGGAGGGCTCTTCACGCACTGTAAAGGGGTCATAAATACCAATAACCCTTCCTGGTGACGCGACGTTATGTTCCGAGAACACGCAACTACACGGAGAACTGTGCGGAATAATGTGGTTATGGGGCGCGGGAGTCGAGCGCCGGCACATTATTACTGCTGAGGAGCAGGCAGCCGCAGCCAAGAGGCGATAAAAGGCTGCGCGTCGGCTACGCCGGATTACTCTGAAGAGGGTGCTAAAGGACCGCAATCAATCCTGAAGATTTCACATTATGAGCAAACAGCTGAAAAATCACAAGTTAGCAAACAGAAGCAACGGGGGGTTGCGCTGCTAGGTGGCAAGCTGAATTGATATGCTCCAGTGGAGAGGCCGCAGTAGGCTTTTAAGTGGCACCGAGGGTGGGTGTGTTTTGTCTGCGCACGTCACTGCGCGCGTCCATGCGCCGCTCTGGGAGGAAGTCGCGCGCTTCGAATTTCAGGGCCCGTTCCTGGAGAGTTTACGTTCTGGCCATTCACTGAAAAAATACACTTTGATGCATGAATGAGTGTGTGTTTCGCGGGAGGAGGTCAAGAGAGAAAATGAATTGCAAATGCACTTATGTCCATTAGCGAGCGAGATGCTGCTGTCTGACTATTATTATGCGAATTCGTCCATTGTTGGACTGTATTTAGGCTATTACAAGGAACTGCTGAACTGTGAAAGGAATTGCTCTAATAATAATAATGATGTATGGATTCACGGTGTGTTGTGCATTTGCAACCTTGTTTCGTGTATTGAGGAGAGCATCATAATACAATGCATTATCATATGACAATAATTTGTTGCATAATAGGGTATGTTTTATTACACTTCCTCGACTGGACACAAAATGCCATTGAGTTAAATAGTGAAATATGTGTGCCTTTGTTGTGTATTTGAATGGGATTTTGAAAATGCTGCATGGCTGCAGTAGGCAAGCAGCAGCCCGAGAGGAGAGGGGCGGAACAAGGAGGGGAAAGTCTACTGGATCACCCCGTTTGCAATTTAATTCCCACAAACTAAGTCAGTGCTCTGTTATAGAAAGGGTGCCTGACTGAAGTCGTCAGCAGTACAGGGAGGCTACCGCTGTTGATACACGACCGCCTATACAGTGAGTGGTGTGTGCATGGAAGATCTGAAATCTGACATCCCTGTTCTTTCATCATACACATCACAGTAATACAAGCACAGATGCTGGGGTCTTGCACTTGAAATTTACTTTATTCGATTATTCAGAAATAATCATAAAAGCACATGCAAAGTTACAAGTTCACACTTAAGATTTGCATAAAATGTGCTGTAGGATAAACCACAAATGGTGGAGTCAATTTGCGTGAGGGTGTGCCTGGCAAATTGGCTTCTTACACACACCCACACACACCTCTTCCATCGCTGCTCCACCACAGACCTAACAAAGGTGAAGCACAACTAAATCTGAGAGCAGCCAATTGCTGTTGTTGAAATGGTTGCCACCTGGAAACCCATAGGCTATGTGAATTTTGAGAGGATGAGGGCAAATGCCAACATCACTGTTAGAAATCTGGAAGTACATGAGTCCCACAAGTCATTTTTGTGGTAAATCACGACAGGGCTCATGCAGAGCCTCCATTTTAGAGCACACATTTTAGCTTAGCATTCACTTTGATGGTGTCTTTTGTACATGGGTTTTCAATCATGCGATAATGTACTGTGAAAATTCAGTACATGCGCCACACAGAACGTGATGCCCTTCTATCATGATTAACCGTTGAAGGCAGCTCCGCACTTGCAGACATATCATCACATAAGTTCTGCACCTCTGGCACAGTGCAATATGAACAGTGCTTTGATTATAAAAACTGCCTCTGTGCTACATTCGGCAGAGGAGCACTTCTACTGGGATTATCCTGGAACACGGTGCAGTGTGACCAAGATGCAGGATTGCTGACTCTGACTTCCATCCTGCAAGGGACAATAGCCTGACTGCACCAGACTGGCTTCCTGGGTTGGGTTGGGATGGTTAGGCTATCCCAACTGAAGGCAAAAGGTACTCCCACTATGCTGTTGCTAGTGTAGGTAGTAACAGATAGGGGTGTACCAACACATTAACATTATCATAGTTTAACTGTTTAATATTTTTCACCATTTTTATAATTTTTATAATGCTGGCTATCATGCTTTTTTTAATCTGCCTAATAATTGCAGCTTATGCTTTTTATGCAAGAATATGATTGTTGCAATAAATGTTTTAAAAGGCATTTTCATATCTTACTTGTGACCTATCTTGGGTACACTGAGTGACAACGAAAGGATAGATCTGTTTCCACAATATCCTTGGGAATTTGAGTAGTCGTGCTCAAGGTTGCAAATACACCCTGGTAATTTTAGGGGTTCAGATGGGGCACTGTGAGCTAGCTATGAATTGTGACAACACTTCCTGATGATATAGACAGACTGAGTTCCTTTAACCTGAAACTTATGTTGACCTGATAGGCAGTCCTACTTAATTCGTAGGAACCGTATAACACCATGGACCATGACTGCATTGCGCTATGTCACTCAGCTGCCACTGTAGAGGCAATTACCTAATGGCAAAGCTAGATGACAAAACAGGAGAAGCCTAGTTATAGCAACACACAACCAAAACCAACAGGAACCAGACTACGAGAAAAACTTCTCAGTTAGTTTCTCCCTTATATTTGATTATATGTAGGCAAACATTCACTATATTCAACATTTAGGAAACAGCCTGGTGCTGGACTTTGATCCAGTTGTTTTCAACTCACATTCTAGATCTTGTGATGGGTTGATAAGTACTTGCCCAGTGTCTGACCACCCACTTTGCTTCAACCTACATTCCTTTAGGAAGGCCCACAACTGAAAACACTGTGATAAGAAACCTGGAGAGAAAGAAAGTTTGGGCTGGAGGCCAGGACTCTTTGTGCTTTAATCTAAACAATGAAAAGCAAGGTAAAAGGGAGGAAAAAGAACTGTAAACAAAGCAGCATGACATATGTTAATTAGAGGGGTCCTCTGACCAGTCTCTCCCCCACAGCCACAGGATAAGAATCCTCCATAGAATGGAAGCAGCTATTCTGCAAGCCCAGATAATGCATCAGCATACCAGGACATTGTCAGCCGAGCAGCAGAGATCAGAAAAAGATCTTAAAACAGAGTGGAAAAAAGACATATATGTATATGATTACAGGTTTCAGTGGAGGACCAGTAGAGCAGGGAAACCAGGAAGTCTTGTGCATGGTAATATTTTTTCTCACCTGCTGCTACTTAGAGAAGAACTCCAGAGCACTTCAGCATGATATTCCATTCTCTTCATTTTGTTTTAAGTTGAAAGGGTACAATATGCGTTTTAGGTCTCACTTTTATTTACGTAAAGGGAGGCTTAGAGCCTGCCCATTGCTTACCATGGTTGGGTTTGTTGTCACTCTCATTTAGCTCCTTCTCTTTGGTCAGTGCCTGCTGGCTTCATTTCACCTTTGTGTTTCCCTCTCCTGTAGCATGGCTCAAGTACGGCTTCCTTGCGGCACCCAATGTTCTTCCACTTCTTTCTTTCGGAGGTACTTTTTTTTTCTTTTAGTGGCAGCTTTCCTTAAGAGTTCATGTATTTGCAGGGCATTTCTCTTCCACCCCCATCCCTCATTGTTGCTTGTACCTGCCCCATTCCTCCCACCCCTCCACATTCTGTTGTAGCTTGCCCCCTTCTTCCCAGCCCCTCCCATTTTCACTGTTGCTTACCTCGTTCTTCCCACCTCCTCTCACATCCATTGTTGCTTGCCCCTCTCTCCCACCTGTTTTTCATCATTGGGTGCCCAGTGCCTTCCACACCCTCTTGGGTTCCCTTGTTAGCTGCCCTGGCCCTTACCACCCCCTCTTGTGCTCTGCTGTTGCTTGCCCACATCCTTCCCACCATCTCACTCATTCTTTTGTTACTGCTTGCCCCATCCCTCCCATCCCTCCCCACCTTTCATTGTTGCTTGGCCAGTCCTTCTCACTCCATCTGGAGTTCTGTTGTTGCTTGTTTCTGTCCTTCTTAACCCCTTCCACATTTCACTGTTACATGCTCTGCCCCTCTAGCCAGAAAAAAAGTTGAAAGAAGTGTCGACCATCAAATGCCCTCTGTTTTATCCCCAACCCCTCGCTTGTGAAAACTTTGAATCTGGCCCCACCTTATCAATCAAGGAATTATAGAGCACAGCTAATCACAGCTCACAATTACATCTCAATTATAGATCATGGCTAATCACCGTGAGGGTATACAGGCCTATCCAGGATCCCTCGGTCGCTTTCTTCCAGCACTCTCCACTTCCTGCCTCTTAATCTCCCTCTGACAGGCTCTTTTTCATCCCTCTTTGATCTAAAAACAGTATTGGTGATATAATTCACTGTTGACACGTCATACAACAACATCATTTATCAACATGATTTTATGTTTGGGTTCAATATCACATTTATAGAGAGGCTTGTCCAGAAGATCCTGTTAAAGTTCATCTATCTCATTAGGCATACGTTTGAGACACCACCAGGACATATTGCAGGTGTTGTCAAAAGTAATAATTGTGAAGTTCAAAGGCAAGCAGACATCTATTTTATTCATTTAATTCTTAGGTAGCAGCTCTGTAGCAAGTAGTATCAGCACACTTCATATGAAATATGAAGATGCATATTGCACAAGAAGAATCGTAACAGCTCAAAAAGAAGGATCAACGAGGAAAGATATGTTGGAAGTGCAGCTACTTTTAGAGTGTCTTGCTCTGAATTACTTTTGAAATTATTAAGAGCTGTTATTAGAGATGTTTTCTGACGGTGATGGCAAGGTTTGTTTCCTCGATTTTAGATGGTATGTGTTTAAGCTGTGGTCGGGGGCCTGTGAAAGATCGTCAGTGCAGAGGAGATTCTGAACTTAGAAACTTTGAGAAGTACGGTATCCTGACTTCTGAGGCCTTCACTTGGAACGGAGAACAAATTTGCTAGTTATGGGGGTTGTTGTCATATGTGAGCTTGTAAATTGCCTTGCAGGCTTAGCAGCATTTCAAACTGGATTCTTGCCTCAACAAGAATCTAGTGGATGTCCCAAAGTGTAGGAGTGATGTAATCAAATACGCTTAAGATAGTGACAAGCCTGGCTGTCAGGGATAAAACTGGTATGACTGTTGTCATGGATGTTTTTTGGGGGAGAGGTGGGAATGAGGTCCGGCTCTAAAATCACACTGAATGGGACTGTGGAATGGGCAGAAAGAACAAGCATTTGCAATGCAACGGTTCGCGCATTTCTCCGAGTTAGAGCTATTATCAGTTGTAAACTCCCATCCGGACTTCTTGACACATTAAAAGGAAAAAAAGAGCGTGATCGCGCTGATACAGTTCACTCATAGTGAAACCTATCGGCAAAAGTGCAGTTATCCACATAACCGGCAAAAGTGCAAAAAACTATGTAACAGGGTCGATGTCATGCAAAGCGCTCGACTTCTGCCAAGCACGATCGCGCTGCAAAAAAAGATAAAAAGTAGTCCACAAACCGGACGGAAAACAGCGAGCCTCTCATGTTTTCAGTACTTGGTCACTGCGCTCGAGGAGGGCTAACCACCGGAAAAGGCATGACGTATGCATGCCTTTCCACTAATGAAAGCAAGCAGATTTTAAAAGGAAAGCCCACAAACCAATGAAAGATGCTGACGTGACATGGACGGGGCTCCGAGCCTTTTTCTAACTACTAAAGCATCTTGCAAGTGATACGTATGCGCAAGCGCATGCTAGTGCAGGCTCAACCCTAAAAATTGGTGTTTGTTGTGGGGTAGGGGTCGCTGTGGTGTGACAGCAGGAGGTTTGAGGAAGATGGAGGGGGGTTCATGTGGTGTTGACAATTACGCTGAGGTACATTAATAGCTGATTACATAGTCTTTAACGGGACCCGATTGACACCAAGTGGGATGGACGAGCCTCTGTTTGCATGACTTTAAGTCAGGCAGCTCCCTGCTGCACCCCTTGGAATATTGGTGCCCCGGTCATGAGCCCAGCACGCCCATGCCCAAGGCCAGCCCTGGGGAGGGGGAGTCCTGCCTGATATGGACTTATGCTGTCTATATTTTGTCCAATGAAAATTGTTTGTCCAGTGTTTGTTTTCCCTTTGAATTCTGCTATCTGCAGTCCAGCATTTACAATATAAAAACAAATAACACAAGCATTCAATTAAAAATGTGGCTAACTAGATACTCCTGAAGTATTAGACCAACAAGATAACTCCTATTTAGTTGGGCTGGATTGCTACATTTAAATTTAAATCTGGCCATAAAGATGCCTGATTCCACATCACTGAATGGTTCACCAGGAGGTGCATAGTGAGGAGAGTGCTATCCCGGCCCTCCCCTGACACTTCAACTAAGGAAAGGCAAGTCTCTGGTGTTCCCTGCATGGGGAATGTGGTGGGATCTGGGAGTAGCTTTTTGTGATACTAGTGCCATTTCCCTAGTATTGTTGTTGCAGCAGCAGTTCTTTAACACAGTATGTTCAGCTGTGCCACCGCAATCATGAATGAAAGCACTTCAATCAAGTCCCTACAATGTGTTCTGGGGTTGAGTACTAGCAAATTTCTATTTTGACCGTTTACCCCCACCTGGTCCCCTGCTACAGCTAAGCAGTATTTCCTTTTTTATTTTATTTAAGCTGTTTAATAGCCTGATGCTCTAATTCCATGGATCAGTTAAGAGATAAGCAGAGAACATTTTTTGTTGCAAGAGAAGCATTTCCAACATGAGGTATTGTACACAGAAATGTATGGGGTAAAGAGTTCCACTAGGGAAATCAGTTTTGTGATAGATATATGAAATTGCGACAGTAGTATGCACCAAACTCTACAGCTAGTTTTCAGATACTTTTTTGTTATACAAATTTCCAATTTAAACCAGAATAAGATAAAAAAATATTTTTCCCAGGATCACTCATTTTTTATTCAAATGTCAAAGACAAATTTACAAATCATGGGCCTTTTTACAACTTTCGCGGAGGGGGTTAATCTGACCCAAATGTGATGGATATCCCGCCCACCGTATTACGAGTACATTATATCCTATGGAACTCGTAATACGGTGGGCGGGATATCCGTCACATTTGGGACGGATTAACCCCCTCCACCAAAGTTGTAATCAGGCCCCATGTGTCCATGTTCCAAGGTACCAGACCACATTTCCTAACTTTCTTTTGTAGAAACTGCATTAACTTATTCAGGTGAAAAAAAAGAAAACACTAGCTTGGTGATTTGAAGATGGTGAAAATTAATTTTAATGATAGTCCAAACTGAGGGAAATCCATTTTCCCCTCAAAAACGATGGCGTAAGCATAGGTAGATGTACAGAGGTATAAGTAAGGAGTAAAGGTATCAGGGTATAATTTAAGTTACTGGGTTTAGGTGTGTACAAAGAAACAAACGTATGGGTAGCAGATGTATTAGGGTACATGTCCGGATTGTCAGTAGGGTTTATGTCAGAAAATACGTAGTATGGTATAGGCATAGGTAGCGGTACTAGGACCTAATGCAGTTTTAAGGTGAGGGTAGGTAGTATGAAGGCACCAAAACACAGGTGAAGGTTGGACACTAGTGTATAGCTAAGAGCAGAATTTCCAGGGTCGAGGAAGGGGATGAAGTACTATGGTATAGGTAGTGGCAGAGATAGTGTGGTTTTAGAAAGTTCAGGTACTAGTGTATAAGTTTAATTAGAGGTACTCGGGTACAGGTAAGTTTAGATGTTATACCTGGCATCCTTGGCGTGGTCTCCTCTGTCTTTTTTGCCTCTGCTTCCCATGTTTTCACTGTGTGCTGGACTCTGTTTTTGCTGTTTTTGGTACTCTGGGCACTTTACCACTGCTGACAAGTGCTAATGTGCAAGTGCTCCTGTGTAAATTGTAAGTGTAATTGGCTTATTCCTGATTGGCATATTTGATTTACTAGTAAGTCCCTAGTAAAGTGCACTCAAGGTGCCTAGGGCCTGTAAATCAAATGCTACTATTGGGCCTTCAGCACTGATAGTGCCGCCCACATGAGTAGCCTTGTAAACATGGCCAGACCTGCCACTGCAGTGTATGTGTGTGCAGTTTTAAGCTGCCAGTTCGACCTGGCAAGTGCACCCAATTTGCTATCCTAAACCTTCCCTTTTTCTACATGTAAGGCACCCCTAAGGTAGGCCCTACGTAGCCCCATGGGCAGGGTGCAGTGTATGTGAAAGGTGGACATGTACTGGTGTGTTTTACATGTCCTAACAGTGAAATACTGGCAAATTTGTTTTTCTCTGTTGCAAGGCCTATCTCTCTCATAGGTTAACATGGGGGCTGCCTTTAAATAACTTTAAAGTGCAGATTCCCTTTGTGAGCAGATGGAAATATGGAGTTTGGTCTCGGAACTCACAATTTGAAAATACATCTTTTAGTGAAGTTGGTTTTTAGATTGTTAGTTTGAAAATGCCACTTTTAGAAAGTGAACATTTTCTTGCTTTAACCATTCTGTGACTCTGCCTGTTTGTGGATTCCCTCTCTGGGTCAGACTGACAGTTGGGCTGTTTGTAAATCCCGTCTACACAGTGAGACAAAGGGAGCTAGGGAGTAGCCTGCATATCCTGATGGGCCATCTGAGCTAGAGTGGAGGGAGGAGTGGTCACTTACACCTGAAGGCACAGCCCTCACACAATGCCGTCTCCAACCGCCTGGTGTGAGTCTGGAGCCTGGCCTGGGCAAGGCAGGATCTTTTGAACAACAGAGACTTCCCTTTGAAGTTTGCCAACTTCAAAGGCAGAAAGGGGTATAAGTTGTGTAACCAAAACCCCACATTTTTAGATTACTTCTGGGATGAAAAGGAACCTCTTCCAAGTAGAAGAGCTGAAGAGCTAAGGAGAAGAGATGCCCCTGCCTGTAACTGTGCTTTGTTGGGCTGCCTGCAGTTGCTGCTTCAGCCTGTGAAAGGGGACAAAGGCTGGACTTTGTTGTGCATTCCTGCTTGAGAAGAATCTCCAAGGGCTTGAACTGAGCTTGCCTCCTGTTGTTGAAGTCTCAAGGGCATCAAAGACTTCCCCTTCCAGCACCTGGACTCCCTGGTAAGACTCCTGCCCTGCCAAGTGGTGCCCCATCCAGTCCCTGGGTCCTTGAAAGGTGAAGCTGGTGAAAAAGGACAGAAATCCACGCACAGACCACAGTGCGGGGAAAATTTCGACGCACCATCTGCAACACGGCTGAGAAACGATGCACGCCAGCCTCATGGCTGAAATAAACTCTCCACCGGCATCGCGGCTGGAAGATCAACACATCGCGGCTGGAGAAACATCGCGCAACACCCGCTTGCGGCTGGTGATAACAACGCAAACCCCATGCAGTGCGGTTTTCTGAGACTGTGCAACCAGATTTCGAATGCAACATCGCTGGGCGTGAAAACTCTATGCAAAGCCTGCCCGGACCCAAGCTGCCCATTCAGAAATTGAGGCATCGCTCTCTTGCGAGGGACAAAAATGACACATTGCCGACCCGACTGGAGACAACACAAGGCACAGCCTCGCTTGTGAGTAAAGAATCGATGCATCAATGACTTTTCCGACACATGCTCGCCTGTGCGGCTTTATTTTTGACGCAAACTAGGTACTTTGTGTAACAATGTTTCCATTGGTTTTTATGGATTAAGACTCTTATTATTTTGAAAATTCATATCTTGACTTGTGTATGTTGGACTTTTGTCGTTTTGGTCTTGTTTGATTTAGATAACTATTCCCTATTTTTTTAGACTGGTGTGGTGTCTGTTTTGTAGTGTTTTCACTGTATTACTCTGCGTGTGGGTACAAATACTTTTACAAATTGCCTTTTTGATAAGTCTTACTGCTTGTGCCAAGCTACCAAGGGGGTGAGCAGGGGTTATCTAAGGTGTATTTCTCCTTTACCCTGACTAGAGTGAGGGTCCTTGCTTGGACAGAGGGCAACCTGACTGCCTACCAAAGACCCCATTTCTAACATTAGACATGCTATGATATGGGCAGGGAGAGAGGACTACAGTAAACTGAAAGCAAATTTGAGGGAAAAGGGGAACAGCCAGCTTGGGTTTAGGAGGAGGAGTGAAGAGTAGTGGAGACAAAAGAGGGAAGGGTTCCCCCCTCACAAAAGAGATGGAAAGAGAGTTGACAGGGAAAAGAAAAAAAGGAGAGTAGTGGGATTTCGTCCATAAAAAGTAAACAAGGGCTTTTTGTGATCCTGGAATAAAGGCTTGCAGGAATCCTTAAAACTTGAACAGCAAGCACCAGGATGGGTGCTTTTCCTCATAATCACATACAACTGTGAAAATTCTACCAAACTCTCCAGCTTCTTGCACCTGCAGACGCAATGGCTGTTTCTGGATGATACACAATACTTATATCAAATGAATGACATGATTTGTATAAACTCAGGAAAAGGGGGACAACTCATGGGTAGGCCCAAAAACACCATTGTGAGGCAGATTAAACATTTCAATACAGCAATTATCACTTTGTCTCCTACAGCCATAGGCAACTCCTTGTACCTTCTATATAATGGGAGGATAAATGAGGCTTGATCAGCATGGGAAAAGTTGTAGAACATTTCTATGACTTTAAATTAACTATACATATCCAGGCTGGTTAAATTGCCTGGTTTCTTGAAAATGCTTAGAGAAGCTATTTTTCTAGTAGGTGCCAGCTCCAGAACTGACTGAGTTAAGTCTAGAGACTTTGTTAATGCACCAATATACCAATATTATCAAATCATTATACCAAAAGCAGAGCTGGTATTATTTTTCATGTATCTGCACTGCTTTTTATTATTTTGCTCTGACTTGGCACCTAAGTAGATTAAGGTCTTTGGATACCCCTGCTGAGCGATGTTAGCCAGCTGGAGGATCAAAGGTCTCTGCATACAACAGAGCCAGTAGCCAACAATTAGGCTTGCTCCTAAGAGCTGCAAGGAGAGGTTTTGGATGGAATCTGCATGTGCTAATTACTTTTACAATAAACCTGGACTAGGATGATTCAACCCCACAATAACAGACCTCTGGAGCCACTCACTTAAGGGCCTGCACTTTAAAGTTTTGAAGGAAAGAGATCAGGCAGCTGTGACAGCCAGGGACAAGGCTTAGGCTCTAAGAGAAGGTCTTTCAATAGACAATTTGATGGCGCCATATTGGAAATTTAGGTGGACTAATGATGTTTTACCCTAGGATTGGACAGAGGTGCCTAGCTTCTGGAACTTTCACCCCCCACTTACAACCTGCTGCACAAGGAAGAGACTTTTGAGAACAGTTTTCACCAGGAGAAAAATACACCAGAAAAATGTCCAGCTAGAAGACCCCTGACACCTGCAAAGATGCTGCTGAAAAAGACACTGGGTCCAGGAGAAGTGCCAAGCATCCAGATCAGAGACATGCCCTGTGTGAGGAGGGAGAGCAGTAAAAATAAGGCTCCCAAGAATTACAAAATTTAGATGCCAGGAGACCTGAAGAAACCACTCCTGGTTGCTGAAGCCCGCTACTAGGAACAAAACAAAACTTAACAAGTGCAGTGAATCATTACAGGTATTAATGAATATCGTTGTAGGTGGGCACCATCCTTAGTGGTTTTAATGGTGTTGCAATGGTTTATCATGACATAATTCAGCTTTTATTAATAGGGTTTCACCCTGACAGTCAGTGGGCCTGCCCTGTGATAAACACACCCCATTACATTGTGTCTAGTGTATGTGGGTATAATGGTGACAGGGTTCAGGACTTGCTAGGGTTGCAAACCATGCCATCATGTCTATATTTGTAAATTAAAGCATACTACTGGGTAGTGTGTGTAATAAAGTAAGTTTCATTTTTATAGGTAAAAGCAATACCTAGATAATGACTAACTTGGTGTTGTTTGTTGTATACCTGTTATTATCCCACACTACCGTCCTTGAGTAAGCCTTGGACTGTGCTGTCTCGCTACACTGAGAAAGTCAAGTAGTATAAGAGGGTGCTTTGGTCCAGTAGATGGAATGTTGTGGACTAATTATTTGAGAAAGACCTAACCAATAACCCACTATCTTACAGCCACCATTTAGGAATGCCTGTATGGGTACTACATGAAGTTTACAGATTTTCTGGGGTAATTTTGCAGCTGCATTCTTTGTTTTTTCCTGGTCCTCGTAATTGATATAAGATCTACAAGTTTACTGAAGGGCTGCCAGAGCTACATCGCCCACTGTTTGCTGCCCTGTGATGCTAAAAGACAGAAAAGTATTTCTTCCAGTGTAATGACTGCCACTAGTTGCTTAACTCAGTCATACATCTGTTGTTTTCCTGGACTATGTGGGTCTGGACTTCTGATATTTGAGGAGAATTGGGCTTGGATTTTTTATTAAACTGACCCTCTCCTACTAGGAACCTTTATGTTCTGAACTTTGAAGTCACTCATTATGTGCTTGGCCCTGACAGACAATTGAGATGGAAGGAAAAGATAATAATTGCATTTCATTTTTGGGAATTATGTCCTCACAATATGGATACCAATACCTAAACGCATAATGTAATCAAATAACAAGGCATACTCAAAGCAATATTACACTACATTCATAGTTGCCTCTTTTGTAATGTTGTCAAGGGTTTTTAGAACTGTCAGCCTTCAGGTGGTTTTCTTCCAAACATTTTGCTTTCTTCCCTCCTGTTTTGCTGAATTTGTTTTTGTTGTCCTTAGGACTCTGTGCACTTTACCACTGCTAACCAATTCTAAAGTGCTCGAGTTCAATTGACTTGCATCTTATTGTCATATTTAATTTATTTACTTATAGGTCCCTAGTAAAGTAGTATACCATATAAGCAGGGCTGGTACATTAAATGCTCCTAAGGGGCCTGCAGCACTTCTTGTACCACCCACTTAAGTAGCCCCTTAAAACTTGTCTCAGGCCTGCCAGTGCAGCCTGTGTGCGGTTTTAAACTGCTAATTCAACTTCGCGAAATAAACCTTTTGCCAAACCTAAAACTCCCTTTTTGTTTCCTATAAGTCACCCCCAGGGTAGGTCCCAAACAGCCCTTGGGGTAGGATGCATTGAATTTAAAAAGTCAGACATGTACTTTTAAGTTTTACTTGTCCTGGTAGTGAAAAACTCACAAATACATTTTTTTGTACTGTGAGGCCTACCTCTCTAGCTGGGTCACCTTAAAACATTTAATAAGTGATAACCTTTGTTTAGGAGCAGGTTGAAATGTCATTTTGGTGCCTATAGATTTGTAATTTAAAATCCTTTTTAATAGTAAAGTTGTATCTTAAGTCACAATTCTGAAAATACCAGTTTTAGAAAGTTAGCATTTTCTTGTCCTAACCATTTGATGCATGCAGCCTGTTTCCTGGGTCACATGACTAGGTGTAGTTGGAAGTTGGCCTTTGTGTATTTCTCCCAACCACACAATAGGGGGGCTGGGTGTTGGCAGGATGAAGGGGGAGTTGCCCACAGCCCCACTTGCACTTCAAAGCAGCTGCCTCCACCCTCACACAAATAACTTTACACTAGCCTTTTATGCATCCTAGGACCAGGGCATGGAGTCTGGAAATTGTAGACACTTCTGCGAGGTGGAAACTTCATAAGTTCTTTCCTCTTAAAAGCTGACACTAGGTATAAAATTAGGACTCTCAGACCCACTCTTCAGTTCCATTCTGGCCCTGTGGAAGACTCTCAGAGGACTGTCCTGCTGTCTGTGGCTGCTGTGTACTTCAGAAGACTGCCTTGCTGCACCAAGAGGACTGCCTTTTTGCCTGAAGCCTGCCTTGTGCCCTCAGAGAACTGCCCTGCTGCTTGAGACCTACTTTTCTGTTTGAAACAATTGTTCTCCACGGTCAACCCACTCTCCTTGCGGAACTTCCTCAACTGTTTCATACTGAAATATGACAGACAGGAGGGGGTCCATTTCCACTCTGTTACGAGATCACAGCTGCAACAATCAAAAGAAAGAGTCCCAAGTTGATGAAGATGAAATAGGAGTCACATTTAGAAAAATGACCAATTGAGAGAAAAAAAGGAGAATTTAAAAAGAGGTGAAATTCTGATGCCAAAATATTTATCTGGGATTTTTGTGTAACACAAATCATTGTAGGGTACTTCACACAAGTCCTGATCTACACCGCTGAACATCAATGTGAGAAATTGGGTTGTTAGTTGACTGGGGTGTGAGCCTTTCCTCTTAAAAGCTGACACTAGATATAAAATTAGGACTCTCAGACCCACTCTTCAGTTCCATTCTGGCCCTGTGGAAGACTCTCAGAGGACTGTCCTGCTGTCTGTGGCTGCTGTGTACTTCAGAAGACTGCCTTGCTGCACCAAGAGGACTGCCTTTTTGCCTGAAGCCTGCCTTGTGCCCCCAGAGAACTGCCCTGCTGCTTGAGACCTACTTTTCTGTTTGAAACAATTGTTCTCCACGGTCAACCCACTCTCCTTGCGGAACTTCCTCAACTGTTTCATACTGAAATATGACAGACAGGAGGGGGTCCATTTCCACTCTGTTAAGAGATCACAGCTGCAACAATCAAAAGAAAGAGTCCCAAGTTGATGAAGATGAAATAGGAGTCACATTTAGAAAAATGACCAATTGAGAGAAAAAACTGAGAATTTCAAAAAGAGGTGAAATTCTGATGCCAAAATATTTATCTGGGATTTTTGTGTAACACAAATCATTGTAGGGTACTTCACACAAGTCCTGATCTACACCGCTGAACATCAATGTGAGAAATTGGGTTGTTAGTTGACTGGGGTGTGAGCCTTGGTCAAGCAACAGCCACAATCCCTTGAATGGTGAACCACAAACAGTCACTAAATCAACCTGTGGTTAACTCTGGGTAGCTTGGCACAAAAAGCAGTCAGGCTTAAATTAGAGGCAATGTGTAAAGTATTTATGCAGCACAGAAACAGTAATAAAGTGAAAACACAACGCAATGCAAAATCCCAAACCAATTTAGAAACATAGAGTACATTTTAATTTAATAAATTATTTGACACCCAAACCATCGAAATCCAATTAGTAGAACCAGAGTTATGAATTCTTAAAGTTTTAAGTGTAAAATAGCACTTAGATGAAAAAAGCGCCAACTGTGGGCATCTGATTGTGCTATACCAGGGCAAAGTTAAAAGTTAAGGCCGACTGAGATTGAGCGTGGTTCGGATACACGAAGTGGATTGGGCCTGGTCATTGCTTACCTTCGGACTTAGAAATGTTTTGAAGAAAAAGTCTCTGAGAAGGTAGAAGTTCAGTGGGGCAAGGCTGTAGGAGTGTCCGAGAAGGGAGCGTCGTCGTCAGCTAGCCATGGACAGAAGCCACAGTGAAGATGTTTACCTTCGGACTTAGTCATCGAGATGGAAGTCGACAAATCTCCAGTGGGATGAAGCAGACTGCTGTAACTGAAAACAGAACCACAAATCAGATACCTCGTTTGCGAAGGACCGCTGAAAAGGATTTGCTGCTGCGGAGAATAACATAGCGAGAGAAGCCGCAAATTCAATCCAACCGGCGATGCACCTCGGGCAGATAGGGGAGCAGGTTCGTCCCGGTATCCACCTGGTTCTCAGATCACTTTTTGTCCAAGTTTTCAGTTTTGGAAAATGCCCATTTGGGCATCGTTAGCACCACAACCAAGGGTCCAGGAGTGGATGGAGACCTCTTGGGGAGTCAGGACTCACTCAGGCTGGGTCAAGGTGCAGGTTCAAGATGGTGGAAGCCTGTTATGTTGCTGTGACTCTGAACAGGAGGCCAGAAAAACTAGTCTTTGGAGTCACTTCTGGAAGAGAAGATGCAGGGCTGGCCCATGAAGGTTCAAGGCAGGCTCCAAGCAGCAAAACAATCCTTCCGGGTACAGAAGCAATCTGGCACAGTGCACAGCAGTTCACAGCTGCAGGGAGTCCCCTGAGAGTCCTTCCACAGGTCCAGTAGTGAACTGAAGAGTGGGTATGTGAGCCCTATTTTTTATACCCTATTTTTATACCCTGGTGCCCTGCTTCTAAAAGGTGGGAGAAGTTTCAAGAAAGTTTATTTGATGTTCCAGGAGTTTCCCACCTCCCTTGCCCTAGCTCCAAGGTGGCTGCCCTTACAATACAAGGTTGTTAAGCCTATTGTGTGGTGGTAGAACACAGCCTATTCAGGTGCAAGTGGGGCTGTGCTCAGCTCCGCCTCCCATCCTGGCAGTGTAAAGGCCACTCAGGCTCTGCTAATCCCACTATTGTGGGACTGTCTAGGGTGGATTCACAAAGTCTCAACTGTCAGTTACACACAGTCATGTGACATAAGGC
Organism: Pleurodeles waltl; assembly: GCF_031143425.1. NCBI lineage: Eukaryota > Metazoa > Chordata > Amphibia > Caudata > Salamandridae > Pleurodeles > Pleurodeles waltl. The sequence goes on from NC_090447.1 coordinate 1,425,021,005, forward strand.
AGGCTGCAGGCATAAGGGGCTAAGGGCAAAAATATGGCAACTTTCTAAAGTGGCATGCAAACTTGTAATGATAAATTTGACTACCATTAAAGAGGGTTTACCATTACAAGTTCATAGGTCCCAAACATGACAAATCTACCTCGTCTGCTTTAGGAATTACAGCTAATTTAATGTAATAAGGAATCCCAATGTTATTCTATGAGAGGGGTAGGTCTCAAAGTAGTGAAAAGCAGATTTGTGAGTTTTTTTTACTACTTGCACGTGTAAAACTTAAAAGTACATGTCCTACCTTTTAATTACACAGCACCGTGCCCTTTGGGCTACCTAGGGCCTACCTTAGGGGTGACATATGTAATAATAGGGTAGTATAAGGCTTGGCAAAGGGTTTTAAGTGCCAAGTCGAAATGGCAGTGGACCACTGCATTCAGACTGCAATGGCAGGCCTGTGACATGTTTTGAAGCGCTAATAAAGTGGATGACACAATAAGTGCTGCAGGCCCACTGGTAGCTTTTATTTTCAGGCCCTGGGTATATGGTATACCACTCTACAAGGGACTTACATGTGAATTAAATATGCTTATCAGGTATATGCAAATCTAACCATGTTTTGGGGAGAGAGCACAAGCACTGGAACACTGGTTAGCAGTAGGAAAGTGCACTGAGTCATAAGGCCAGCAAGCAAAGAATGCAGTAAAAAGTAGAACTAGGAAGGCAAAAAGTTTGGGGTGACCGTGTAGAGCAGAGGTCTTCAAACTGGGGGTCACGACCCCCAGGGGGGCCGTGGAGTCCTAGAAAGGGAGTCCCGCATTCCCCCCAGCCCATCCTCAAAATGCCTCAGCTGAACTTTGAGTCTCCTGTGCTGTGAAAGCCGCACAGACAGCTAAGGAGGCCTTCCCAGGGCGTCTGCTTCCTGAATGAAATGCTAACGTGCTCTAGGAGCTAATCTGCAAATGTAAAGGGTGCTTGGGAGCAGCTTTAAATCATTCAAAGCTTTGTGAGGACAAACATTTATTCTTTTTGAGGGATAGTGCAAAGAGTTAACAACTGCCCTGTGAAGTGTGCTTTTAATTGTATGTCCACAGTGCTTATTTCACCTGGAGGTGCTGCAGGGACAGCTATTAAAATAAAAGGGGCTTGCATCTACATTTTGGAACCACAGTTTTATCTTAAACCTTTTTGTAGTGGCCTACCTTTTACTGCGTGTAATGCAAGTATAAAATAATGCCTTACATATTCACAGTGCTTTCTGTCACAGGCTGTGACCTCATGGCACTAAAAATACACGTCACTGTTCACCACTGCACCAATCAAGATTTAGGCCCTCATTACAACCTTGGTGGGCGGCAACCGCTGCCGACCGAGGTTGAACCGCCGGGCGGCCGCCAATGTGGCCGCACTCCCGCGGGGTCTATTATGAGATTCCCGCTGGGCCGGCAGGCAGAAACCTGGTTTCCGCCCGCCGGCCCAACGGGGATCTCGGCCACAACACGTGACCCGGCTCCAAATGGAGCCGCCGGTGTTGCGGCTGTGCGACGGGTGCAGTTGCACCTGTCGCGCTTTTCACTGTCTGCACAGCAGACAGTGAAAAGCTGCATGGGGCCCCCAGGGGCCCCACGACTCCCCTTTCCGCCAGCCTTTTCATGGTGGTTCTTACCGCCATGAAAAGGCTGGTGGGAGGGGGACTCGTAATCCCCTGGGCAGCGCTGCAAGGACTGTGGCGGGAAAACGCCGGTCCTGGCGGTGCGACCGCGGCGCTTCCGCCGCGGTCGTAATTCCCCTGGAAGCACCGCTAGCCTGTTGGCGGTGCTTCCTCCAAAGCAGCCCTGGTGGTCGAATAAGCCCCTTAGTTCTGTCGCTCTCCGGCTACACACAGACCTCTGCGGTGCATTAACTAATAGAGGTTTCATAATGCACTGCAGTGCATTTCCCAATGAGTAACAACTTTATTTTAATTATTTTAAATTTAAGCTGGCTGTTATTTTATATGTAGCTACCTGACAGTGAAAGAATTAAAAACAACTTAGAATATTTTGGGGTTTATTTATGAGAGGCTTGCGCTGCTGGAGCATCACTTTTTTTGATGCTCCAGCGGCACAAGTCCCCTAATAATACGTGAGGTGACGCAAAGCCACCCTGCATGGCTTATAATGGCCTTGTAGATATGGAGTAAGGGAAAGCAGGGCAAGCCGCTGCATTGCCTTACTTTGCGTCAAGGAGGCGTTCCATGAGCATTGCGTGGGTGTTCCCACACAACACAGACTGATTTTGATGTTGCCCCAGATTTACAAAATCACGTAAACTGGAGCAGTGCCAAAACCTTACGCCTCCCCAGAGCACACATAATAAGGAAGAAATGTTTTAATTTCTCCTGTTTTTTTTCTCGTTCCGTGTGTGTTGCGTTCTCCCGCACATATACAGGGAGTGCAGAATTATTAGGCAAGTTGTATTTTTGAGGATTAATTTTATTATTGAACAACAACCATGTTCTCAATGAACCCAAAAAACACATTAATATCAAAGCTGAATATTTTTGGAAGTAGTTTTTAGTTTGTTTTTAGTTTTAGCTATGTTAGGGGGATATCTGTGTGTGCAGGTGACTATTACTGTGCATAATTATTAGGCAACTTAACAAAAAACAAATATATACCCATTTCAATTATTTATTATTACCAGTGAAACCAATATAACATCTCAACATTCACAAATATACATTTCTGACATTCAAAAACAAAACAAAAACAAATCAGTGACCAATCTAGCCACCTTTCTTTGCAAGGACACTCAAAAGCCTGCCATCCATGGATTCTGTCAGTGTTTTGATCTGTTCACCATCAACATTGCGTGCAGCAGCAACCACAGCCTCCCAGACACTGTTCAGAGAGGTGTACTGTTTTCCCTCCTTGTAAATCTCACATTTGATGATGGACCACAGGTTCTCAATGGGGTTCAGATCAGGTGAACAAGGAGGCCATGTCATTAGATTTCCTTCTTGTATACCCTTTCTTGCCAGCCACGCTGTGGAGTACTTGGACGCGTGTGATGGAGCATTGTCCTGCATGAAAATCATGTTTTTCTTGAAGGATGCAGACCTCTTCCTGTACCACTGCTTGAAGAAGGTGTCTTCCAGGAACTGGCAGTAGGACTGGGAGTTGAGCTTGACTCCATCCTCAACCCGAAAAGGCCCCACAAGCTCATCTTTGATGATACCAGCCCAAACCAGTACTCCACCTCCACCTTGCTGGCGTCTGAGTCAGACTGGAGCTCTCTGCCCTTTACCAATCCAGCCACGGGCCCATCCATCTGGCCCATCAAGACTCACTCTCATTTCATCAGTCCATAAAACCTAAGAAAAATCAGTCTTGAGATATTTCTTGGCCCAGTCTTGACGTTTCAGCTTGTGTGTCAGTGGTGGTCGTCTTTCAGCCTTTCTTACCTTGGCCATGTCTCTGAGTATTGCACACCTTGTGCTTTTGGGCACTCCAGTGATGTTGCAGCTCTGAAATATGGCCAAACTGGTGGCAAGTGGCATCGTGGCAGCTGCACGCTTGACTTTTCTCAGTTCATGGGCAGTTATTTTGCGCCTTGGTTTTTCCACACGCTTCTTGCGACCCTGTTGACTATTTTGAATGAAACGCTTGATTGTTCGATGATCACGCTTCAGAAGCTTTGCAATTTTAAGAGTGCTGCATCCCTCTGCAAGATATCTCACTATTTTTGACTTTTCTGAGCCTGTCAAGTCCTTCTTTTGACCCATTTTGCCAAAGGAAAGGAAGTTGCCTAATAATTATGCACACCTGATATAGGGTGTTGATGTCATTAGACCACACCCCTTCTCATTACAGAGATGCACATCACCTAATATGCTTAATTGGTAGTAGGCTTTCGAGCCTATACAGCTTGGAGTAAGACAACATGCATAAAGAGGATGATGTGGTCAAAATACTCATTTGCCTAATAATTCTGCACTCCCTGTAGAAAGAGGTGCAACGCCTCTCTGGATTGTTTTTGTGCAGGAAGGTGTCCCTTCCTGCACAAATACAATCCTGTCCATGTTCGCACTAGGCAACAATCGTGCACCAGTGCAGGGGGAAAGGACAGGAATGCAGTGTTTCATAAATACGGTGCATTCCTACCCTTTTGTATTGGTGTGGGGCAGTGTAGCAAGAAGGCTTGCAGCGCTGCCCACATCATTTCCTCATAAATGAGGACCTTTGTTTTTCACCACACCCTTGACCTCGCCCCCACACTCACTGACCTTTGGTTTGCTAAACACTGTCTAATATTATTTCCTCACAGTAAAAATGATTTGCTGTGGGAAATGGGGACACTTATTATTATTATTGATGATGAGGATTACCAGGTTCTAGAAATTTTTATCAGGAGGGGGTCCTTACACCTAAAACTTTTTAAGAGGGGGCCCCGGCATCAAAAAGTTTGAAGACCTCTTGTGTAGAGAGGGCCATTTCCAACATATACCATTTTTAAGTTTAATTTTATCATTTATTACTGCATGTGTAATTTTGAGGGTTCCAGTCTTGAGCATTGTATTTGTTGTGCATGGAATGGCTGTTGTGCTAGTTATGAATTTCAGTTCTAACCATAACTTGTGAATGTCAGTGTTTCTTCATTTTCAGATTGTAATCATAGCATCACTTTGACAATTCTTTTTCAGGGAATTGCTATGTTTTTTCTGTGAATTTCTCAGTTTGTCCTCAAAGTCTGCCTAGACAGGAATTGAGCTCATGGCCTCCAGTCACATTTGTCAGTGGCAAGCACTTCGATCACTAAGCTGCAACCCCAACAATACAGTTCCCCGAATGGTTTCAGGTGTAACTGTAGATAATTTAGTAAAATCGGAGTACTAAAATTGAGACACAAAAATGGCAAATCGAGAAACTTTGAATCTACGCCGAAGAGGAGTCACTTAAATTTGAATGCTAACAAAAGTGTGCATGTCTCCCATGGTTGAAAATTAAGGTAAAATGAAGGATAGGATATAATTAAATATTTCATTAACATGACAGATAAACATCTAGGAGCTGATAATGTGAAATCATGATACTGACATGTTGATTCAACAATTTACCACCCAAATGCTGGATTATCCCTCAAGAGTTCATGCACACATCACTTTACCATGCCTGCCCCTTTCTGCCCCCCAATTTCTGCTCCCGCCCACAGCTCTGCCACTGCCCTTGGTGCCCTGACCCTTGCTGCAAGCTTCTCTCAACAGTATCACCTTCTCTAGGGCAGAATGTTGTCACTGCTGTTCCATCGCTGCTCGCCCTACCCTTTCTTCTACACTTAGCATTGCTAACCCCATTTGTGTACCAATCAGTCTTGCTTTACAGCTACGTTTCCGTGTCACAAATCATATACATTCATAAAAAAACACAATATTACTACTGTTAGCTTCACTATCCACTTACACAGCAAATCCACTTAGATCCAATTTGGTATGACTCTGTTTTCCATTTCAGTGTACTGGGTCTCAGTTTATAAAGAAACCCCTAACTCTTGTTCTCCTTCAATAAAGCATGGTTCTCATAAATCATGACTATAATACATCAAATATTATAAATCGCCAGAGAGATTATAAGTGCAACAAAACAAATCTTCAAATTTCATTGTGCGTGGCAACCCCGTGTTCATCCATGAATTTAAGCTTCAGCGACTGCTCATGTCAAAACATAAAAGGAAATATATTATTATTATTTCATACTAGTATTGATAACTTAGTGGCCAGACCAATGAGGTGGCCTACGGTGGTTTTCTGTTTCTCATACGTGTGCATTTTCGCCTCCCATCTACCCTAGTAGTAGCAGGCAATTGATATTTCTTTGCTCAGATTCCAAATTTGAAAAATTGTATTTTCTCAATTTAGGTGCCACTCTCGGGGCAAATAAGTGAATTTTTCCTGTTGCACTCGAACTGATAGACCCCGTTTTAGGGTGTCCAAAATTGAGATTTTGAACTGAAGTTCTTCGCAACAGTATTTTTTACCAACTTCCCAAAACTCGAACTGAGTCGGAAATTCTTGCAAAAAAATGTTTGCCTACGTCTTGTATATACAAAACTGTTTTGTACGTGAAATTTCCACTTAAAGTGTTTTGAATTATTTTTTGTCACAAAAACTAATCTTGACAGATATTTTTCCATTTTTTTTCAAACTTTGCAAAAACTCTGGAAGTTTGAGAAACTTCACAGATTTGGAAAATCTTCACCAGGTGGCAGAGCTCAAATCTAGTCACTCGAGAGAGCTGCATCACGAGGCTGACGTCCTTTCTGAATCTTGGACTGTGTTGCGCGAGCTGCTAAAGTTTGCTTCCACTGTAAATACGTGCTTCAAGCATTCTCAGATTAGGAATGCCCTTTCGCTCCTGACGTTTCCATTAACACTGTAAAGCGATCTTTTTTGGGGTTGGTCTTTTTCCAGGTGTATACGTTGATAGCGTCTACAGGCATCTGAAGCTGCAGAACGCGGTATAAAAAATCATGAACACATGCTGCAGAAATGAAGAATCCCATCTGGGGTATGGATCAAAGGGAAATGGTTTCTCTATCGCATACCGCAGTTGTTTGCAAATAAATTACGCTTGCTCGTGTCTGAGTTTCTGCAGCACCGTTACCACATAAACCGACAGCACATTGCCATGACATATCAAAAAACAGCTGCCGGAACGCACCCCTGGACCACTTGGGATTTTTAGCGTCATGGGCAGTTAGGTAAGGTAGATTGGCACGTAACCACACAGCTGCAAGCGGTGTCCTGCTGTCCATGAATGCAGTGAGATCCGTTCAGTGTTTGAGATGCTGACACAGCCATGAGATTTTCCACTGTGTGTACTGTTTCACTAACAGGCCCTGCTGAGAAGATTTCTCAGTGTTGACATGTTGCTTCCAATTCCACAGCCAGGAGACTGAATCTGTGCATGAATGGCTCTGTTACTATAATACCACGGCACAGGAGTTTTGTTTGATAAAAAGGTTGGGGATCGTTGCGAGATAGCGCATAGTTTGAGAGGTCTGTGGGATGGAGGCGTAACAGTCTGTGATTGGACGAAGCAGAGTTCGAAGACCTAGACTTTGGGGTATCATGCTTGTATCTTGTGAATGTCTTACGTTTCTGGTAACTTTTCTGGACCAGGCAATATGCCAGTGACGTTGCCTCAGTGCAGTGACCCAATAATACCACTAAATGCACGTCACATAAGGGCGTTAAGTGATATCCGCCCTCGCTAGCAAAGCACACATTTAGTGCGGTACACCAAGGTGCCACTGCAGGCAGTAGCATAATGCACAATAATCGAGTTCCCACTCCACAATTTGGTGAAAGGTATTTTACCTGTTATGGTCACCTCAAAGATATGCAGGGCTCACCAGGTACCCCTCTTAAAAGAATGAGTCAATGTACAGCAAGGCTATATAGGCCTACGCCTTCTGCAGATTTGGAAGGCATGCCGGGTATCTCCTTGAATTGTTAAGGTGCATAAGGGAAATAAGGAGAAATGGTCCAGAAACTTTTGTCTACGATAGGGGAAGGATCAGAGACCACCCACTCACCTACATGCCCAAATTAGGGGACAGCAATAAATCCATTAGAACATCCTCTGCCGTTTTCTAGGCGTGGAGAAAAGGAAACACATGGTATTCAAAGTTGTGTGCCACCTGGGCACTCCAAAAAGGTACATCACTAATATATTTGCCAATCATAGATTGAAATCCAGATGACGAGACGGGAGAGATTTGAATTGAAGATCAAGACATCATTGGAGAGTAAAAGAGGTTGGTGCGCTGGTAGATGGCAAGTTATTGTAGCTACAAGGATCCATCTAGCTTCCAGACAGAACCACTGATCCCCTCTCTGACTTGCGTCAGTGCCCGATTTCAACACATCCAACTTAACATCCTTCATAGGTCCTATTTGTCAAGTCCAGACTACACAGAGTTCACAGCATCGCCCACTGCCCTCGTTGCCTAGCTACCCAAGCTGATATGTTACATATGTTCTGGGATTGTCCCCAGAAGAGGGCCTTCTGAGGCGCCATTTGCACAGCTCTCCAACGAGTGATGGGCTGACACGACCTGAACAGTGCAGACAGTTGTGTCTTGGGCCTCCATAAGCAGCACTGTGAGGGGCGGCTACTACTCGTTTTGTTGATCTGGCACGATTACTAACTAGACGCATGATTGCGATGCACTGTAGTCGTATCCCTCCCAGGGATTGCACACTGGCAGGTCACAATGATTAAATGGGGAGAGGTGGAATCAATTGCGATGCAACAGAAGGTGATGCCTATAGCAGCATCATGGTACAAACTCACTCACACACTTGAGACCAACCTGGATGATGACACCCAACCACCATAGACCACAAATGAGCTCCCCATGGTATAGGTGGGAATGATGGAGGATGCTGAGTGGGGATGCTCCTTGGGTACTGCTCTAAAGATGGTTTAAAATAAAACAGGAACCATCTAGGTTACCCTGTGTATGCAGGCAGGACATGGGGCTTGGGACTAATGTGCCCACCAGAGCTCTTCTGCTCCTTGCATGGGCAAATCCATGAAGGACTCAGAGGTCAGCCCATACACAAGAAAGACCTGTGTCGCTGCACAGCTCTGGCTGCCATTCATGGAGTGTAGGATCCAGTTGCCTCCCCCGGGGTCTGTTTTGCTATTTTGCGTCTTGCACTCATCAAAGGTTTCCACCTATAAAACTCCTCATAGCTCTTCTACACAGTTAAGTGCAAAAGCTTACATGATCAGAGCACTAATATGGTAGTCACACGCAACATCAAAACCCTTCGCATATAGGCAACACTTTAATTCAGCATCCTTCAACCAAAGCACTCTGAAAACGTACATTCTGTCCATCTGCGAATGCCCTTCTGCGCCTAGTAAGGAATATGAAGCACTATGTAAATGGAACTAGAATACCCATGCAAAAGTTGTTGGTCAGAAAAATTATCTTTTGCTCTTTGGTCATTCCCTTCCTCCCATCCATAGTTTTCCAGGTCCATGCATGTAGGAGGCTGGACTGGCTTGTAGTGAGTACCAAGGGGTACTTGCACCTTGCACCAGGCCCAGTTATCCCTTATTAGTGTATAGGGTGTCTAGCAGCTTAGGCTGATAGATAATGGTAGCTTAGCAGAGCAGCTTAGGCTGAACTAGGAGACGTGTGAAGCTACTACAGTACCACTTAGTGTCATATGCACAATATCATAAGAAAACACAATACACAGTTATACTAAAAATAAAGGTACTTTATTTTTATGACAATATGCCAAAGTATCTTAGAGTGTACCCTCAGTGAGAGGATAGGAAATATACACAAGATATATATACACAATAGCAAAAATATGCAGTATAGTCTTAGAAAACAGTGCAAACAATGTATAGTTACAATAGGATGCAATGGGGAAACATAGGGATAGGGGCAACACAAACCATATACTCCAAAAGTGGAATGCGAACCACGAATGGACCCCAAACCTATGTGACCTTGTAAAGGGTCGCTGGGACTATTAGAAAATAGTGAGAGTTAGAAAAATAACCCTCCCCAAGACCCTGAAAAGTGAGTGCAAAGTGCACCAAAGTTCCCCTAAGGACAAAGAAGTCGTGTTAGAGGAATAATGCAGGAAAGACACAAACCAACAATGCAACAACTGTGGATTTCCAATCTAGGGTACCTGTGGAACAAGGGGACCAAGTCCAAAAGTCACAAGCAAGTCGGAGATGGGCAAATGCCCAGGAAATGCCAGCTGCGGGTGCAAAGAAGCTTCTACTGGACAGAAGAAGCTGAGGTTTCTGCAGGAACGAAAAGGGCTAGAGACTTCCCCTTTGGTAGACGGATCCCTCTCGCCGTGGAGAGTCGTGCAGAAGTGTTTTCCCGCCGAAAGAACGCCAACAAGCCTTGCTAGCTGCAAATCGTGCGGTTAGCGTTTTTGGACGCTGCTGTGGCCCTGGAGGGACCAGGAGGTCGCAAATTGGACCAGGAGAGAGAGGGGACGTCGAGCAAGACAAGGAGCCCTCTCAGCAGCAGGTAGCACCCGGAGAAGTGCCAGAAACAGGCACTACGAGGATGCGTGAAACGGTGCTCACCCGAAGTCGCACAAAGGAGTCCCACGTCGCCGGAGACCAACTTAGAAAGTCGTGCAATGCAGGTTAGAGTGCCGTGGACCCAGGCTTGGCTGTGCACAAAGGATTTCCGCCGGAAGTGCACAGGGGCCGGAGTAGCTGCAAAAGTCGCGGTTCCCAGCAATGCAGCCCAGCGAGGTGAGGCAAGGACTTACCTCCACCAAACTTGGACTGAAGAGTCACTGGACTGTGGGGGTCACTTGGACAGAGTTGCTGGATTCGAGGGACCTCGCTCGTCGTGCTGAGAGGAGACCCAAGGGACCGGTAATGCAGCTTTTTGGTGCCTGCGGTTGCAGGGGGAAGATTCCGTCGACCCACGGGAGATTTCTTCGGAGCTTCTGGTGCAGAGAGGAGGCAGACTACCCCCACAGCATGCACAAGCAGGAAAACAGTCGAGAAGGCGGCAGGATCAGCGTTACAGAGTTGCAGTAGTCGTCTTTGCTACTATGTTGCAGGTTTGCAGGCTTCCAGCGCGGTCAGCAGTCGATTCCTTGGCAGAAGGTGAAGAGGGAGATGCAGAGGAACTCGGATGAGCTCTTGCATTCGTTATCTAAAGTTTCCCCAGAGACAGAGACCCTAAATAGCCAGAAAAGAGGGTTTGGCTACCTAGGAGAGAGGATAGGCTAGCAACACCTGAAGGAGCCTATCAGAAGGAGTCTCTGACGTCACCTGGTGGCACTGGCCACTCAGAGCAGTCCAGTGTGCCAGCAGCACCTCTGTTTCCAAGATGGCAGAGGTCTGGAGCACACTGGAGGAGCTCTGGACACCTCCCAGGGGAGGTGCAGGTCAGGGGAGTGGTCACTCCCCTTTCCTTTGTGTAGTTTCGCGCCAGAGCAGGGCTAAGGGGTCCCCTGAACCGGTGTAGACTGGCTTATGCAGAATTGGGCACATCTCTGCCCAACAAAGCATTTCCAGAGGCTGGGGGAGGCTACTCCTCCCCTGCCTTCACACCCTTTTCCAAAGGGAGAGGGTGTAACACCCTCTCTCAGAGGAAGTTCTTTGTTCTGCCATCCTGGGCCAGGCCTGGCTGGACCCCAGGAGGGCAGATGCCTGTCTGAGGGGTTGGCAGCAGCAGCAGCTGCAGTGAAACCCCAGGAAGGGCAGTTTGGCAGTGCCAGGGTCTGTGCTACAGACCACTGGGATCATGGGATTGTGCCAACTATGCCAGGATGGCATAGAGGGGGCAATTCCATGATCATAGACATGTTACATGGCCATATTCGGAGTTACCATTGTGAAGCTACATATAGGTAGTGACCTATATGTAGTGCACACGTGTAATGGTGTCCCCGCACTCACAAAGTTCAGGGAATTGGCTCTGAACAATGTGGGGGCACCTTGGCTAGTGCCAGGGTGCCCTCACACTAAGTAACTTTGCACCTAACCTTTACCAGGTAAAGGTTAGACATATAGGTGACTTATAAGTTACTTAAGTGCAGTGTAAAATGGCTGTGAAATAACGTGGACGTTATTTCACTCAGGCTGCAGTGGCAGGCCTGTGTAAGAATTGTCAGAGCTCCCTATGGGTGGCAAAAGAAATGCTGCAGCCCATAGGGATCTCCTGGAACCCCAATACCCTGGGTACCTCAGTACCATATACTAGGGAATTATAAGGGTGTTCCAGTAAGCCAATGTAAATTGGTAAAAATGGTCACTAGCCTGTTAGTGACAATTTGGAAAGAAATGAGAGAGCATAACCACTGAGGTTCTGATTAGCAGAGCCTCAGTGAGACAGTTAGTCACTACACAGGTAACACATTCAGGCACACTTATGAGCACTGGGGCCCTGGGTTACCAGGGTCCCAGTGACACATACAACTAAAACAACATATATACAGTGAAAAATGGGGGTAACATGCCAGGCAAGATGGTACTTTCCTACACAACCCCCCCCCCCAAACGAAGGACAATAAGACTAGCCATGACCTGATGAGTCTTCATTGTCTAAGTGGAAATATCTGGAGAGTCCATCTGCATTGGAGTGGCTACTCCCAGGTCTATGTTCCACTGTATAGTCCATTCCCTGTAGGGATATGGACCACCTCAACAATTTAGGATTTTCACCTTTCATTTGTTTTAGCCAAAGTAGAGGTTTGTGGTCTGTCTGAACAATGAAGTGAGTGCCAAACAGGTATGGCCTCAACTTCTTCAGAGCCCAGACCACAGCAAAGGCCTCCCTCTCTATGGCAGACCAACGCTTTTCTCTAGGGGTCAACCTCCTACTAATAAAAGCAACAGGTTGATCCTGGCCCTCAGAATTAAGTTGTGATAGGACTGCCCCTACTCCTAATTCAGATGCATCAGTTTGGACATAGAATTTTTTAGAGTAGCAAGGGCTTTTCAGGACAGGTGCAGAGCACATGGCCTGCTTCAGCTCCTCAAAAGCTTTCTGACAGTTTGCTGTCCATAATACCTTTTTAGGCATTTTCTTGGATGTGAGGTCATTAAGAGGAGCTGCAATGGAGCCATAGTTCTTAATGAACCTCCTGTAATACCCAGTGAGGCCTAGGAAGGCTCTCACCTGAGTCTGAGTGGTAGGGGGAATCCAATCAATAATTGTTTGGATTTTCCCCTGTAGTGGTGCAATCTGTTCCCCACCAACAAGGTGTCCCAGATAAACCACCTTACCCTGCCCTATCTGGCACTTTGAAGCCTTGATAGTGAGGCCTGCCTTTTGCAGGGCCTCCAAAACTTTCCATAGGTGGACCAGGTGATCATCCCAGCTGGAGCTAAAGACAGCTATATCGTCCAAATATGCTGCACTGAAAGCTTCCAGCCCTTGCAGGACTGTGTTCACCAACCTCTGAAAAGTGGCAGGTGCATTTTTCAAACCAAAAGGCATTACAGTAAACTGGTAATGTCCTCCAATGGTAGAAAATGCAGTCTTAGGTTTAGCATCTTCTGACAATTTGATCTGCCAATACCCTGCAGTCAAATCAAAAGTGCTTAGATACTTGGCAGATGCCAGTGTATCTATGAGCTCATCTGCCCTGGGTATAGGGTGAGCATCAGTTTTGGTTACCAAGTTGAGACCTCTATAGTCTACACAAAACCGCATTTCCTTCTTTCCATCTTTGGAATGGGGTTTTGGTACCAGTACCACAGGAGAAGCCCATGGACTGTCAGAGTGCTCAACCACTCCTAGTTCTAACATTTTCTGGACCTCTTGCTTTATGCAGTCCCTGACATGGTCAGGCTGCCTATAGATCTTACTTTTGACAGGCAAGCTGTCTCCAGTATCTATAGTGTGCTCACACCAAGAAGTGGTACCTGGCACAGTAGAGAAGAGTTCAGAGAATTGATCTAGGAGATTTATGCAATTGTCTTTCTGCTCAGCAGTAAGACAATCAGCCAAAACTACACCTTCCACCAGAGCATCTTGTTCTGTGGAAGAGAAGAGGTCAGGTAGAGGATCACTGTCTTCTTCCTGTCCCTCATCAGTTGCCATGAGCAGGGTGAGATCAGCCCTGTCATAGTAGGGTTTCAGGCGGTTGACATGGAGCACCCTAAGGGGACTCCTGGCAGTGCCTAAGTCAACTAAATAGGTGACTTCTCCCTTCTTTTCAACAATTGTGTGGGGTCCACTCCATTTATCTTGGAGTGCTCGTGGGGCCACAGGCTCCAAGACCCACACTTTCTGCCCTGGTTGGTACTGAACCAAAACAGCCTTCTGATCATGCCATTGCTTCTGGAGCTCTTGGCTGGCCTGAAGGTTTTTACTGGCCTTTTTCATGTACTCAGCCATCCTTGATCTGAGGCCAAGTACATAATCCACAATATCCTGCTTAGGAGCTTTTAAAGGTTGTTCCCAACCCTCCTTTACAAGTGTGAGTGGACCCCTAACAGGGTGTCCAAAAAGAAGTTCAAAGGGGCTGAAGCCCACTCCTTTCTGGGGTACCTCCCTGTAGGCAAAAAGGAGGCATGGTAGAAGGATATCCCATCTCCTGCGGAGTTTTTCAGGGAGACCCATAATCATGCCTTTGAGAGTTTTATTAAATCTCTCCACCAGTCCATTTGTTTGTGGATGATAGGGTGTTGTGAACTTGTAAGTTACACCACACTCCTTCCACATGGCCTTTAAGTATGCAGACATGAAATTGCTTCCCCTGTCTGATACTACTTCCTTTGGGAAGCCCACCCTGGAAAATATTCCCAGGAGGGCCTTTGCCACTGCAGGTGCTGTAGTGGTCCTTAAAGGAATAGCCTCAGGATATCTTGTGGCATGGTCCACTACCACCAAGATAAATCTATTGCCTGAAGCAGTAGGAGGGTCAAGGGGGCCAACTATGTCAACCCCTACCCTTTCAAAGGGAACCCCAACCACAGGCAGTGGAATAAGGGGTGCCTTTGGGGTGCCACCTGTCTTGCCACTGGCTTGACAGGTTTCACAGGACTTACAAAATTCCTTTGTGTCCTCAGACATCCTAGGCCAATGAAACAATGGAACCAGTCTGTCCCAAGTTTTCATTTGACCCAGGTGTCCAGCTAGGGGAATGTCATGTGCCAGGGTTAGGAGGAACTTTCTGTACTCCTGAGGAATCACTAATCTCCTTGCAGCTCCAGGTTTAGGATCCCTATGCTCAGTGTACAAGAGGTTGTCCTCCCAGTAAACTCTGTGAGAGTCACTGACATCCCCATTAGCCTGTTTGACAGCTTGCTGTCTGAGACCCTCTAATGTGGGACAGGTTTGCTGTGCCACACTCAGCTCCTCTCTGGCAGGCCCCCCTTCACCCAAAAGCTCAGCAGTGTCTGCTTCCAGCTCCTCTGGTGTAGGTTCTGCACAGGGAGGGAATTCTTCTTCCTCAGAAGTAGAATCCACTGTAGAGGGAGGGATAGTAGGAATTGGTTTGCTTCTACTAGCCCTAGCTTTAGGGAGCACTTGGTCCATTGTTCCAGGATCCAAGCTTCCCTGTCCTTTTTGCTTTTTGGCCTGAGCCCTTGTCAAAGCAAAAATATGCCCTGGGATGCCCAGCATTGCTGCATGGGCCTCCAACTCCACATCTGGCCAAGCTGATGTCTCCAAATCATTCCCTAATAGACAGTCTACAGGTAAATCTGAAGCTACCACAACTTTCTTTGGACCAGTAACCCCCCCCCCCCAGTTGAGATTTACAACAGCCATGGGGTGGCTAAGTGTGTTGTTGTGAGCATCGGTTACTTGGTACTGGTGACCAAGTAGGTGTTGTTCAGGGTGGACCAGTTTCTCTATGACCATAGTCACACTGGCACCAGTGTCCCTGTAGGCCTGAACCTCAACACCATTTATTAGGGGTAGCTGCTTGTACTTATCCATATTAAGGGGACAAGCAACTAAGGTGGCTAAATCAATAGCCCCCTCAGAGACTAACACAGCCTCTGTGGCCTCCCTAACAAGGCCAACCCCAACTAAGTTACCAATAGTGAGCCCAGCTACTCCCTTGGATTGGCTATTAGTAGGTTTGCTCCCACCACCACTGCTATTAGTAGGGACACTAGGTGTAGCAGTAGGGGTTGTAGTGGTAGGAGGCTTGGTGCCTTTCTTTGGACAACTGGGATCTGTTGTCCAATGGCCTTTTATTTTACATAAATAGCACCATGGTTTCTTTTCCTTGTTCTGATTAAAAGAGGATTTGGGCCCACCACCCCCACCAGAGTGTTTTTGTGGGCCTGATGCAGACTCATTTTTAGATTTGTCCCCACCCTTGTCAGAAGACTTACCATCCTTCTTTTTGTTGCCATGTTTGTCACCCCCTGTATGAACTTTTCTGTTCACCCTTGTTCTGACCCATTTGTCTGCCTTCTTTCCCAATTCTTGGGGAGAGGTCAGATCAGAGTCCATCAAGTACTGGTGCAACAAATCAGACACACAATTATTAAGAATATGCTCTCTCAGGATCAAGTTATACAGGCTGTCATAATCAGTAACTTTACTGCCATGTAACCACCCCTCCAAGGCCTTCACTGAATGGTCAATGAAATCAACCCAGTCTTGTGAAGACCCCTTTTTTGGTCTCTCTGAACTTTATCCTGTATTGTTCAGTGGTTAAGCCATAACCATCCAGGAGTGCATTCTTAAGAACTTGGAAATTATTAGCATCATTTTCTTTCACAGTAAGGAGCCTATCCCTACCTTTTCCACTAAATGATAGCCATAGGATAGCAGCCTACTGCCTTTGAGGGACATCCTGTACAACACAGGCCCTCTCAAGTGCAGCAAACCACTTGTTAATGTCATCCCCCTCCTTATAAGGGGGAACTATCTTGTGCAGATTCCTGGAATCATGCTCTTTTGCAGGATGACTATGGGGAATACTGCTGCTGCCACCATGGGTTTCTAAACCCAGTTTCTGTCTCTCCTTCTCTACTTCTAAAGTCTGTCTATCCAAATCCAGCTGTTGCTTCTTGAGCTTCAGTCTGGTTTGTTCCACTCTCAATCTATTGAGCTCCCTTTCTAACAATCTGTCATCAGGGTGGGTGGGAGGGACATGCCTTGAAACAGAAGTATGGTGAGAATGGACAGAAGGAGACCTGTCCCTTACAGAAGCCACCCTAACAGCTTGGCTAACAGAAACATCACTACCAGTATGGTGAGAATAAATGCTTTTGCTATGATGTGAGACAACACTATTTATATGGTGTGGCTCATCATCATTACCAACTATGCTAGACTGTCTAGTAATGGGCAGGCTAGGAAGTTTCTTTCCAGAATCTTTTCCTGGGGGAGTCCCTGGATCAGATTGAGAACCATTAGCTACTTTTTCAACAGATGGAGCACTTCTAGCCTTATCCTGTTCTCTAAGCATGTTAAGTAACAGTTCCAAGGAAGGATTCTTCCCTACACTCAAACCTCTCTCTACACAGAGACTCCTTGCTCCTTTCCAGCTAAGGTGGTCATATGCAAGTTTGGACAGATCAACATTTTGGCCTGTGCCAGACATTTTTAGAGAGAGTTAAAGTGATAGTAAAAGATAAAAAGTTTGTCAGAGCTTTTAGAAAGACAGAGAAAAAAACTTTTAAAACTTTTTAGAACTTTTTAGAAAGTTAGAAGTACTTTTCAGCACTTAGAAAAGAGTGAAAAGAGGAAATGCAAAACTTTTTGGCTATGTGTATATACACTGACCTTGTTTTGTATATTTTTCTCTTATGAAAAGTACAATGACAAGAGTGGTAAGTAGTCTCAAAGCACTTATCCCGTCGCTGCACAACCAATGTAAGAGGCTGGACTGGCTTGTAGTGAGTACCAAGGGGTACTTGCACCTTGCACCAGGCCCAGTTATCCCTTATTAGTGTATAGGGTGTCTAGCAGCTTAGGCTGATAGATAATGGTAGCTTAGCAGAGCAGCTTAGGCTGAACTAGGAGACGTGTGAAGCTACTACAGTACCACTTAGTGTCATATGCACAATATCATAAGAAAACACAATACACAGTTATACTAAAAATAAAGGTACTTTATTTTTATGACAATATGCCAAAGTATCTTAGAGTGTACCCTCAGTGAGAGGATAGGAAATATACACAAGATATATATACACAATAGCAAAAATATGCAGTATAGTCTTAGAAAACAGTGCAAACAATGTATAGTTACAATAGGATGCAATGGGGAAACATAGGGATAGGGGCAACACAAACCATATACTCCAAAAGTGGAATGCGAACCATGAATGGACCCCAAACCTATGTGACCTTGTAGAGGGTCGCTGGGACTATTAGAAAATAGTGAGAGTTAGAAAAAATAACCCTCCCCAAGACCCTGAAAAGTGAGTGCAAAGTGCACCAAAGTTCCCCTAAGGACAAAGAAGTTGTGTTAGAGGAAACCAACAATGCAACAACTGTGGATTTCCAATCTAGGGTACCTGTGGAACAAGGGGACCAAGTCCAAAAGTCACAAACAAGTCGGAGATGGGCAAATGCCCAGGAAATGCCAGCTGCGGGTGCAAAGAAGCTTCTACTGGACAGAAGAAGCTGAGGTTTCTGCAGGAACGAAAAGGGCTAGAGACTTCCCCTTTGGTGGACGGATCCCTCTCGCCGTGGAGAGTCGTGCAGAAGTGTTTTCCCGCCGAAAGAACGCCAACAAGCCTTGCTAGCTGCAAATCGTGCGGTTAGCGTTTTTGGACGCTGCTGTGGCCCTGGAGGGACCAGGAGGTCGCAAATTGGACCAGGAGAGAGAGGGGACGTCGAGCAAGACAAGGAGCCCTCTTAGCAGCAGGTAGCACCCGGAGAAGTGCCAGAAACAGGCACTACGAGGATGCGTGAAACGGTGCTCACCCGAAGTCACACAAAGGAGTCCCACGTCGCCGGAGACCAACTTAGAAAGTCGTGCAATGCAGGTTAGAGTGCCGTGGACCCAGGCTTGGCTGTGCACAAAGGATTTCCGCCGGAAGTGCACAGGGGCCGGAGTAGCTGCAAAAGTCGCGGTTCCCAGCAATGCAGCCCAGCGAGGTGAGGCAAGGACTTACCTCCACCAAACTTGGACTGAAGAGTCACTGGACTGTGGGGGTCACTTGGACAGAGTTGCTGGATTTGAGGGACCTCGCTCGTCGTGCTGAGAGGAGACCCAAGGGACCGGTAATGCAGCTTTTTGGTGCCTGCGGTTGCAGGGGGAAGATTCCGTCGACCCACAGGAGATTTCTTCGGAGCTTCTGGTGCAGAGAGGAGGCAGACTACCCCCACAGCATGCACAAGCAGGAAAACAGTCGCGAAGGCGGCAGGATCAGCGTTACAGAGTTGCAGTAGTCGTCTTTGCTACTATGTTGCAGGTTTGCAGGCTTCCAGCGCGGTCAGCAGTCGATTCCTTGGCAGAAGGTGAAGAGAGAGATGCAGAGGAACTCGGATGAGCTCTTGCATTCGTTATCTAAAGTTTCCCCAGAGACAGAGACCCTAAATAGCCAGAAAAGAGGGTTTGGCTACCTAGGAGAGAGGATAGGCTAGCAACACCTGAAGGAGCCTATCAGAAGGAGTCTCTGACGTCACCTGGTGGCACTGGCCACTCAGAGCAGTCCAGTGTGCCAGCAGCACCTCTGTTTCCAAGATGGCAGAGGTCTGGAGCACACTGGAGGAGCTCTGGACACCTCCCAGGGGAGGTGCAGGTCAGGGGAGTGGTCACTCCCCTTTCCTTTGTCCAGTTTCGCGCCAGAGCAGGGCTAAGGGGTCCCCTGAACCGGTGTAGACTGGCTTATGCAGAATTGGGCACATATGTGCCCAACAAAGCATTTCCAGAGGCTGGGGGAGGCTACTCCTCCCCTGCCTTCACACCATTTTCCAAAGGGAGAGGGTGTAACACCCTCTCTCAGAGGAAGTTCTTTGTTCTGCCATCCTGGGCCAGGCCTGGCTGGACCCCAGGAGGGCAGATGCCTGTCTGAGGGGTTGGCAGCAGCAGCAGCTGCAGTGAAACCCCAGGAAGGGCAGTTTGGCAGTGCCAGGGTCTGTGCTACAGACCACTGGGATCATGGGATTGTGCCAACTATGCCAGGATGGCATAGAGGGGGCAATTCCATGATCATAGACATGTTACATGGCCATATTCGGAGTTACCATTGTGAAGCTACATATAGGTAGTGACCTATATGTAGTGCACGTGTGTAATGGTGTCCCCGCACTCACAAAGTTCAGGGAATTGGCTCTGAACAATGTGGGGGCACCTTGGCTAGTGCCAGGGTGCCCTCACACTAAGTAACTTTGCACCTAACCTTTACCAGGTAAAGGTTAGACATATAGGTGACTCATAAGTTACTTAAGTGCAGTGTAAAATGGCTGTGAAATAACGTGGACGTTATTTCACTCAGGCTGCAGTGGCAGGCCTGTGTAAGAATTGTCAGAGCTCCCTATGGGTGGCAAAAGAAATGCTGCAGCCCATAGGGATCTCCTGGAACCCCAATACCCTGGGTACCTCAGTACCATATACTAGGGAATTATAAGGGTGTTCCATTAAGCCAATGTAAATTGGTAAAAATGGTCACTAGCCTGTTAGTGACAATTTGGAAAGAAATGAGAGAGCATAACCACTGAGGTTCTGATTAGCAGAGCCTCAGTGAGACAGTTAGTGACTACACAGGTAACACATTCAGGCACACTTATGAGCACTGGGGCCCTGGGTTACCAGGGTCCCAGTGACACATACAACTAAAACAACATATATACAGTGAAAAATGGGGGTAACATGCCAGGCAAGATGGTACTTTCCTACAATGCATAATATGCTACTCCAGTCCGGTTTATTTTTCTTAGAAGTCTGGAACTTGTAATCCTGTTTTATAATGGAATAAACAAAGCAACAAGCCCCAGCTTGCAAAAGACTTAGTGCGGAGCAGCACATCATGCATGGAAACCTGGCAGGGCTGCCCATAGATAGGACTTTTTCAAGCCTTAAATTGCAATCTGTGGCCTTCTGGTAGCCATTTATGGCAATGCCTTAAGGAACCTGTCTACAGTATCCATAGTGCACCAACTTTACCTGCACAAGGGACATCAGGTTGGACTAGGTGCCTCAAAAGACAGGGGCGTAGCTCAGATAGATTCAAGGGACGGAGATTTTCCCACTATCACTGCCATTGAAATGGCTAAATGGATTAAAATGGTATTACATTTACAGGGCTTCTCTGAACCACATAGAAGCCATCCAGTCATGTATTTATTCTTGGCCTGTTTTGTGTGAGAGGGAAGAGGAGGGGTGGGTGCATTCAAGTTTTGCAAAGTTTCATGGAGATGTGTGTCTGCGCTGAGGGCTGCCAATCCGAGTGGAACCCCATCTACAAACATTGGTAGCCCAACTGGAGGCCCCTGGGCCCAACTACACTCTCCAGACTCCACTTATCAGGGAGTTGTCACACCACAAACAGAACACTCCAAACATGGAGTTACTCTCCTGTCAATAGATCTGATGCACACCGTTGCATCATGTCCAAGTTGCATTCAGTTCAGGGTTTTTTTCTTTGTAATGTGGTGCTTGAGTTTATAATGAGATAAATAGGACAACCTGTAACAGAATGAAAACATTTCAAAAAATGTACTGGCAAAGCTATTCAAGGGCGTCATTGTCAAACTTTAGTATTCTGAGGATTCTATGTCAGGACCGGAGGCGAGGATTATGCATCACCTTTCTTCACTTTTATTAACAGCAGGTTCAAAGTTCAACAATATAGAAAAAATGAACTACAACACCCATGGGACAGCATCACCATGGCAACCAATGTCCAATCACTGTTCTATCCGACAGTCCGTATATACATCCAGCCGTGCCGACGTCCGTCCTCTTTCTTCACTGCTCATTCGTCAGTTAAGTAATTTCCCTTACTATCTCTGAGTTTGGAAAGAGTGCTATATATTCGGTATTTGTTTGCCATTGCTTGTGCTTTCGCTGCGCCACCGTTTGCTTATTGTCGCTGTTTATAGCAGCAACAACCTGCGGTAGGCAGTTTGCTTTGCCCGAGCGCGGATTCAAGTTTAATCTACGTCGGGTCCACCAGAGGGCGCTCTTTTGCGTGCTCCGGTGCCCGAAGCGTTTCCCTTTAGCGATCAGAGCCGCGTTAAGCGCTCGGTTGCCTTAGAGTAACGCGTTAGGGTTTTAGTGAGCACACAGCTCATTTTTAACCATCCAACCCCCGCAATTACACGGCGTTTGCGGTTGGACAGCTCTCTTTCAGAGAGTGACGCAGCGATCGCGCGTTGAGACCGTTGGTCTCCTCGTTTACTGACAGGAGTGCGGGGGGGGCTTCCCTCAGTATTTTCAAGGGAGTTTCCTCCTGTCTTGAACCTCTCTGTGTCCCTCCATGCAGTCCTCTCAGGACCACAAAATCTACCCCACCCTGTCACCAGGGGAGGGCACCTCTCAGCGGACGCTTCCCCCTGAGGTGGATGTCCTCCTTGCCCAGGCCATCAGTAGGGCCTTGGCCCCTCTAAAGGATAGTGTGGCCAAACTATCTGACCACGTCTTTAGGGGAACAGGCATGTTTGGGGGGACGGGGGCTGACCCTAGAAATGCGGCGGCCCCCAAGAAAATTCGCAAGCGCGACCCGGGGCACCTGGAAGGCTTCAACATCCTTACCGAAGTCTTCCATAAGAGTGCGTGCACGCTGAAGCGACCACCCTTCCGGGAGGGTTCTGACCCCTGAGAGACCGGTGAAGGGGTTCACCACATACCAGACCCGGATGCAGGGTCACCCAAGCGGGTCGAGGGGGATACAGAGGGGGATTCTTCCCCTGAGGAGGAGCAGAATTCAGGGCGCCCGTGGCTTCCGACCTCTAACTTGACAGACCCGCAGGAGGTTGAGGACTCTGACTCTGAAATGTTTCAACCAGAGAATATTTACCACCCTAGATCCTTTGAATGGCACCCGGAGAAGAGAGTGGCGGACTATGTCGCCAGTAAAATTCGGCAGCCTCTAGGTAAGGAGGTCAGGGCCCGGCTGAGGTCCGAATACCCTCGCCCTACTCTGCCAGACAAAGTAGCAGCGACACCATAGATCGACCTGAAGATGTGCACATTCTTCGCGAAATATGTGAAAGACCCCAAAAAGGGCATCGACCGCTCCTGGAGAGGATGCCAGGACAAACTGTTGGATGTCCTGGGACCTCTAACACACATCATACAACTTGCTGAACACACGAAGAGCACCAATACTCCCCTGGCTACGGATATCGTAGCAGGATGGGCCCAGAGGGCAGTATGTCTATTGGACAACGCTAATTGCGCCCTCTCCGTGGAGAGGCGACGATCCTTACTCATCAAGATCGACCCCAAATTAGGAGAACTCCCCAACTCAGAGGCAGGGGCTATTGCCCAAGGGAACTTGTTTGGCGATCCTTTTGTGAAGGACTTGGGCAAGTTTGTGGCCACCTTCTCAGCACTTGATAAGGCACAAACCTCCATAAAAAAGATTTTCATGGGGAAGGTTTTTGGAGCAGCCGGAAGAGGCAGGGGTCGCTCCTCCGGCCGCACATACCAACAAGGCCCCAGTTCCTACCCCTCCAGAAACAATGGATGGAGAGACGGCCGACAAGGCGCCTTCTTCCCCAATCGGAGTAGAGGGAAAAGCAGAAGAAGCGCCCGGGGCAGAGCGAACGTTCCCAGAAGTATCAACGGTGAGTATTACCCTTTTTTCCCCTCAAATTCTCTGGGGGAGACTGCGTTCTTCACACACAAGTGGTCCCAAATAACATCGGACACCTGGGTTCTCCAGACAGTGTCAGGGTTCCACATAGAGTTCTGGGGAACTCGGGTCCAGGAGGTACCGCCGCAGCCTTTGGTCTTTTCGGAGTCAGACACCGTGCTGATAGACTCGGAGGTCCAGGATCTCCTACGCAAGGAAGCCATTTGCGTGTCAATCCGTCACCCCAGAGGGTTCGTGAGCAATCTTTTTCTCGTGGAGAAAAAGGACAAAGGTTTTCGGCCAGTCATTAATCTCAGAGCCTTCAACGAGTGGGTCGTATACAGGCACTTCAAAATGGAAGGCATTCACATGCTCAGGGATCTCCTGCTGCACGGGGATTGGCTGATTCGGCTGGACCTCAAGGATGCTTACCTGACGGTCCCGATTTTTCCCCCTCATCGCCGATTCCTGCAATTCCTCTGGAGGGATCAGGTGTTCGAGTTCACGTCCCTGCTCTTCGGACTGTCGTCGGCACCTTGGTGCTTCACGAAGCTGCTCAAGCCAGTGGTGGAGTACGTACGGTCTTGGGGGATCCGTTTGATCATTTACCTCGATGACATCCTCCTGATGGACCAGTCCCGCATGCAGCTAATATCCAATGCAAACACAACTATTCAGCTCCTCCAAGACTTGGGGTTCGTGATAAACTCCCAGAAGTCGGACCTTCTTCCCTCACAGTCCATGACCTTTCTGGGGTTCCTCATCGACTCCCAGGCTGCCTACCTCAGTCTCCCGGGCTCGAAGATATCCAAAATCAAGAAAGAGTTGTTGAAGGTCTTGAGGCGCGACAGGATCTCGCTCCAGCAATTGGCCAGAGTGGTGTGACTCCTCTCTTCCTCGATTCAGGCCATCTTCCCGGGCCCGCTTCACTACAGGGCCCTTCAACACCTGAAGGCTCACCACCTGCAACGCGGCCGGAGATCCAGTGGTGGCTGGACCACATGGAGGCGTGGAACGGCAGAGCGATCTTCGGAGCCTCGCCGGACCTCGTGATAGAGTCGGACGCCAGCCGTTACGGCTGGGGGGCCCGATGTTGGGATGTCTCGTTCGAGGGACGCTGGACCCCACGGGAACTCAACCTTCACATCAACTGCCTGGAACTCCTAGCATGATCCTTTGCGATCAAGTCCCTGACGCAGGACAAGGTCTCCTGTTGCATTCTCTTGAGAATGGACAACATATTGGCGGTGTAATACATAAACCGTTTGGAGGGCACCCGCTCAAAAGTCCTAGCAGAGCTGGCGAAGGATTTCTGGCACTTCTGCCTCCAACAGCAGAAATCGGTGACGGCGGAGTACCTTCCGGGCTCCCAGAACACCCTCACGGACTGGAACTCCAGATATCTGGAGGATCCCAGCAATTGGCGACTGGACAGAGCTGTATTTCTCGCGCTCATGAATCGCTGGGGTCCCTGTTCAGTGGACCTCTTTGCGTCCAGGTGGAATGGCCACCTTTCACAATACTTCAGCTGGCATCCAGACCCAAGTGCGACGGCGGTAGACGCATTCCTACAGGATTGGGGGCAGGATCAGAGTTATGCGTTCTCCCCTTTCCTCCAAATTCCGAGAGTGACAGCGCAGGTACGTCGCCAAGGGGCTACAGTGATCCTGATTACTCCACTGTGGAGGTCGCAGGTGTGGTTTCCTTCTCTTCTGGAACTCTCTTGCGATCTTCCGATTCAGCTTCCGATCTTCCCGACCATTCTATTGAATCCAGAAGGGCAGTTACACCCGCTGGTCCTTCAGGGCCATCTCTCTCTGGTGGCTTGGAGGATTCCGCTCTCGCTGGACGGACCACAGACTTTCACAGGAAGCTGAAAGATTTATCAGGCAAGCTTGGGCCCCGAGTACCTGTAAAAGATTCAAGTCAGCCTGGTATCGCTGGGCTCGTTGGTGTGTGGGAATGCACATCGATCCCATGGGGGCCCAGATTACGGATGTCATAAATTTCCTAGCCGCTCTTGCCGAGGCAGGTCAGTCGTACTGCTCGATTAATTTGGTTCGATCTGCGATATCGGCAGGACACCCCCCCATTAACAATTGCCCGGTGGGGGAGCACCCATGGGTGTGCAAGCTACTAAAAGGCATCCGGTTGACCAGAGCTCCTGAAACCAGGTACTCCACATTGTGGGACGTCAACCAGGTTCTACGCCTGTTGCTCTCTTGGCAAGACAACCAGTATCATTCCCGGAAGGAATTGTCAGCAAAGTTAGCTATTGTGCTCTGCCTCATCTTGTGTAAGCATGTCTCGGATGTGAGAGCTCTGGACATATCCGCTAGGGTTTTCTCTCCAGAGGGTGTGACGTTCACGATATCCAGACGTACAAAGTGTAATACCAGGTCGGTAACCTATCCTGCTTTTGAACATACGCCCAAACTGTGTGTGGTAAGGTGTCTGAAGACATATGAGGAAGTGACGGGCGAATTTCGGCCCCCGGGGGAACGACAATTGTTGATTTCCATAAAGAAGCCCTTTAGAGCAGTTTCCTCCCCCTCCATTGTTAGGTGGTCAAATGGATCTTGATGGAGGCGGGCATCAATGTGCAGGTCTTTGGGGCACACTCCACTCGGGGGGCCATGGCCTCCAAAGCAGTACAGCTAGGGGGAAGGCTGGAGGACATCATGAACGCGGCCGACTGGTCGTCGGAATCCACGTTTAAAAAATTATATTTTAAACCCATCCACGAAGCAGCCTCTATGGTGGTAGGTAAGCTTTAAACATGCATAATCCTCACCTCCGGTCCTGACATAGAATGAGAAATTTCCTAGCTATCAAGAAGGAAAGGTTCAATTCTATTAAGGACACGGAGGTGAGGATTATACCGCCCGACACTACAGGCATGTCGCCCACCCAGGAGCTGATTCACCGGATCTGGAGGTGGTATTCATTTTTTCTAGATTTGATAATGAGGTTATCTAAGGTTGAATTCCTTCAAGCCTGTTAATGATGTTTGCAAGCATTTTTTGTTCCTTATAATAAGGGGAGTGGGATCTCCGTACTGTTTGCTTACTTCACCTGTTTATACATTGAAGGACACGGGTCCCAATCTCATTGCTTCACATTTCTTCCTAGGAACAGAAACTGCACCAACCTAACGACAGCTTAACTTCCTATCGCAGTGAAGTCGAGGACGGACGTCGGCACGGCTGGATATATATACGGACTGTCGGATAGAACAGTGATTGGACTTTGGTTGCCATGGTGATGCTGTCCCATGGGTGTTGTAGTTAATTTTTTCTATATTGTTGAACTTTGAACCTGCTGTTACTAAAAAGTGAAGAAAGATGATGCATAATCCTCGCCTCTATGTCCTTAATAGAATTGAAACTTTCCTTCTCAATAGCTAGGAAATTTCTAATTCAACTGGCATACACAGACACACCTCTCAAATTCTCCAGGCCGGTGCTCCGGACCTAGATTTTTTTTATTGCATTGTAGGATTTGTAGCCCTGTTTATTCTGCCATAGAACAGGGAGTACAAATCCCAGAATGCAAAATTGAAACGTGGACTAGATGAACTAGTCATACATGGAGCTGGAAAAAGTGAGAGGTCGGCACACCACACAGCTAAAACAGCAGATGGAATGCAAAATGCTCAGTAGGTACCTTACTTGCCTAACTATACTATCTACAGGGAGTGCAGAATTATTAGGCAAGTTGTATTTTTGAGGATTAATTTTATTATTGAACAACAACCATGTTCTCAATGAACCCAAAAAACTCATTAATATCAAAGCTGAATATTTTTGGAAGTAGTTTCTAGTTTGTTTTTAGTTTTAGCTATGTTAGGGGGATATCTGTGTGTGCAGGTGACTTACTGTGCATAATTATTAGGCAACTTAACAAAAACAAATATATACCCATTTCAATTATTTATTATTACCAGTGAAACCAATATAACATCTCAACATTCACAAATGTACATTTCTGACATTCAAAAACAAAACAAAAACAAATCAGTGACCAATATAGCCACCTTTCTTTGCAAGGACACTCAAAAGCCTGCCATCCATGGATTCTGTCAATGTTTTGATCTGTTCACCATCAACATTGCGTGCAGCAGCAACCACAGCCTCCCAGACACTGTTCAGAGAGGTGTACTGTTTTCCCTCCTTGTAAATCTCACATTTGATGATGGACCACAGGTTCTCAATGGGGTTCAGATCAGGTGAACAAGGAGGCCATGTCATTAGATTTCCTTCTTTTATACCCTTTCTTGCCAGCCACGCTGTGGAGTACTTGGACGCGTGTGATGGAGCATTGTCCTGCATGAAAATCATGTTTTTCTTGAAGGATGCAGACTTCTTCCTGTACCACTGCTTGAAGAAGGTGTCTTCCAGGAACTGGCAGTAGGACTGGGAGTTGAGCTTGACTCCATCCTCAACCCGAAAAGGCCCCACAAGCTCATCTTTGATGATACCAGCCCAAACCAGTACTCCACCTCCACCTTGCTGGCGTCTGAGTCGGACTGGAGCTCTCTGCCCTTTACCAATCCAGCCACGGGCCCATCCATCTGTCCCATCAAGACTCACTCTCATTTCATCAGTCCATAAAACCTTAGAAAAATCAGTCTTGAGATATTTCTTGGCCCAGTCTTGACGTTTCAGCTTGTGTGTCTTGTTCAGTGGTGGTCGTCTTTCAGCCTTTCTTACCTTGGCCATGTCTCTGAGTATTGCACACCTTGTGCTTTTGGGCACTCCAGTGATGTTGCAGCTCTGAAATATGGCCAAACTGGTGGCAAGTGGCATCGTGGCAGCTGCACGCTTGACTTTTCTCAGTTCATGGGCAGTTATTTTGCGCCTTGGTTTTTCCACACGCTTCTTGCGACCCTGTTGACTATTTTGAATGAAACGCTTGATTGTTCGATGATCACGCTTCAGAAGCTTTGCAATTTTAAGAGTGCTGCATCCCTCTGCAAGATATCTCACTATTTTTGACTTTTCTGAGCCTGTCAAGTCCTTCTTTTGACCCATTTTGCCAAAGGAAAGGAAGTTGCCTAATAATTATGCACACCTGATATAGGGTGTTGATGTCATTAGACCACACCCCTTCTCATTACAGAGATGCACATCAACTAATATGCTTAATTGATAGTAGGCTTTCGAGCCTATACAGCTTGGAGTAAGACAACATGCATAAAGAGGATGATGTGGTCAAAATACTCATTTGCCTAATAATTCTGCACTCCCTGTAGTTTGGGTGAATTGCGCCATCCACGTGCGAAGTGCCAGCAGCACCACCCGGGGCTGCGCCACACCAGAGCCTGAGAGCGCCAGCCATGCTTGGCTGCCGAATCAGGGCCGCCTCGGCTAAATCTACGCCTTAAATGTATTCACGTCTACAATGACTGTCCTTAAAAAACAGCAGCCTGGAATAATTGTGCTCTTAAAAGCCTTTCTTCTGCACTCCAAACTGCGCTTAACGCCGATGAGCATGGCCCATTTGAGAGGTTTTGTAGGGACCCGTGGAGAGCAGACGCAGTCTAGTCTCTCCACGGGGGCATTCGGGACAGGAAGTGACACACCAGGACAGGGATTGGCTGGGGCTAGGTGGGGGGAGGGTCTAATGGTGGGAGTATATAGGAGGAATGGGATTAGGGGGACGGCCTCTTCCGCGACAGCCTGCCGCGCTGTCATGAAGTTGGCTGTGGGGGTTTTTTCTTGTTCAATATTGTAAAGGTAGGGGGTGGATTACTAGGTTCTTGGAGGAACTCGCGGTGAGTGGGGGCTGCGCGGGCCGTGCCCCGCGATGTCGCCTGGCCAGCCAGGCAAATTTGCCCAGGCCTGTTTTGTGGGCCGGGCCTCGGGGGACAAGGAGCGCTGGAAACATGGCGCAGCGCAAGGCGGAGAGGCGGCTGTACAGCGCGTCGTCCGCGGCTCAGGTGCGGGAACAATCGGTTTTCTGTGGGGCGGGTGTGGCTATTCACCCCCACCTGTTTTTTCACAAATTTGCACACCGCATGTTGTTCTTTCCTGGCCAGGCAGGCCGGCCAGGCAGGGCGTTTTTTCGGCAGGGCGGGGATAGCCCATTCACGCGGAGTAGGGCCCAAGAGGTTGGGAGCGGACGGGGTGGGGGGGGGGGAACTAGCAGGGCCCTGCCCAGTCTCAACTTTTATTGGTGGTGGGGGGAGGTGGGAAGCTGGGGAACTGGGGAGAGAGGTTACCCGTTAATACGCAGGCTGTAAGGGCATGTGAAGGTAGAGAGGAGAGGCATAGTGGGGTTTGTGTTTCCCCCCCCCAGGGGGTACCAAAGGAGATGGTTTGGGGTGCACCCCGGTGCAGGCCCCCCCCCTCTGGTTGAGCATGACGGCGGGCAGGGGGGGGTGGTGTGGCGGGGACAGCGGCAACTGTGGCGGTGGCCCCCCCCCACCCCCACCCCTCGTCCCCCTCGGGAGGGTGAAGGCAATGATCTGCGTGGCTGGCAGGGGACATCGGAGACAGTAGGGAGGTGGGCTCGGGTAGCCGGGGGCGGCGGGGGGCTAGTGGACAGGACAAGGAAAGGGGGGACGCTGGCGCCTTGGTCAAGAGGGCCTGAATTAGTCGGAGTAGTAGGAGGGGGTGCCGCATGAGGATCTTAGGAAGGGGCAGATGGCTGGAGCGGCCAAGGGGGCAGGCAGCGCGCAGGTAGTGCATGGCGCACACGGCCATGCAAGTCGACGAGAGTCGAAGTCAGCTGTGGAGGCTGGCAGAAAGGTGGCGAAACCAACGGGGCGCAACACGGCCCTCGGACGTTGGCCCGAAGCACTAGAGGGGTCACCGGCGGCCTTCTCTACAACGTGGGAACGTGGACACCACACATATGGCACACGCCATCAGGGGTAAGGAGCTGGGGAGTGAGTGCTTGACGTATTTTCTGAAGGTGCTAGGGACACGTGTGTGGGAAAGACGATGATGTGGGGCAATTCATTTTGAGGTGGTGTAGAGGTTGAGAGGAAGGGGAGATTCATGAGTACGTGGGACTTTGAAGCGGGAAGGGGAAGGGGCGCAGGTGCGGCATGACCCCCCCCCCTTTTGTCAGTTAATGTTTTGCAGAATGGCAAGATGGAAATAAGGAATTTTTTCGCAACGAGAATCGCGATTGCAAGGCAATGGTGGACACTGGAGCAGGCGCACAGTGGTGCCAGGTATGGTGAATTGGGGGTCCAGTGTGATACTTTGCTGGGTAGCTACGGTGCACTGCATGGCATATTGGGATGGGGGATTACTCCATACACGGAGTGCCTCGGTATAGGTGCAACACAGGTGGAGCGCCAGGAAGGGGGTAGTGGCCCAAGAGTAAAGAGTTACGAGTGGGGAGGGAGAGACGATATCGGTAAGGGAGACTGAAGGTGAGGAGACAGAGAAGGGGACACAGGTTAAAGCTCTTGTGCAAGGGTTTGGACAAAGTTTTTGGTTTTTCATTTTGTGGAGTAAGCTAAAGATGAGGTTGCGGGGAAACAGGAAGGCGTTGATGTTGCGGGCTGCTTCCCAGGAAACAAAAAAAAAAAAAAAAAAAAAAAACATTAAATTACATTGAACAATTAAAATAAAAATTATATATATAAAAATGGATGCATGGGTATGGTCCTGGCGCACTAGCTGAATGGGGGTCATCAACATCATTTCAGTTTGGGTCACTGGGGCCCGAGTTTTTGACGCTGGGGCTGACAAATTGCGGTCTGCACCAGAAGTGGCAGTTTCGGAAATGACGGAGTGCACAAAGAAAGGTCAAAGGGAAAACTTGGGAACATGCAAGTGATGCAGTGGGTTATGTGGTTTCCCTCACGAAAAGTGGTACTTCAGATTTGTACACACCCGTCATGGATGGGGAAGGCGTTGGTGAATGATTTCATCATCTGGGTGGAGACGCAGGTGGTACATGCGCTAGCGGATGAGGCTAATCGGCTCATTTTGGGGTGTGGCAGAGGCGATGAATGGGCTGAAGGCGACAGTTAAAGCGACTGTCGATTTGAATACTTATGGGGAGATACTGTTACAGTGCTGAGAATTGCTATTGGGGGGGGGCAATATAGGGGGCAGGAGTGCTCATGGAATGTGTAATCCACTGTCCTTTCTCGGCAGCCTTTGGTTCATTTCTGATTGGTTTCCTTTCACAAGGGGAGTGGACACCGGTCGGGGCTGCACTGGTGAAATGATTTCTCTTTGAGGGATGGACACGGTTTTGGGGTTGGGGGCTTGAGATTTGCAGGTTTTCAAGCAGCTCGCAAAAGGGAGTGGTGTTTCTGTTGGCTCCATGGCAGACAGAGGGTACCAGGGGGGGTACTGACAATGGAGAATCAAACTGGACACAGTGGCCTTCACGGCAAGATGCCACGAGGCATGGCAGGGATTTTTCTGGGCACTATGCGGTGTAAGGAATTACTGCGATCAAATTATATGCGCATGGGGGGGACAAGGTACGTGGCAGCTGGGTGGGATTTGTTGAGATGCCGGGTGCATACTTTAATTTCCTAAGGGGCCGGAGGAAGGGTATACGGGTGTGGAACACGTTTCTAGCATGGTTTTACACAGGGTATACAGGGTTTTTGGCGAAAACAGGTACTGTATGGCAGGTGCGGATATTGCCTGATGCGACAGGGGCTGCTTGGGTGTTGGCCAATTTTGGGGATGTACGGTACAGCACGGCAATACGGCTGGAACCAAATTTGTTAAGACAGGAGTATGGTGTTCTAGAAGTTTTTTCACTGTTTGTGGTTTGGACAGAATGGGGAGAGAGGTTGGCCACTCGAACCATCAGCACATGTGTGCAATCTGAAGGTAGTGTTTTTTGTTGAACTGACAGAGGGCAAGGGACTTTAGGGTGCTGCATCTGCGGTGGAATTTTCTGCATGCTTCAGGGCTTTGCTCCACAAAAGTTTCAAGGCAGCGCGCGTTTAGCTGCCGATGCACTGGATCGTTGGAGGTGGCAATAATTTTGGAAGCCTGGCTCAAGCAAGAACGAAGGCAGGTCAAGGTTTCTGGAGGAATTTTTGGGAACAGGGGCGTGGATGGTCATTAAGCGGGCCGAAGGGTCGTTAGCCCCACCCATGCAGAGAAGTTTCCCGCTTGACATGGTTGGTTTTTCAGATTTGGTAGGTTTGTGACGGGGCAATTTGGGGACTGCTGAGCCGTACTTGGAAAGGGAGGGTTTACGTGGTTTTGTCTTGGGGTTGGAAGGGTTTCCCGCACGTCACAAGGGTGGACAAGTGGACAGGTGTTTTCCATGGGCATTTTGGTTTACAATGCTATCCCGTTGAGAACGATATTGTGGAAAGGTTGATGGGGTTTAAAAAAAAAAAAAAAAAGAAAGGACCTGGGGTAGGGAACAGCGGTGAACAAGGTTTATTGCGTTTGTCCACCGGTTTGAAATTGTACGTATTGCCAATATGCTGGTTGGGTGCACTGGAAGTGGCATGGTCAGCTTCGGCAGGGTAGATAGGTTTGGGGCTCATATGGGAGTTTAGGAGTTGACGATTGGAGGGAAGTCGGTTAGCAGGTGTGGGGGGGGTTAGTTGAGTGGCGGTTGGCGGGATAATTGGTATTTTTGGTATATATATATATATATATATATATATATATATATATATATATATTTAAAAAAAAAAAAAAAAATTATAATAATAATATAATAATAAATGGGGGGCCAGGGAAGCAGACATGGGGAGCACAGAGGGAGTTGCAGCAGCATGGCTGGTATGTGAATGGGGGACAGTTTCGGGACGCACAGGGTGACGTGAGGGAAGGAAGCTGTTTGTCGGGCAAAAGGGGAAATATATTATGCATTTCCATTTGATGGCGGTCTTGAGGGTGGCATTGTCTGGGTTAGGCAGTAGGCCAATTGTCTGCGTGTTTTTTCATTTATGTGGAGCAGCCACGGTGGCAGACAGTTTAGGTTGGCACTGGTTTTCCTTCTGGTGGGTTGGGGTGGTGGTAAAACGCAGTGTCCGTCAGGTGGGGGGCATGAGCAGTGAGAGTCAAGGCAAGAGGTATAAGGGCATGGTAGCGGAAGCAGAGGGGGGGGGTTTGTGATAGTCTACCTTTAAACTATGGTGCTTCTTTGCAGATTAGTCCACCATTAAACTATGTTTTCTTTGCAGGATACATAAGTGGCCCCGGGTAAGCGGACGTGGTTCCATTGCATTGAGCATCATCAGTCATGTGCGAGAGGGGATATATGCAGAGGGGCAACTTTACAGAGGTTTGCTGGACCTTTGGGGTGGCCATCACAACATTTTTGTGGGAGGAAAGAGCAACATGGAGTGGGGAAGCTTGCATTTCTTGAATGCCTATTAGGCCAACATGGGGGCTGTATGGACAATTTGGTTACACCTGGGGATAATGGCCTGGTACGGCTCCCTGGGGCTCACCCTACATGCAACGGGGCATAGCGTATGTTGCCCAGAATGGGCATGGAATTTGTGTTGTCTGGACTAAGCGGTCCTCAAAAGAAGATGGTGAGGGGCAATGAAACATACCCACGAAAGGGGCTTGGAGGAAGATCAATCTGGCTATGAAGGTTTTTGGTTGGGATTCATTACATGAGTGATGGAATGCAAGGGCATTTATGGTGAAGGAAGCGGGCACTCCACAGATGACGGGTGCATTTTTTCTGAAGACGGGGAATGCATATTACATTATGGTAATGTGTCAAAATCAAAAAAAAAAAGAAAAGAAAAGAAAATGATGAGCTGAACGGCTTAAGGTTGCAGTGTTGCTGTGGGTTCGCTGGTGGGGCAGCA
Organism: Pleurodeles waltl; assembly: GCF_031143425.1. Classification (NCBI taxonomy): domain Eukaryota; kingdom Metazoa; phylum Chordata; class Amphibia; order Caudata; family Salamandridae; genus Pleurodeles; species Pleurodeles waltl. The sequence continues at coordinate 1,425,054,989 of NC_090447.1, forward strand.
AAACGCCCAAGAGGGGTTTCTGCTGGGTGGCAGTAGATGGGGGAGGGTGGAGAGCCAGATGCGGGCCTGGCCACCCTTCCACGGGGAGAAGAAGAAACAGGTGAAGGATGACAGAGTGGGGGATGCCCGAGACAGGCAGGGGACGGAAGGAAAAGAGGGATTTGTGGGGGAATGCATGTGGATGCTGGAACGGAGGCAAGATTGGAGGAATGAAGTAAAAAGGAAGAATGGGGAGAGTTCAAAGGGGGAGGTTGAAAGGTCGATAAGTTGAAGTTACAGTGGATATCAATGTTATGTTATGTTTGCAATCCTGTCCTAATAAATGGCCTTTTACACTAATAAGTGAGTGTCGACTATTATGTCCCGATGTAGGGACCCGTGGAGAGCAGACGCAGTCTAGTCTCTCCACGGGGGCATTCGGGACAGGAAGTGACACACCAGGACAGGGATTGGCTGGGGCTAGGTGGGGGGAGGGTCTAATGGTGGGAGTATATAGGAGGAATGGGATTAGGGGGACGGCCTCTTCCGCGACAGCCTGCCGCGCTGTCATGAAGTTGGCCACCCACCCGCCCTACATAGGGAATAAGGTAAAGTGAATGGGGGCTAGGGTGATGGGGCAAGAGCAAAGGGGGGAGCATGCCAGAGTTGGGGCAGGTTTGCACAGTGGTAGCAGTAGATGGGGGAGGGTGGAGAGCCAGATGCGGGCCTGGCCACCCTTCCACGGGGAGAAGAAGAAACAGGTGAAGGATGACAGAGTGGGGGATGCCCGAGACAGGCAGGGGACGGAAGGAAAAGAGGGATTTGTGGGGGAATGCATGTGGATGCTGGAACGGAGGCAAGATTGGAGGAATGAAGTAAAAAGGAAGAATGGGGAGAGTTCAAAGGGGGAGGTTGAAAGGTCGATAAGTTGAAGTTACAGTGGATATCAATGTTATGTTATGTTTGCAATCCTGTCCTAATAAATGGCCTTTTACACTAATAAGTGAGTGTCGACTATTATGTCCCGATGAGCTTTTAGGTCTGCCTCAGGCAGCAAACCGTTACAAGCGGACTCAACCAACGGCAGCCGGAGACCTTTCTCGGCCATTTCGTTGCAGGTTCCGCGCAGCGAGCCGGCCTCGTCCCGCCAAGTCAGGGGAGAACATAAATGATTCCTACAGTTTCCTTCCAGGCAGGAGGCACGGAAATGCGCTCTGTTGTGTCGCCGCGGACATTGTTTTTCACGGCCTCCCCCCTCCAGACTCTGCAGTTCTGAGCGTCCTCACATCTCCCGCTCTATGTATAGCCAATTTGTTTAAACGAGGATGGGAAAAATCCCCTTTTACTTTCTGTGGGGAATACCAGCTTGTATTTCTATGGTAACAGGCTCCTCGATCCATCGGGCTCCGGATATATCGAATGCATAATCTGCGAGGTGGGGAGTGATGCTAAAAAAATTAACATACATGTCACTTCACAATTCATTGCCCCGCCGCTCGGTCTCAATTAGCCGCCTTTTTTAAGCGACGAGGGAAGACCCTTTCCACGAAGTTCAGAAGCTAACCTCTGCCTTAATTGCACTGAAAGACTTCACTTTCCGCTCCTCTCCGCCCCAAACATTTCCAAAAAGGGAATGGGAGTTTCCATGGCAACACAAAACACAGATTTAATTTAAAATTATGGTCGGTATGGAAAAGCGAAGGTATTTTCCGAGGAAATTAGGTTGTGTTCCTGTCTATGATTCTTCACTGATAATTCTATTTGCAAGACATGTTTTTAATTATGTGACAAATTTACACGATAAACAAACCCAGAAAAATATGACAATCGACGACTACTGATGTAATATTTTAGGTCTGGGGTTCTTCAACTAGGGCCCATAAAGCCGACTCAGGGGGTATGTGACTGGTTAGAAAATTCAATAATTTTAGCTAATTAATAAAGCATAAATACATAAGCAAAATATAAAAGCGAACATTTTGAACCATTCTGTAAATGTGAAGGAATTTGAAATAGGAGGTTGAAAACAGCCCTGCCTTGTTTCCCAGGTTCATGCCAGCTGTGCTGCTCCAGTCCGGGTTATTTGTTTCACATTTAGGAATTCCAGGCTTGAGATTTCATTATAAAACAGGACTGTAAGTCCCAGAATGCAAGGAAAAAAATCTGAACTGGAGTAGCACATCAGGCATGGTCATGGGAAACTAGGCAGCTATATAAAAAAAACATTGGCATCCTTAGCTTGGGTCATTCCAGCATCACACTCTCGTATAACAAACATACTCTAGTACAAATGATTAGTGGCCTCAACTGAAATACTAGTAAGTTTGTACCATATCGCTTTATCTTATAAGAATAAAAACACATTTTAAGAAGCTCCAACCTCCCATTGAAATTAAACCTTCGATTTTTGTATTTTGTTGCTTATGAATTAAATACGATTATTGGAATTGTGTGAATGTGTTTCATGTATTCTTGCTTCTGTATTTTTGTATATTGTTTTGAGGTTCAAATAGTATAAATTGCTTTGGCTGGGGTCCTTGACTTTCAGTGGGGATTTAGTAGGGGTCCACAGAAGTCAGAAAGAGAAGAACCACTTTTTATTAGGCCATAGGCATAAGCCATTCAAGTAAGACTTGAAAACTATAAGTATTCCATCTGGCTGCTTTGTGCTTACCAGTGCCTTGAACATATATATGCAGGAAATTACAAGCACTTATTGCCGTTTCAAACACTGCTTAAGAGCATTGTATCATGAGCAGTCAAATATACTCATGTTGTGAGGTAGACTTAAGTCATTCCAGGTTTTCAGCCAAAAACACTTGACATCCTGGGACCCTTATGACAATACTTTTAATGGCAAACATTATATTACATGTCCCATCATCTTTAGTGTTGCAGCGTGAAGAATTAGGTCTGGTTATACTTCACCCTCACGGCGTGGGGCAAGTTGATAGCATCAATCTGTGCATAGGTTTACCTGTCCGTTGACATAAGAATATTTAAAAACACAGATATAATGGTTCACAGGTTTTAAGACTACACCATCAAGACATCTCACCCCAAATGCTTTCCCACAGCTGTCAAGCTTCCAAGGTCTATGTGTGAGTAGCTTATACAGTCTAGGTTTTTGCTTAGCATACTGGGACTTGTAGTACTGGTTTTCCCATTGTAAACTCATAACTAAAAGCCAGAGAATGCAAAGTAAAAGCCCTGAACTGCATGACCTTCTCTCTCATGGGTGTGGGAAATTTGATAGCTCTGGCTTTTCTTGACTCTGCAGTATGAAAAGAACGTTCCTCTGGGGGTCTGTTTTGCTATTTTGCCTCCTGCATTTCATCAAAGGTTTCCACCTATAAAGTCCTCATAGCTTTTCTACGCAGTGAAGTGCTGTAGATTACATGATCAGAGCACAAATATGGTAGTCACACGCAACATCAAAACCCTTCACATATAGACAACACTGTAGTTCAACACCCTTCTACCAAAGCAATCTCAAAACGTTCATTCTTTCCATCAGCTAATGCCCTTTTCGTGCTTAGTAAGGAATATGAAGCACTATAAAAATGGAACTACCATACAATACACATGCAAAAGTTGTTGGTCTGCAAATATGTTCACTTGATGATTCATGGGTAGAATCCAAATGCTCCACATAAAGCCAAATTCTAAGGGCAAGTCTCTTTGAACAAGGGAGGCTTTCCTTAAAGTTGTCCCACCATTACTTCCTGGTATTTGTCATTGAGACACTGGGAGTGGCTAATATCATATCATTACAATGGTGTCTTCAAAAAATACACAAATGTCATTTTTTTTTTTTTTGCCATAATAATTTGGTGAGAAACCCAATATGCAAGTACATTTTTCGCAGACATTTGCTTTTGAATCCTCTGGAAGTTTTAACGCAGTTGTGGTCGGAGCCCTAGTGAACAGACTGCAGTCCCTGCAACACAATTTGATCAAAGGCCAGCCCTGAGAGAGGTTTTGGGGAAGCCAGCTGAAGGTGGCATAAGAGAGACGAATAAAGTGGCTTATCCAATGAGGACTCTCCTGTTCCATGGAAGAAGAGGCCCCATCCCAGAGCCGGGCAGAAGATCGGGGGAAGGTTAATTCTTAATTTGAGTCAGTGGTACCTGGTGCTCGGCAGCAGCACTTAATTGTCAACACCAGCACTTATGACACTAAGTTGCATGGTAGCACTGTTTATCAAATTAGAGATGAGCACAACAACAGTTGTTTATTAATCCAATACAAATTAATACAAATGACTAACACGTGCTGTCCAAGCCATTCTTATAGCCTTAGGGGTCTGAAATAGTCTGAATTGTCACTCTTATAGGAGAGTGATGGTTAGTAGTAATGTTGGTACTGTCATTTGCAGTGCTGGCTGGGGCAATGAGTGGTGCAAGCTGCAGGGCCCTGGCATGTGTGTTTTCGTACACAATAAGCACTGTGGGGGCAATGGAGTGAGCCATGTTCTCTCTGAAGCCAGGTAATCCCCTTTTTTAGTTGACAAGCAGAGACATCTTACATGTATTTGATGTGGGGGATGAAGTTATGTTGTGGATTTTACAAGACCATTCACAAAGCTATCAGCAATGTATCCCGGAACAACCCAATGGAGACCAATGAAAAGAAGGTTAAGTAGGATGCTGTAATAACATTTCTCATACACTTCTAATTAATTTATATCTTTATAAATTGCAACACTTCTCATCTGTCCAATCAGTACAGGGACTGAGTCCCTGAGAGCGCAAGGTTATACAATAAATTGTCTCCGTAAAGGAAATGTTAATGACCGGTTAGATGTGGTCTGGGCTGCTACTGAGACATCCACTCCAGACAGACGCTGATGCATCACTGGAAACGAGCTGTCATTAGCTGAGATCTCTAGGCACTTGGCAGGCTTCCCTTGTGGGCAGAGAGTCACTGCATCATGTGCCTCTACTGTGGGAAGGCAACAGACACTAGAGAACTACATGCCCTCTCTTGGGGACAGGTGTTGTAAGATTGCCTGCACACCTGGCCCATACAAAGTAGGTATAAAAGGCTTTGAAAGCCAGAAAGATAGCTTGCTGCATTAATGCTTCCATTGGAGGCATCAATGGGCAACTTGTAGGTCACAGGTTCGAATGTTAGAGGGTCCACTCAGCCTTTCATCTTTCTGAGATCAATAACATGCTTACTATTAAGTCAGACAATCATTTTCATGCTCTCACAGGCTGGGGGACTTCTGGACTACACACCCCGGTGACACCTACAACCGGGAGGGGTGCTGACGCCACTCTCCATGCCTGGAGGTGCTTGAAAGAACGCTTTGCATTCCCACTGTTTGGGATGCTTTCACAGGCTGGGGGACTGCCAGACTACACGTCCCAGTAGCATTCACATCCGGGGGGAGGGGTACGTGCTATGGGAATAATCTCAAAGGAGATCACATTGACTATCTGCATCTGGAGGCGCTTGAAAGGACGCTTCACATCCCTGCTGCATGGGATGCACGTGGGACACAGCCAAGTGCGTGCCCGGGCAAAGAGCGGGCCCATCTGCGCCTGTCCATGGCAGGGCGAGATTGGGCTGGGCCCACTCTCTTTTGCCCACAAGTCTTTCCTGTCTTTGGCTGAGCTTGCACCTGTACGTTTAGGAGGAAAGGAGGCTACGATGGGCAAACGTAAGATGGGCGGGGCACCAGTGAAACCAGCCATAACCTCATACCCAACCACCACTATTGATACCATGTTGGAACATGCCATGGGAATGATCTCAAAGGAAATCACATTGACTGAACGCCGACTGTCACTGGATTATTGTTACAACAGAGAGCTGTGCCACGAAAATACTTCCTCCCATGGTACTTGTTGCTGGCATCCAAGGCATGGTTTCCACCTGTCTTTTTGCTACTGGGTCCTGTATTTTGACTGTGCTGGATTTAGTTTTTGCTGGTTTTGGTACTCTGGGCACTTTACCATTAGTGATCAGTGCTAAAGTGCAAGTGCTCCCTGTGTAAATTGTAAGTATGATTGGTTGCCCATGATTGGCATATTTGGTTTACTAGTAAATTCTTAGTATAGTGCACCATGAATGCCCAGGACCTGTAAATCAAATGCTGCCAGTGAGCCTGCAGCACTGATTGTGCCACCCACATGAGTAGCCCGGTAAACATGTCTCAGACCTGCCATTGCAGTGTCTGAGTGCGCAGTATTAGCCACATGGGCAGGATGCAGTGTGTTTAAAAGGTAGGGCATGTGTGAGTGCGTCTGTCCTTATTTGGTCTTTTATACTTTAATTGATAAGGGGACGCGTTAGAGGTTTGACGGACCTTTTGACTACGCTCAGTGTGGTTGCACCATAAATCATACCTTCACCAATAATACAACATCAAATTGCTTTTGGAGTCGATAATCTTTATGCACCATGTCCCATTTGGCCATGAATAACCACACCTTTATTAAAGTTAATACGCTTATTTCCCTAGATTAACAATGCTAATATCCCGTAGATTAGTCTAAAAACGAAATGTATACAAACAAGACAGGTTGACCAAAACGTCTGAAGAATCTCAATTTAGCTTCAGCATTAATAACTAAACACTCAAGAGTTACAGTACAAATCAATAACAGTAATAACCGAAAGACAGCAATAGTATACATCTAGGCTCAGCAGAAGAACAGAATAAATTCTTGGTTAATACTAATTGTCTACATTTGGTCTTACTAACTAACCTTCAAATTAGAATAGCATGTTTGGACTTCATGCAAAACAGGTTTGTCAAAGTAATCTGGAAAACATCTAATTATGGGTCTATCAAAATAGTGGTTGGTACCTTTAAGGAAAACACAAATACAGCATGGAAATAATAGCATTTCATTATACCTCTCCTTAATGAGTCAGCAAGATGCAGTTTCTCGTCAGGTGGACATCTGTCTGGTCAGCATCAACAATGGGACAGTGAAAGGGAATGGCTCAGCCATGGTTGGGCTCTAAGTTAACTGAACCATTTAGGGACATTAAGCAAAAGAATCAACTTACAAAATAATCGCTCTAAAGGATTCAGGTTAAGGACTGCAAGACCTCAGATAAGGACTGACTCGAAAGGGTCAGAAAAGGAACAGCAACTGCACTGTCCCAAATGTAAGCAGGCTAAGTTAAAGTCACATAAAGTATCTTCTCTCGCCGTCATTGGTCAGAAAATCTTATGTTCACAGTGCGTTCACAGTGACACCAATAGTCTTTACTCTATACATTTAAAATATAACTAAACAGTCTTTCACATGTTGACGATTGGCTCCTCTTCTCCTGTTCCCATCATCAGGTTTGTCAGGTAACTGTTTTGTTTTGTTGCAATCCTTGCTTTAGTTGGTGCGGCCATTGTTCAGTCCTGGGAACATCTTCTTTCCACACTTCAAAACATTCTAACAGGCAGTTCTCATGAGAAAAGTCTAAAACCTTTACAAATCGTTTGGTCAACTCTGTGTGAACAATAGACAGTATTCATTTTCGGCTTTCACAGAACATGTATAATTAATTTATTATTTCTGCTGTGCAGTTTAGCATGAGTTTTTTTGACTAGGCCCAAACTTATCAATGCCTACTATAAAAATGAAGTAAACACATAGCACTAATGTTAATGCAACTTACTAATACAATTCTTTACATGTACACATCATTTAGACTATAAGCATGTATTCATAATTACTTTCCGTGCGTCTCATGGTGGCCACATCCGTGGGCACATTTTCCATGACACGCAATTTTGCTCTACATTATCCTAATTCATGTAAAGTCTTAAACTGCACAAATCTGCATTTATTAGTATTTAATTCAGCTTTCACACATGTACTAGTGTGTTTTACATGTCCTGACCTTGAATTACTGCCACATTCAGTTTTCACTATTGAAAGATATATCTCTCCCATAGGTTAACATGGGGATTGCCTTGAAATATCTCTTAAGTGTAAGTTCCCATTGGGAGCAGATTGAGGTATGGAGTTTGGGGTCTCTGAACTCAAAATTCAAAAATACATCTTTTAGTGAAGGTGGTTTTTAAATTGTGTGTTTGAAAATGCCTCTTTTCGAAGTGAACATTTTCTTGCTTAACCATTCTGTGCCTCTGCCTGGCTGTGGAATACACACCTGGGTCAGGATGATAGTTGGGCTGGTTGTGAATTCACTCTAGACAGTCACACGAAGGGAGTTGAGGTGAGGTGTGCTCTGCATATCCTGATGGGTTTTCCTGGGCTAGAGTGGTGGGAGGAGCTGACACTTGTACCTGAATAGGGCTGTACCTGTCTTTACACAATGCAGCCTCCCACCCCTTAGAGTGTGTCTGGGACTAAGGCAGGAAAGGCAGGATCTTGTGCACTACAAAGACTTTCCTTCGAAATTTGCCTAATTCAAAGGCAGAAATAAGTATAACTAGTGGACACGAAATACCAGACTTTTAGAACACTTCTAGATCAAGAGGAGACTCTGCTAAGGAGAAGAGCTGAATAACTGTCAGGAGGAGTACTGCCCCTTTGCTGTGTGTGCTTTGCTGGGTTGGCCTGCAGTTGCAGCTTCTGCTTTGGAGAGGACAAAGACTGGACTTTGCTGTGTATCCTGCTTTTGAAGTTTTTCCAAGGCCTTGGACTGAGCTTGCCTTCTGTTAAGAAGTCTCAGGGACATCAAAAACGTAACCTGACAGCTCCTGGGCTCTCTTGCTGAGGACTCCGACTTGCCAAGAGGTGCCCACTCCAGTTCCTTGGCCCTTGGGAGTGAAATCTGGCAGAAAAACAAGAAGAACCAGACACAGGGACTCCAGAGGACTCCAGAACCGGCGCCGCTGCCCATTGGTATTCGGAGTATTAATAAAAATTATTACTGCATGCCGCTGCCTGCATCCAAAGCCAGGGTCTCGCTAAAGTGCGACAGCCACACCTGACACCGCCGCAGCACCTCTGAAGTCCCGCAACATCTCGTGTCCCGGGTGCCATATCACCAATGTCCGTGACACCCGACTCTGCTATGACGCCTGTGGCCCATAGTATGACCGTGGCACTGCGCCTCATCGCATCTTGACTCAGACTCATCGACCCTGCCAGGTCCTAAGGAACCGACGCTTCACCCCTAATGCTGCCCCCACCTCCACTGCCTCCGTGAGGAACTGACACCTCACCACCCTTTCATAGCAGTAAGGGACAGATGCCTCACCTCCTGCATAGCAGTACGGAACCGATGCTGCAACGGCTCCAATGACGCCTCACCTCCACAACTCTGTCCCACATCTTTGACTCTGTCTTGTTTCTAAGGTACTGTACCTGGGATCGGTGTGACTACCAAGCTACCAAGGAGGTGAGCAGGGGTGATCTTAGCAGTGTTACTCCCTTACCCTGACTAAAGTGAGAGTCCCTACTTAGACAGGGTGTAAACTGACTGCTAGCTAGAGACCCCGTTTCTAACAGTGCCCTGACAATTCCTTGATTTACAGGGACTTTTGCTTATTTGCAGGTCCCTGTAGTCACCGTGGATTTGGTTAATAATGGTGCGGAATAGGCCTCAACCCCACAAAGTCCCACCTGTAGCTTTTCAGAATCTGAGTCTGTGGTGAAGAAAAAGAAGCCAATTGCGAAGTCGCTAGTGGGGGCTAGCGAACATTACGTCAAGCAACAGGGCCAGCTTTCCTCTTGGTGTCTCAAACAGTTTAATACCCAATCGACACTGATGCAAACTTCAGATTTTTCGGTCAAGGATATGTTCGACGTTGATTCTTTGTGTGGGAAATTCATTGATATCCTAAACTAGACTCAATTAAGGAACAATTGAGATGCATCAAAAACAGTGTGAGGTACACCCTCACTAGGTCTATCTTGGAGTATACCTTGAATGCATTATCAACTCCAAATAATTCTGATACTAGTAATGGGGCGTGTCCATTAAACCAAATAGCTGCAACTAACAGTGCAAACAGTGCTACCAACAGTGTTATGACCCCTAAAGGCCTCAAGGACCCACCTAATGTTATCATCAGGCCAACCCGCCACACTTGAGTTAGAGATGGGTCACCTCAGCAGAGGCTGTAAGAACAAGTAGGTTCCTGGAAGATCGGGGGCTAGCACCATCGAGCAAGCCCACCCTGGAACTCATTTTAATGCAAGTAAAGAATGATTGGACCTAGTGCATGCATCTTGTCGTTATGTCCTAGAGCTGGCTAGAGTCCTGTCCTTAAGGATTCACAAACTGAATCATGGTTGGAGTTATGTAATAAATGTACAGACTGGCTCATTAAATACAAACATTTTAACCTAGCTAACATAAACAAGATTATAATGGTATGAAGAGTAGGGTGGGTGGGCCGCTCCAAAAAAGATCTAGCTGGGGGATTGTATTGTTGTGAACGTCTGCAGACCATCTTGTGTAAAGAACTTGTTAAAACCACTGGAAGTTTTGGGTTGTGAAGACACTAAGATTTGCGCTCTTCCCTTAGGGCATTTTTACAAACCTAAAATGCTGTTAGCTCCCTGGGGTAGCCATAACTGCCACCCCCTGCCCACAGTTTGTATCTTGTAACAGGTTCTCTGTCCTAAGTAATCAAGATGGTTTGGGTTGATTGATACCTAGTTCTGCTGATAGCACAGTACCCACATCTGGCCCATTAGCTCAACCGCCACATTCTGATACTCCTTTAGCTTTTTGGAAGATGCCAATATGACGTACTTATGTTTCAGGAAACTTGGGGAACACAGGATCTGTTGTTTCAATGGGCTTGAATGTTCTTGTATTCCAGCTACCCCCCTCCCGGTCAGGACGAGCATCGGGCGGACTGGCACTTTGGGTGAACCTTTCTGCTGAGGGCAGTTCTAAAGCAATTGAGTCCAAAAATGGGAACTTCCATGTTGTCAGATATAAGAGGGGAGTAACCTTGTACCTAATTAATTTATGCAGTAATCATTTTATTAATACTCTGAATACCAAATTTCCAGTTTTATTTGATTTTATCTCTTCCTTGCAAAGAAATGTTGTAATTAAAGGGAAATTGGCAGGCTTTTGTCTAGCTGAGTACTTTAATGCTACACTTTGCACATATGTTAAGCCTTTAAATAATTTATTCATAACCACAAATAATCTAACTGATACCTTGAGTGATATTGACACTCAGTGGGCAGAAGTGATGGGTTATTTGGCTTCTCGTGATTTTAATAATGTAATGGACGTTGCTCCCCCTACCACGTCTTCACAACCAACTTTTAGAGGTCGTAGCTGTCCCTCTAGAATAGACTATTTTTTATGTCATTTAACCTGGAGTACTCATTGCAGTATGGGAGGGTAGTCCCTTTTGATTTTCGGGACCACAACCCCATAGAGGCAGCATTTCTACTGTCCGCTAGACCATAATTCAGAATGGAGTGTGGAACTAGAAATATTAAATTGACCACTGACGGATTGTGACTAGTTTGGAGAGCAGTTGAACCTCGCCAGCTCTTCCATGACATGATTGTAGAGAATTTAAATTTGGTAGAGGTTTGCTTAACTGAGAACAATATCGGCTGTGAAGTGGTCAAGGCCTTCACCCAGCTTTGAGAGAGTATCAAGGCAAAGTTATCATGCCCCTCTTGCACGTAAGCCATTAAGCCCAGGTGGTTTGACCACAAGTGTTTAGAGGGCAACCATCAATTACATAGGGCATTGATAGCTAGACCGAGGGCTCTTCAGAGTTGGCATTCCGGTGTAAGGTTTATAAACAGGTAACCTCCAGGAGGAAGACAGAAGTGCTTCAATCCCACTGGTACTCATTGGTTCATTCGGCAGCCAAAAAAAAACGCAAACTGTTCTGGAAGGCTGTGAAGGATATAAAGGGCATGAAACCTCGATTAGTTGTCACATTTCCAGCATGGCGTGGGAGGCTCATTTTGCCAGAATCTATTTTGTGCCCCAAGTGACTTCACAGTGAGACCCAATCTGAGGGGATTAGAGGTCTCTTCGAAGGAGGTGGAAGAGGACATAGCCCAGAGTGTTGGAGGCAAGGTCACTGGGCCAGACAGTGTCCCAGTCGACGTTATTAAGTTCAACCCTGAGTGCTGGGTGTGCTTATTGGTGAACGGATTTAATGGTCTTGCCCACCGTCCACTTCCGAGCTCATGGACAACTTCTATCATTGTCTCAATCTTTTAAATGTGTGACCAATCACAGCCGGGATGCTACAGGCCCATCTCGCTAATCAATACTAAGGTTAAGATCCTGGGAAGAGTCTTGTGCAACAGTATTAGGGAGTGGACCGAGGAGAAGTCCATCCTGTATCCTTGTCAGTATGGTTTTGGGAGCCATGATGGGATTACAGTGCAATGTTTAAACCTGTCCCTGGTAATTTGGAAGTACACACTCACCAAATGTTCTCCCCTGTATTTGACTTTTATAGACTTGACATCGGCATTTGATTGCCTTAACTGCTCAAAGCTGTGGTCAAATCTCCTTCTATATGGTATGGACAAAGAACTAGTGCACTTTTTAGCTTCTTTCAGAAGATGTTGTACCTAGGGAGACGCCCCCTTCACCAAACCCCCACTAAATATGGGGGTGTTCTAATGACTTTTCAATAATGCAACACCACTTTCTACTACCTTACACACTGTTGCTATTAGAAATTGGGTTTCAGGTTGGCAGCAGTGTGCATCTTGATCAAGCAGGAACCGCAGTCCTAGTCATGGTAAGTCACAAACACACCTGTGTTCACCCTCTGGTAGCTTGCAACAGAGCAGTCAGTCTTAACTTAAGAGGCAATGTGTAAAGCATTTGTGTAAAACTTCAAACAGTAAAAACACCTTACAAAAGATACCACATCTGGTAAGAAAAATATAAGTTACTTTTATAAATGAAACAAGACCAAAACAACAAAAAATCCAATAAGTAGAAGTTGAGATATGAATTTCTGAAGAATAAATTATTAAACTGTAAAATAGCACTTAGAAACAAGAAGCACCAACCAGGGATATCATGCTGCACTGGACCGGGACAGAGTCAAATGTTTAGGCTGACTACGACAGAGCATGGGCTGGTTACAGAGACCCTGTTTGGCCTGCTAAACAAAAGTACCTTAATCCTGGTTATGTCAGTGTTGAAGATTCTGGGAGCAGGCTGAAGCGATACATCGGTGTCGATCCCCGTAGTTGTGACGATGCATAGATCCTTCCTAAGCAGTAACATAGATGTGTTAATTTTCACCACACAACAGCGGCAATGTGTCGGGTCTGAGAGGCGGTGGTTCAAAAAGCGATTCACTGAGTTTGATCAGAGCTAGAGAGGCAATGCATCAAGTCCGATTCATGCAAGGGGACCAATGTGACAGCTCCTATCCACGCAACAGGGGGGGATGCACTGGAGCCGATCTGCGCAGTGGTGGGGATGTAATTTTTCAGCTACAATAAACAACTTAAACCCACTTCCAAGAGTCCAGGACTGGGCTGGCACCACTTAGCAGGGTAGACACATAAACTGCAGAGTCCAGGTGTAGATGTAAGTGGGTTTGAAGTATTTTATGTCTCTCAGATTTTAATCAGAAGACCAGTCAGCAGGCCCTTGGAATCACACTGGTTTCTGGGTTGGAGAGATGTAGGTCAGTACTTCTCACTCCCAGGCAAAGGGGCAGCAGGCAACAGGTCAGCACAGCAAAGCAGGAGACCACCAGAGTAGCAGTCTAGCAGACTGGCCGTCCTTGCAGCAGCACAGCAGTCCTTCTTCCTGGCAGAGTATCCACAGGTTCAGAAGTGTACTGCCTTGGTAGTATCAGGGGTCCAGTACTTATACCCAGCTTGTCCTTTTTTCATGTTTATTGATTTTTCAATATTATTTAAGACATTACATTATATTCTGTTACTGAGCAAATTACCATCATCGCAAACAGTACTGATGTTCATATAATGGGATATTGTCTAGACGGAAGTCTACCAAAAAGTGTCTCCTAATATACGCTTGTAAACATTTCTATATTGATCAATAGAACTAGTATGCAAAAAAAAAAACGTAGCATTACATGACATTCATGGGACTATATATGTTGTAATGGGAAGGAATCTTTGCTGTTGTTAATGCAGTATGTAGCATCTAGGAACAGGGGTTTTGAGGGAGGTGCCCAGCATAATTGTTTGTGGTACATAAGGGAGTGTAGCAATACATACGTCGGTGTGCGACATACTTCTCAGGGAGGGTGTAAATAATTTTTGGCCTCTACATTGAGTACCAGAAGATCCCAGCATTCCCCTCCTCTACAAGTTATACTGCGATCGTGGAGCCAACGGATATGATGTGCTTCTGCTTTGGCCCAGTAAATAGATCTTTTAGCCACTGGGATATGGCCGGAGGGACCGGGGACTTCCATGCCATAGCTATCCTGCTTTTAAATAATACAAAAGCTAAATCAATAAATCTGTAAAGGTATTTATCACCCTTTTTACGAGGGCGAATGCCCAAAAGACAAGAGGCAGGTGTTACGGGAAGGGGGTGCGTGGTCAGTTCCGATAGTAGTGCCATAACTGTGCGCCAGGCAGTTTGTAACACCGGGCAGTCTCATACAATCCCACTAGGCGTAAGGTGCAGCATGAGCAACCTGGGTTATATGCGGGATACATGCATTGGATGCAATGGGGGTCCAGATAAGCGTGATGTATATAGTTAAATTGTGTAAATCTGAATCTAGCATTTTGGGATATCCCCTTTACTGTCTGTAGAGCCCCCTTCCATTTCGAGTCAGTTAGTGGTTGCGGTTACGCTATGTTCCATTTCTCACGCACAGTCTGCATAAGGTTGGCTTCAGGTATATGTAGTGCTGCATATAAAGTGTTAATGGCGCGATATGTACCCCTGGTCAGCAAGATAGTGTGTAGTGTCTGGGACGTAGGTGGCTCGGCATTCAGCGTTCCCCAGAGGCCGCGCATGACCTGCAATATGACATAATAAGTGAGAAATTGTCCAGGAGTAATATTATAACTGATGATAAGGTCCTGGAACGACAGAAGTGTGTGCCCTCTGAGAAATAAATTCCCACGCAGGTCATCCCTTTTTCAGTCCATTGGTCACGGTCAGTAGCTCGTGTTTTCTGTGTTATCCCGGGTATTTCCCAAATGCAAATCTCCGGTGAGCATGGGATGTGTGGGCTCTTAAGATGTGTGAAGCTGTGCCAACATATGTGTGCTACTTCCATTAGCTGTGTCATTGTATTACGAGGGCCACTCAAGTCTGTTAATCAAGTGTACACCGCAACAGTCCACAGTCGGGCTTGTATAGTGCGCGATTTCGGACATGTTGGCGAGAACAACCAAGTCATTGGCCATTGCAATTGTGCCGCTGTGTAATATAGCTCAAAACCTGGGGCACCCAACCCCGCCTCCATCATTGGTCTTTGGAGTTTGAATAAGGCTACCCTACAGCATCCATCTCCCCAGATCAAATCAAGTAGCAGGCTATCAAGCATCTTAAAGAAGACGCTCAGTGCTACTACTAGTAATGCTGAAAATAGATGAAGCAATCTGGGTAGATTTAACATTTTGAATATTGCCACATGGCCAAACGGTGATAGTGGCAAAGAACACGAGAAAGTGAGGGAATTACGGAGATTTGCAACCATCTTGTATCAATTACCATTGAGAAGATCATGCATTGCATGATAAACATTTATTCCTAAGTACTTGAAGGAGTCATAATTCCACTGCAAGTATGAGCTAGCCGCAATCATTCTGTTGGCGGGAGGGTGTGAGGCTAATGGGAATACACATGACTTGGGCCAATTAACCCGGAGAACCGAGGCCTCTCCAAAGGCCTCCAGGAGCTGTTCAAGCTCCGGCAGTGTGGTTCGTGCATCCCTGAGGTAAATAAGAGTGTCATCCGCGTAGAGAGACACAACGTCACCACAATTCCGGTGTACCCCAGGTCTCAGCGCGATTGCGCAAATAACATACAAGGGGTTCCAAAGCTAAGGCAAAGAAAAGCAGCAAGAGCAGGCACCACTGAAATGTCCCCCTCTGTATAATAAAACAATTAGAAATCACCGGACCTGTCTTTACTGTGGCTAGTGGTTCCGTATATAATGTGGTAATCCATTGCAGAAGTCGCGGTCTGAATCCCATGAATTCAAGACTTGCAAAGAGGAAATCCCATCCCAGGGCATCAAAGGCTTTTTCTAGGTCTAAGGAAACTGCCACTTGGTGTAGGTCATCAGGTGGAGTATTATGAATTATATGCAATAGGCGCTGGATGTTGGGAAAAGTACTTCGGCCCGGAATGAAGCCTGATTGATCATGATGGACTATTGTCTGCATTACAGGAAGTAATCGGTTGCCAGGATCTTCCCCAGTATCTTGCAGTGCAGATTTAGCAAAGATAGGGGTCAATATGACTTAACGTTTAGTAGATCTTGCCCTGGTTTAGGCAGCACCACTCTTAAGGCCTCGCGTATGGATTCTGGTAAACTGCCCTGTTCAAATGCCTCCTGAAATACTTCCAGGAGGCACGGCATGAGAACAATGTAGTAAGTGGCGTAATATTCAATTGTTAGGACATCTGCACCTGGTGTTTTGTTACGAGCAATTTGTGAAATTACCTCTTTGATCTGATCAAGCTGAATGGGTTCCTCCATGGTATCCCGTTGGGTACTGGAGAGTTTAGGAAGGGATACTCCGCTTAAAAATTCCTGCACACAGCTCAAATTTGGGGTAGCCGGTTTTTCATAGAACTTTTGATAATAATCTCAGAATGCATTATTAATAGCCATTTGCGAAGTAACTATCATTCCATCAGCTAGTCTAAGTGCCATCCCCGGAGTAGCCAGGCAAGCAATCTGCCCGAGTGATCTCCCTGAGCATGTTGTAGGGCCATCCGTGTGCAAAAATTGTGATAACCCAGGGTGGATTCCGCCTCGCCACTGCGAAGACCATACTGTCGAAGACGTGAGAGCCACATAGTGTGCCCCACAACCTGCACTTCTGCTTGACGCAGGTCTTGCTCCGCCTCAGAACGGTCATGTATTAACTGTCTTTGGACCCTCAGGTGGTCGCCATACAGTGGCCCCAGATTACCACCTTGTGAGCCTCCCACTCCACGGCACGAGAAGAAGCCATCATTCATTTAGAAGAACTGTCGGATGCGCTGCAATAGTGCATCACAAAATGGGGGGTCCAAAAGAGCCTCCGTTTAGAGGCGCCAGTTGAGGATGATGGGTCATAGTGTTCCCCAAGATAAAATCGCCACTAGCTGATTATGTTCTGAGTGCGTTCGTGCTAGGTACTCTGTCCTATCCGGAAGAGTGCTGAAAAGGATGCCAATCCTGGTATGCAAGTCATGGACATGTGAGTAGAATGAAAACTCATGATCCTGTGGATGACTAAGGCGCCATACAGGACGCAATTAAAGTCACTGCCCCAAATCGCTGGAGTTAGTGGGTCTCGGAAGAGCGCAGGTGTTAGATAATCTAAGAAGTGTGTTTGGGCAATTTGGGTGCATATATTGCTGCAAGGTTGAGGGGAACCCCATCCAGTCAACCCTCCAGAATGACATTCCCGCCTTCTGAATCTACCTTTTGAGTGGGTAATGCAAAGGGGACCCCTGGGGCCACCCATATAAGAACTCCCCTAGCGTAGGTGGATGTAATAGTGCCATATGTTTGTCCATGCCACCTAGATCGCAATCGCTCCAGCTCCTTGGCCGTAAGGTGTGTCTCCTGGAGCATTGTAATGTGAACCTGACGGCGCTTAAGATATGAGTATACTCTGTGGTGCTTAATAAGGGATGCCATTCCCTGCACATTTCAGGTCAAAATTCAATGTTGCGAGGTATGCTTTGATGAGAATGTGCTACACATCGTGTCCAATGCAATGATTGAAAAAAAATACCCACTGGGCTACCAGGTGCGCCCTGACCCCCACAATTCCCCCTTCTCATACAAGAGATATCTTTCCTAGTCATCCACCATGTTAATGTCTCATGTGTAAAGCAACATCTCTGTGCGCTACAATACAGTGCAAAAGATTGTAGAGCAAGCATATCAATAGAAAAACTCCCCAACTGTAGTAACAATCCCCCAAGGGCCAAAACCATGTGGTATGCCACCCAATATACAGAACCATGCACAAGATAACATTTGCAATGATAACTCAGTGAATAACGTGTCCAGTTAGGCATCGCGTAGGGGGCGTGACTTGCAAGTGGATCTAGGCAACACGCTGGGGCCCAGATCCTCTTATGGAAAGGTCCCAAAGAAAATCAACATCCGCTAGGAGGCCCTGCCTGTAGTTGAGAGGCACACAGGAAGCAGCTGCAGTCGGTCAGCAGGTAATGCCATATGGAAAACGCAAAATCAGATAATATCATCTACAGAGCCGGGGTAACTTGGGGTGCCCCATTGCTGCAGACTGAAGAGGCCTCGGATTCACAGGTCTCGGATCCAGATGTTCTCATGCTATCCGAACGAAGAGCAGAAAAAGAGTTTGTTTGATGCTGTGACACCGCCTCAACTGCTTGGGCTTGCTCCCCAGCTGCTTGATCACGATCAGGACAGGACCATGGGGGCTTTCTGCGTTCTCGCCGCGGTTTAGGTGTCACTCATGTTTCTGTCTCCTCCTCCATCCCAAGTGTCGCAGCAAGGCCCTTGACATGCACCCAAGTCCGCACATCCTCCGGTATTTGAAATACGTGCGTCTTTTCATTGTCTATGATTTTATGCTTCGCTGAGAAGAGGTGCGCATATTTGATTTGCAGTTCACGCAACCATTGTTTAACTTTCATATAAGCGCTATGCCTGTGCTGCACCTCCATGGTGTAGTCTGGGTAGGCAGAGATCATGGTGTTTTCGAAGTGCCAAGGGCCCTTATTGTGGAACAATTTGAGGATGAGATCACTGTCGCGAAAGTTCAATAGGCAGGCGATGAGAGTGTGTGGTGGTGCTCCTGCTCTGGGTGGGTGTCCCAGGATGCAGTGGGCTCTTTCTATGGAGAACAAGGGGGGGTGTTTTATCTTTCAGCACAGTATTCAAGAGCCACTCCTCTAAGAAAAGTTCAGCACAGAGGAGCTCTGAACATTCGGGGAAGCCAATAAATCGAATGTTGTTCGCCCTACGGTGCAAAGCAGATATTTCTTCTTGCATACTTGCTATTTTCGTTTGCATATCTTGAAGAGTCAGTGGCAGAGTTTGTATGACTGATTATGCTGGGTGACCAACCTACGATGGTCCGCCAACCTACGATGGTCCGTTCTTAATAAGTTCACATCTAGGGATACTGAATCAATTTTGGCCTCCAGTGAGGTTTTGGTATCCAGTATGGCATGTAGGATCTTCTCAAATTTCTCAGAGTGGTTGTTAAGCATGGATTCAAGATGTCGAAAGTGATCCGCCTGTGACGGAGTGTCCGATGTGAGGTCGTCCCCTGTTTGCATTATGTCTCCTGCTGTTTTGGTGGGACGTGTTTTACCCATGTCGTTGCAGGGGGGGAAATGGGCAATCGTCAATATGCCGTCTCAAATGGCTTGTCGTCAAGTGGCTTAACCCTTACCTGTGGGTGTGTGGAAGGAGTAGCTCTGCCCTACAATTCCCCCAAATTATTGAAGGGAGCCCTCTTTGCTCTTAGGACGTACAAATCAGAAGTCCACGCGGATGTATCACTTACAGTGTATCAGGACCAGTTCTACTATGCAGGGTGGCAAACAAATGTTTGTAAATGTTGAAGTGCACCTGTCCCTCGTATTATCTGAGTTACTACAGTGTTCAAGTCCTTATAGGAAATCTCTGGGTGAGGCTGCCAATTCTCTCATGGGCACCAGTAGAGCACTATGGATAATCCCTCAGCCATGCTCAGTTCACCCGGCAGTTTCAATGCCCTCGTGTTCGCTCCGGTGTTTCGCTGGACTCAGGTATCACATTCCCAAACAGGGGCCCCCAGTCATCTCACAGGCTGCTTGTTGCGTGTGTGGCAGCTATGAGTTAACGCTGCCAAAAGCGGTATACAGTGCGTTGCGTTCTGGTGCTGCAATTTTCAAAGAGGGTGGCAATAGGCACGCACTAACCTTCCCAGGGGGGTGCCACCCATGCTCCTTGGCTCATGCCGCCCGCACTACCTCCAATATTCCAGCTCGACTTCACCAGTAGTTGGGTCGACGGCACCGCGCCTCGCTGTGCAGCGCAGCCACGATCCCTTGACTCACCTAGGGCGCCTGCTGACTTTCACAGCGGGCTGGGTCTTCCTTGTGGAGCCGACAGTGGCCCCTCCTTGTCACCCGCGGACTCCTCCAATCCTCGTAACACTGACGGGCTACGGTGCCATTACTGCAGTCCTCGTTGCATCTGCTGGTCCGATTCAGGTGAGCCCCGTTACACTATTGCGGGCTCTGCGGAGGCTCTCTAAGTGCTGCCGGAGCTTCTGCAAATGTAGCGGGTCTTCGTGGCGCAGTTACAGGACCTGACGGCAGTCTTAGAACAGGATATCTGTCGGGCCCAGCGAGGAGCTGTTTAAGGAGCGCCTGACGCGGTCACCATCTTGGCCACGCCCCCCTCTACCCAGCTTGTTCTTTGAAGTGGGGAAGACTTCCTGCCCTGGCCCCAGACTCACCACAGGGGGTTATGTAGCCCTTTGGGTGGGGACAGGACACTGCCTATTCAGGTGTAAGTATTAGGCTGTGCACAGCTCATCCCTCCCATCCTGCCCAGGATGGCCCATCAAGATGTGAATGGCCCATCAGGTCCCACCTAACCTCCCACTGTGTGTGGCTATCTAGGGGGAATACACAAAGCCCAGCTGTCACCCACCCCAGACAAGTGATCAGAGACAGGCAGCAGGCATCAAATGGCTAAAGTAGAAAAATGCAAACTTTCTAAAAGTGGCATTTTTAGAGTTACAATTTTAAACTCCGACTTCACCATAAGTTGTGATTTTAAAGAGATACCAAACTCAAAAAATGTATCTCTTCCAGAATGTGAATTACACTTATAAGATGTAATATGGTATTCCCAATGTTATCCGAGAGGAGAGATAGGCCTTGCTGTAGTGAAAAACGACTATGGGAGTTTTTCACTACCAGGATATGTAAAACTTAAAAGTACATGTCCTGTCTTTTAAAAACATTTCCCCCTGCACTCTGGGTAATCCAAGGCCTAGCTTAATGATGACATATGTATAAAAAGGTAAGGTTTGGGCCTGGCAACAGGTTTTTTTTTTGCCAGGTCGACGCGACAGCATGCACTGCACATACAGGGTCTGCCATGGCAGGCCTGATTCCATGGTTAGGAGTTTCTTAAGTGGGTGGCACAATCAGTGCTGCAAGCCCACAAACTCTACTACAAGTATTTTGTTTAAAGGCCCTGGGCACATGGAGTGCACTGTACTAGGGACTTATAAGACTTATTAAATATGCCAACTGGGGATAAGCCAAAATTACCATGTTTAGGGGAGAGAGCGCAAGCACTTTAGTGCTGGTTAGCAGTGTTGAAATGCACAGAGTCCTAAAGCCAGCAAAAACAAGGGCAGAAAAGTGGAGGAAGTAGTTAAAACATTGAGGGGAAGACTATCATTAGTGCACTTTATGAGCATAAACAGCTACAAATACTTATTCTGTGAATCAAGATAAGGAATTTAAAATAACAAATGTGTTTGTCAGGGATGCAACTTGGGTGCGCAGAAAAAGTTGCCCATTCTTTAGAAAGATGCCCTACTGGCCTTTTCAAAAAATTACAAGTAACTGGCTCGCAAATGACTTTGGAGGTGCCAAAGTAGTGACACGTTTATTGTGAAAAAAAATCATTTTTCGTGGCACACGATAAGTTATGCAAAAAATTAAAATATGAGAAACATACTTTAATAGTAAACTAAAAAAAAACTTGGCTGGACTGTAGAAATTCCATAATTATGGGTGGCAGTGTTCCAGCCATTCTCACTTTATATCCACCTTAATGCTCAATCAGAGGAAGCCAAACGTAGAGTTAGAGTTTGAGGGAGATGCTGAGTGAAGGATAAAGGAACATGAACTGGTTAAAAATATTTCCAGAGCTCCACTGGTCAAAATAAAACTGAGTGCAATCCGATCATTCCAATTACTTACCCGCTGAAAACATTTGAAGTTGTTTTCTTACTGATATATCAACGCATTTCTCCGTCGACACATGGTGGGTAAAACACTTTGACAATTCAGGGCCTTGCTTCCTTGAAAAAGTCCAAAAAAGCTTTCGGTGATGCATTGCCAACATATGTATTCATTGTATTTTTTTAATCACAAATGCGGGCAGCATATTTTGCACCAGAAGGTTGCACTGGTAACCTTCTGGAGAGCAGGTGCACGCTTGAAGCTCAGCAGACGTGAACGAGGGAAGAAACGAGCGCGCGCACCCAAATCCGACGTGCATACTCGCGAGGAAACCAGCGGTTGCCAGGAACACTGGAGTGCAATGACTCAACCCAGCGTTGTGACTCGGGGCCTTTGTGTCGAGTAATTTTAGAGTCTGCCAGGTCTCAGGCTGTATGACATACTCCTCTGTGTAGACTCATAACTATGTTGACGATCGTTGCATCTTCACACCTTTAATAAAGTTTACGTTCCCTAGTAATTACCCACAATGCTATGTTGTGATCACAGAAAAAGTGTTCAAAGGCCCACTCTCTATTTATAAAGACTGTGATGCTGCATGCCTTCATTATAGCGGAATGTTTTATTCTAGTGACTGATACCTCCGTGAGCCACCAGCGCGCGGCTCATTTGTTTTTACTGCCGGCTCAAATAAATGAGTGAATTTGCACAGTTTTCCTCCTCTCACGAGTCTTTTTTTTATTTCAGATAGCCACAAAGCATTTCCAGGTTACACCTGACACCTAAAGCAGTCACAGCTTTCCAGTTGGAATAATGAGAATTGTAGTGGAGTTTTTTTTAACATCAGAATACACACATACCTACTCTTGCATGGGAAAAAAAAAACCAAAAAACAAAGAGAGTCAAATGCATTTGTTAATTTTTTTTCTTGTCCTTGTCCGATACAGGAGTAAACCTCTGATCATTCTCGTGGTGGGAAGGTGTTGGAAAATGGCATGTGAATTTTTACAGATGTTCACAAATTGAAGGATATTCCTGTCCAAGAATGCCTTCGTCCACCACACCCCCATCACAGAAGTTGGTTTACTTGCAGGGAAAACTCAGCATGAGCCATTCATTTTACTAGGGCAAAATCAACTTCCTTAACATACAAACTGGATTTGCACTCATAAGAAAGGCTATTTGCAGGCGTCTGCAAAAGCCACACGTAAATAGCATTAAGAATCGTGCCCTAGTTCGGTTTCGTTTAGGTACAGACCGCTTGCTTCAGACAGTACACTGCGGAATCCAAAGTGTTAATAGAGGACGGCCTTTATCTCATCACTGCATGCACAGGGTCAAACCCCAGCAGTGATTCGTGTTCAATTTAATGTAATTGAATAGGGCTGCCGTTTCACTTGAGTGCCTGAAAATGTACTATGAAATTAGCTTCCCGAAATCATTCGGGCATGTGGCTGAAAAAGGGATGATGTTCTGAGTACAAAATGTAATGTTCACAGCCGAGCACCTGAGCCACCTATTTTTTCCTAATTACACAGAAAAATATTTATTGATGTGTGTACACGCACAAAGTTTCAATCTTTATTATGCATACGCCAATTTAGCCTTTGTAAACATCGGCCACCTGTACATCTGCACCCGAGGGTTTAGTACCGCATATGGTTGTGGTATAGATTTGTATAGGCGGGAGTTCACAAAGGTTCCAAAGGGAACTCATGGAAATGTGCAGGTCAATAGTCCAATACTCTTGGAAAAACTGTATGCATTCTTACTTAAGAAAGCCAGAGGGCTTCAATGTATGCAACTGGGGCACATATGCCTTTGCATGAGTACACGTAATGGCATTGAATCTTTCCCTATGGTCAGTATTGGCCATAAATGCCAGTGTCAAAGTTTATGCTTGACCCTCATTTCATCTGGGCTGTCCTCTTACTTTTTAGCTGCCACTGATGTCTCAACTAGTGCTCAGTCTTTCAAGACACAACTCTCCGGTGCTTGACTAAACTGAAAGAGACATAGTAAATTAGTTAGGACGACCTGAGATGCCTACAAAATCATCTTCTCTCTCTCTTCCCACTCCCTTTTCCCTGTCTGCTTTCTTGGTCCTTTGTGTTCCAATACACAGATGATGATATGTAGGTGATCAGAATTGTTCCTGCAAGAAGGCAAGCATCCTAAGAAGTTATTTCTTCCAGTCTTGACACATTCATGGCATGATGGTGCCGGCCCTCGTTATAATGATGATGGTGGCGGAATGATGACAATTCGTACAAGAATGTTGTGATGATGCCCATCCCTACTAAATTGCTGGCCTTGGAATAAAAATGGTAATTCCTGGCATATTGTCACCATCCATGGCATAATGCCACACACCCTTTGTATAATACTGGATCTGGAATAATGGTGGTAGCTTCTGGCCTATTGTCTTCTACGGCATGATGAAGACCCTCTTAGTTGGATACTGGCAATTGCATAGCACTAGTAATTCTTTACATATTTTGGCCATCCATGACATTAGATGGTGAAACATGGGTGTGTAGAAAAGAATCCACCCATAAGTGGCAATGATACATGTAAGAACTAGACACTTGACAGAAATGACAATTTGATGTTTGGACAGCAAAAATATAATTACTAAAAAAGAAAAGTTAATATTCAGAAAAAAACAGTTTTTTTCTTCTGAAAATGATAAACTTTTGTTCGAGGGAACTGGATGTTTTTTTTCCAAAATAGAAAGCATGCTTTTAATAGAAAAAGGTGTACGTATTCATAATTTACAAGATATTTTCTGCAGATATTTGAGGCATAACCGCTCCTGCTTCTAAAACCCTAATCTGTAAATGTAGGTAATCCACCAGCATCCTATCCCGTAATGTCTCCATACCTGAGCGCCCGAGTTGCTGCATGAACTTCCAGATCTTGACTAGCTCTGCTGTACTTCTTGAGATTGCAAGAGGGTCTTTTATTAAAGCCCACCTTTCCAAGGAAATTGTCCTGAAAATGCCACAATTTATGCAAAATTATCTAGGGGGTGAGAACCTGCAACATTCCCGGGAAAGGAAAGACTTTCTTTCCACAGTAAGGACGTATTAGAAGTTTTCATAAGTGCACTTTCAGAACCTATCTCAATTTATGTAGAAATTAGGTGGTATAATGACTTGTTTGACTCCAGTTTTCCATGGAGGAAGTTGCGCTCAAAGATCCCCATCTGTCACTGATGGTACGATCATCTTCTCTGTGGGGGCAAAGGGATTTCTTAATGAGGAGTCCTTCAGATAATGCTCTAACCATTCATGATTCCCAAACAGGGGTCAAATCCTAGATGCAAGTTGCTTAAATAAGCACCTGGAATTACAAGGTATTCTTGCCATGTTAAACACTGCGTGGGTGCAATGCACCATTAGCTGTCAAAACCCCCCATATCATAGCGCTGCACCGCTAACTGTTGAATACCCACGTCACAGCACTTCTACACTCCCACCACTTGCATCTTTGTGTTTTGCTTCTTGATGCATTGTGGCGTTGTGGCTGCATCACAGGGATGCCAACCTAACACATGCTGATCTTGCATTACCTGTAGGCCACCACTGCAGCTTGAACCCTCATGAATGTTTGAGAGGTGAAATTGGATGGCGAGGTTCAGGTAACTACCTGCTAGCCAACATCTTCATGACCCCTTCAGCGGAGACCGAGAAGGTGACCTTCAGATATCCGCTACTGTGGCCTCTCTTCACATGTTCTTGAAGTGCACTGAAAGTACATCAACAACAAGAGGGAGTGCTACACATTACAATGTGCCATGGGGACTGTCTCTCTGCCACTCCCTCAACATATAGTATGTCTGAAGTGACATTTACAAGCCATCTGGCTTTTTGACTCCCAAAATATTATGTGAAGAGAGCCTCGGAATAGCATCATATATGATAAGGAATATGCCAATTATTAATGCTAAATGGTCATTCTATGTCAATGCCCATAGCCTGGCCTGAAATCTTTGAAATAATATTTCTAACCAAAGTGTAAGTAAACTCATAAGTAGAGTAGTGCACAATTTGCTGAAATGCTGACATGGACATAGCGTCAGATAATTTACCAGACATGCCCAGGTGAGTGTTTACAGGCGGCCATTGAAATCTACAGGCAGAAGTACATGTTAATATGACATGTCATGGATGTAACTACGAATAGATCAAACAAGTTGACGACAACACCTGCACTGTGTTACAGTGGGCTAAGAACGGGGACACCTTTGGTAATGGCGTTCATGAACATATGCCACAAGTTTGTCAAACTCAGCCGAAGCCACCATCAGACCACACGTAGAGCAAGCAAGATAGTCTTCAATGATCATCAAAACCCCCTTTGTATGTTTCCTGTCCACCCAAGCACTTGAATAGTGCTCAGAGGCTAAGACGTAAAGTGCTTGATTATTGCCTCCTATCAGCCTAATTTAACTGAGGAATAGCCTCTGCAGGCTATTGCTGTAAGATACCTTTCAGGCCTGCTGTGTCTGTTGGATCCCCAACCATGTTTTTAAGGGCAGAAGTGAATATGATGTGACTTTTCAGACATCCAACCTCTTGTTTTAGGACCCCAATATCAAGTGTGATGATTATTTTAAAGGTTGATTATAATATCACTTGAATCTTAAAGCCCTTCTTTGGTGTCATAAATTCAGACACCCTGGCTGTTGGTTCCCAATTACATTTATCACATTGTAATCAAAGTTTATTTTTTTTGGTATTCAAAAACTACATGTTAATAGTACGTTATTCGGATGCGGGCATTCTGCAGTCGGGGAATAGTATTCCGCACATAAAAGATAAGCTTGTCTCATATATTATTGACTCAGCATCCTTTCTTTTTGTGTGCTGAGTTTTTCTGTCCGCAGTTGTAACTTACTATTAACTTGTAATTTTAGAATCCCAAAAAAGTAAACTTACACAAAAGTGTAAGTTTACCTTTGTGATTCAGGCCCATAGTTGGGCACTTGGAAAAAATATAATGAGAAAAATAGTCTTTGAAGGGGTTTAATCAAGTGGCCATAAAGAACGTAAACAGTCTCTTTGGGTTGCAAAAATACCTAATCATTTTTTAAATAGTTACAATGGAAAAGATAAAAGAATTCAGCGCCTAAAACAAACATTTACCACTATAGAACATCACACATTTTCACACAAGCTGGGTGGGGTTTGAGAGATATTGGTTGTATTGATAAATGCACAGTTTGTGACTATGATAGATATTCGAGTATATATATGTGGCATTTTAGTCTAGAGAATTAGAACTCTGTACCTTTAAAAAACAGTCCTGCCACAGCTTTAGTGGTTCTTGCATCACCAAGAAAGCTTGTCACAACAGGTGAAGATTAGGTAGTATCCAGTCCTCATTGGGTGGAGGGAGATAAATACAAATTTAATAACCCCCAGGCTGTCAGAGGGTTAGGTCAGTGGTTTAGCCTAAAGCATTGAAGTTCTTGGCATCAAAGTCAGGTTCCACAATTGGCATGTCAATGTTTTTCAGGATTTTCTAAGCTTTTGCTAGCTGACCAAGTACAGGTACAACGTGGCCCAGGCTGTGGCACACATGACTGTCTCATCCTGTCTGTGCACAGCCAGGCACATAGATTAAGGGCCTCATAACAAGGCTGGCAGTCCTTGAACCACCAGCCTCATGGTAACCATTGGACTGCCACATTGCAACCCTGGCAGGAGGACCAATCAGGAGACAGATGTCCCGCCGGGAACATGGTTCCTGACATGGTGATGGGAGTCGGAGTTGTAATCAGCCAAGGGGGCTGAAATCAGCACCGCCAGCTGATTACAACCCCACTTTCCACCAGTCTTTTCATGGCAGGGACCCCGCCATGAAAAGGTTGGTAGAAAGCCAGTGCCCGGGGCATCCCTGTCCAGCACCGTCAGAATATGCACTGTTTTCATAGCAGAGAGTGAGCATTCTGAGGCTGCTGGAGGGCTAGGATATTGGCCTCGGCTACCTTAGGGGAGAGGAGGTCAATATCCTAGCACTGTTCCCACCTGTCAGCCCAGTGGGAACACATATTGCAATGTTCCCACTGGTCAGCCCGGCGGGAACGTTGTAACACACTCGGGGGGATGACACCACCATGGCGGTGGCGTTCTCCCCATGTGTTTGGCGGATGGCTTGTCTGACTGCCAAACTCATAATGAGGCCTTAAGTCACGCAGGTCTTCAGCTTTGATGTGCTTCTGCAGAAATACCTTTTTTCTGGTTCTTCTGGAGACGTTAATGCTACCAAGACATATGGGCCTTTCAGGTACTTAGGTCTGTCACAGTAGGTAAGCAGTGCAAGGCAAAGTGGGGGTTTAGTACCCACTATTTCCAATGGGTGTTTTAGAGAGTCACCCTCTCCATTGACAGCATTCAATTTCAGAGAACTAGGAAAAGTTTCAAGATCCACACCTGATAACAAGCTATTGGGCACTAGGTAGTTAAAAGGGTGTTTCTGTTGGTCCGTTGTCTCACCTAAGGGGCCCTCATCCCCCTGCCTATCTAATTACCTTCAATTTTACTACAAAATATGCTCACTAGAATTATGCGATAGTTGGTTGCAGGCCACTAAATTCTAAGACGTGCCTCTCTTTTATTCTAACTAGGCAGAGGGCCTCCTGAAAATAGCTCCTCTGTCCTTTGTTGTAATTGCCCTTGGCACTGCCATTTCTATGCATTGTTCTTGCTGCTCAAAGGGACCCATTGTGGCGAAGGAGGGCAAGGGTAGGAGGTCCCTATTCAGTAATTGGAAACAATAAAGGCCAGGGGTGATTAAGGCTGATGGCCCCTCCTGGGCTAACAAAAGATTGCGTCATCAAGCAGAGTCATCAAGGTAGTAACCAGCACATTCCTGAATCTAGGGCAGTCCCAGACAGCAGTTGTGTATTGGCTAAATGACCGACCAGACTTTGGGTAACATTTTATAACGTCGTACAAAACAGCATCTCAAGAAAGGAATTCACGTTTGTAAATTCAACGAAACGTACACAGATCTTCACACTTTCATCAAGTTATGTCATATCACCAATGATCCATGGATGTCAATTCACCACAATGCTAGGGATGGCGGAAGTGACATCACACGCCATTTCATCTTTACTTTCACTCAGACACATATGCCTACACAAACACATACACACTCACGTCTACTTAAGCACTCTCTCACCCGCAAGCATGCACACAACATACACTTAGAAGTGTTTTTTACTTTCCTCAGCTACCAAAGAGGGTCATATTCCAGCTAACTGCACTCCATTTTTTATAACACTAATAATTAGTGTAATAAAAAGACTGATTGAAAACAAGGAAGTGGAGCGTCAAGCAACGCCCTAAAAGGAGGAGCCGCCCCTGTGTTCCTGGCACTGATTTTGCCATCTCTGAGGCCAGGGGTCGCAGAGGCATTGCCAAGAGTCGCAAAGGGCAAGCTGGGGATCTCAGCTGCGACCCCTAAATTACATCCATGTGGTAATCCTGTGTGTTCTCATGCTGACAACGGGCAGCACAATAACAG
Source organism: Pleurodeles waltl (assembly GCF_031143425.1). Lineage (NCBI taxonomy): Eukaryota > Metazoa > Chordata > Amphibia > Caudata > Salamandridae > Pleurodeles > Pleurodeles waltl. The sequence continues at coordinate 1,425,084,533 of NC_090447.1, forward strand.
AAAGAATGTCTGTTTGTTTGGGAAAAAATGAATTCTTGTTTCCAGTCCACTTCTTTTAAAAGCAGCATTTTTCTGTGAGGTCCCGGGCAGAGACATTAACTGGCTAAACAGGTAATAAATAGTCATTGTGCCTGTAGAGGCCACAGGCTACCGTCACACAGGGTACCTGTAGAGGTGTCCCGTGTGATGTGCAGACGAGGAAAGGGCCAGACCTTCTAAGGAATGCACTTGAGGGCAGGTACCCAGACATCAGACCTTAGAGAAGTACGAACTCAGGGTGAAGGGGACTTCTACAGAGTGACATTCTGACTATTGTCAGGATGGAAGACATTAGTGCTTGCTTGAGAACTACTAGGGACAATCCAACATTTTCAGATGTACCACATACATTTAGTAGTCATGTACATAAAATGTTCGCAAAGCCCCTATACATCTCCAGTAGGAATCCGTGATACTAGGGGTTTTACAATTCTCTAGTTGCTTATTAGCCAAGTAGATATTATTATAATCATTTCCTTTTGTTAGTATTTCTTTTTCTACCACGTGAAGGGGTACTAAAATCTAGGCAATGTTCGCAGTGTCTTATATCTCTGTCCTCTACTTACACACACGGGGTCAATGGCTTTATTTTCAGCTGTGCACACTTGTATACAAGTACCTTTCACCAGTCTTACGTCTAACAACCAGTACATAACTTGCAACTGCATTCTGTTTGTAGAGCCATACTACAATATTTCCTGTTGAGTTCCATAGTTGGGATGTTTTTTCCATCTGTCTTACAAGCATGTTTCAAGCAATCCTGATTTCTGCAATTTCTCCTGAAATTATCATCCTTTCTTAGCAGAAACTCTGCTTTTAGCTCAGGTTACTTTACTTTCCAAACCTTGGACCACATCTCCACGGACCTAAATTAGGCCTCAGGAGAGATGCGGCTACGCCAGGCTTGCCCTTTGGTGCCCCTGGCGCTGAGCTTGCCGTTTGGTACCCCTTTCATTGGTCTCCCAACCCCTGCTGAGCATTTCTTGATGCCTTCCCAAGTGAATGTGACTGCTTGCTGTGAGGAATCAAAGTTATAAAAAAATCTTAGGGTAGAAAAAGGCTTCCTTTTTCATTTTCACATTGAAAACAAACATCAGAAAATGCTATTCACCATTTATACTGGATCTGTTCTGTTTTAGTTTGCTGTAACAAATTTGGAATTAAGTTATTTTGTTTAAAGATCTCCGATCATGCACTTTATGGGCATTAAGGGGCATATTTACAAGCCCCTAGCTCCTTCCTGCGTCATGTTAGCGTCATTTTTTTAATGCTAATGTGGTGTTAGGAAGGCTTTTTTGCTGCACCGTATATACAAAGTGGTGCAGTGTTTGCATTGCGCCACTTTGCACCCCATTGCGCCAGCAGGCATAATGTATGCAAGGGGGGGGTGTTCTGGCGCTAGGAGGCCTGCGAAAATGGTTCAGTTCAATCTACAAGATTTGACGCTAGTGCAGCAAAGCGACGCAATAGCTTAAAAAATGTTGACGCTATTGGCCTAACGACCGCCATGGTGTCTTTTGGTGGGGCAGGGGAAACTCAAGAAAACTGGCGCATCAGCACTGATGCATCAATTTCTTGTACATATTTCCGTAAGTGTCTTCTGTTTTTCCAATTTGAGATTTTGTTTTGGTGACAGGGCAGAGCTGCTGTCTAGCTTGGATTCAAGCGATTTAAGTCAAAACCTGGAAACCAAATATTTAGGAACATATGGAGTATGTTATACATACATTTAGAACTACTTATTTTATTCATGTTAAATTACGCGTTTGTTATATTTAATGTATTTTCAGTTGTAGGCCAGCAGAGGTAGGCCATAGGTATCTATGAAGTTTTAGCTGCCCTCAGCAAGGTATTTTGATCTCTAAAATGTTTTGTCCTCAGGCAACTGAGCCTCAAATGGTGGCACAGCCATGGGCACTGCTGTCTTTTTTTTAACGAATTGTTGTAATCGTACACTTGGGCGCCCCATTACTATACAGTCCTAGGTAGGCCTGGCTACCTAATCATTCTCAAAGATCACCATGTTCCACACAGTATTTTATCTACAACTCATCAGACACACAGGACATATTGACCTTTGGGACTTAAAGAGGGAGTAACTAGTCATAACTCAAATCTGTCCTATCATAGGAATCCTCTCACATTCAAGTGCGATTTTTCATTAATCTCACAGGACCCTGCCTATATTAAATAAATCCTAGTTAGATGTTTTTCATAAGTCACATAATGTCACTTTCTGTTATGGCATTCGGATCAAGGGTCTCATGCTGTAATTTCCACTGAGATCATCGAATTCAAAGATCACTTGATGTCACCTCCTGTGATGTCACCCTATGGACACAGGGTATCTCAAGTCAGTGGTCTACTGTCCCCAAGTTCATGAAGTGAAGCAAATGTTCAGAGACCCCCTTCAATCAGTGAATATTTTGCACAGATCATGCACACTTACCTCGAATTTTGTGGAAATGTGTCATCAATGCAAGCAAAGTGAAAATCTACTGTTGTAGGTAATGGGTATATGTCTATCTGAACAGTGCATCCGCAGTATGTGACTACTCAAGCAGCATGGCTTAGCAGGGCATTGCTAACCTATGATCACCATGCCCAGCAGAAGCACATAGAATTAATGGATAGGCTCATGTAATAGTGGGAGGGCAATGCTGTTCAAAACGTTTGCAGATTTGCCCACTCATATCTTCATGATTCTTATACATCAGTCCTTTGCAGCTTTATTTTACTGCCACAAAATTCATCAACACCATCTTTGAAACCCACTTCGCCACCCAGTGGGCACACCGCTGAGTCAGCATAAGCTTTGACGTCATGATTTCTCATAATCTATTTATACATTATATATTTATTTTTTATTTTCTATTTGCCTTGAAAATATTATTTTTTCACAATGGTAAAAAGTTTATTCAAAATAGCAAGTACTATAAAGTTTGATTCAAGTGAAAATAAGAAAACAATATATAAATATGTAGTTAATAATGTGAAATTTTAGGAAAAAATGCAATTTGCATTGTTAGAACAATCATACTGCATGTAAAATGCAGAACTAGTTTAACCTGTTCTTTTCAGGGTGTAAAACACTGAGTACTGATTGGAATTAGAATGATCAGTTTTTGTTTATTTTTCATAAATAAATTGTTGATAAAACAATAATCATTGGCCATGGCGAGTGGAAGTTTGTGATTCTGTGGTTTTGGTCTTTACCACAACATTATGGATGTATCACATTTCCAACATAAATTGTCACATAAGATGCAGGCAAAAAAGATGTTTGGAACTCAAATAGGTCAAATTAAATCTGCCAGAGAATGTCCTGCATAATTTACCTTTACTTGCCAGAAAATGTAGATAATCCTGTTGCATAATTTGAAATTTGGTCTTTTATTGCTGCATAATCCTAGAGACCCTGAAAATAATTGAGCTCTACAGAAAGGTAGGGAAGCTGTCAATATGATGATGAAACCCATATCTCCTATTTTTATGCCTCCCTGTGAAATATGAATTTGTATACCACTGCGTCATTTTGTTAGTGCATGTATATATATATATATATATATATGTATATATATATATATATATGTGTGTGTGTGTGTGTTCCCGTGATCAAGGTTGCAAGACCGAAATGCATAGGGGTTGTTAAATGATAACTTTGATTAAAAAAAACACTTTCACCTGGCCTGCCTTTCATTTAAAATTCATAGGGTCCTATGGGATGGGATCCCGAGAGCCTAATAAGGCGGGCTTGTAGCCCCCTCTCCTTTTTTTATCATTTTTTGACCCAGGGGATGGGGTCCACGGGGCTAAAGAAGGCTTGGGGAGGGGGGACTGCATGCCCCTCCCCTATTTAATTGTGTTTGGCCCTGGGGGAGGAGGTCCCCAGGGCCCAAAGCCAATCCTTCGATGTGTGGCAAAGGCTCAAACTCCTGCTGCGGATAGCCAAATGGGTTGGCTGACTGCATGGGGTTGGCTGCAGGGCCTAACCACAGGACTGACCCAGTGGTTAACCCTAAGTCAAGCATGGGTGAAGGGCTTGTGAATTGTGGGGTTGGATGCCTTTTGGGGGGTTGGCAGGCAGGCCCTCTGGCCAACCCCCGCTGTTCATGACCAAAGCCCCTGAGTGGCATGGGGTTGACTGCCTTTGAGAGGGTCGGCCACAGGGCCTTGCCGCAGGCCAGCCTTGTGGCCAATCCTTCTCCGTGCACAGCTGAAGGCCATGAGCAGTGTGGGGGTTGGCTCCATGCAGGGAGTTGGCCTGCAGCCAACTCCCGACGTGCACGGCTAGAGGCTGTGTGAGGCCAGGGGTTGGATTTACATATGGTAGCGGCCAGGCCTGCAGCCAAAACCACACCACACAAGGCCTTCGGCTATGCGCTGCGGGGAGCAGGATTTACGTATGGTAATAAAATATTACCTTATGTTAAAAAAAACCTGGAAATTCACTGAAAGGAGCAAAGGTTAAAGTAATGTTATAGTTAGGTTAAATATACAGTAGCAGCGCACCGTTTTAGACTCTAAAAAATACAGAAATTCACCAGTTATAATTGCAGTTATCTCAAATAACTGTAACACGTGCCCTAAGGCAACTACAACTCATGCCCTTGCCATGCTCTGCAAATTGACCCATATATTACATCACTCATGACATAATCTATTGACATCATTAATATTATCACTGCAACATTTGCAATGAAATTATTGATGAGAAAACTGTGCATGGTGAAGGCACGAGTTATAGTATATATGTATATATGTTTACCTGCTAGCTGTATCTATTTTTAGCTACCTGTTTTTCTAGCTATCTCTGTTTATCATTTTCTGTGTGTACTTCCCTTCCACTGTCGTTTTAGCTCTCCTTTTCCCTGCCTGTCTCGTAGACACAAACCACAGCTGGCAATACTGCAGTTATCCTACCTCAGCTCCTATCCCTCCAAATTTCTCAGAAGAAACATCTAAAGTACATTCTCAGCAGATCTTATTTCAAATCATTTGTTTCACTCAATTACATGCTTGTTCCGTAAGCAGGGGCTTTGCTGAGTTGGAGAATCTGAAACATGATTGACATTTTCAATCAATGAGCCAAGGGAGTTATTTCCTTCTGTTACTTGCAATGCCTGGTTCTGTGATATACATTTTAACGGGATGCACAGTGAAGAAATTACCAAACCATGTAATTCATTTCAATAACTCTGTTTTTTCACTCGATTTACCATAAGCAAGCTAAAAAAACCTCTATATATCAATCAATGAGTAAAGCAATCAAATGATACACATAAAAGAGACAGCAGCCTGAGCTCTCACGGAATGGTAGAAGAGACAATGTTCTATTGTTGAAAGCAGCTGCGACAGATGTGCATAGGCTGTTTCACACCAGTGGGCCATCACAAAGGCACTAAAGATGGATTAAGATAACTTGGTGATACATAAAAAGTTCGCAGACATTCCTAGACAAATAAATAGCAATTATTATAGGGACTGATTACGAAAGGCGACCTTGCACTCATAAATGGTATTACCCAAGTGTAATATTGTCCACAATGGTGTAAAACTGTCCACAAGTTATCCCTACACAAATAGTGGGGAGTTCGCTTTCCAGGGCGGGGTTTCCCAGGAAAATTGCGGAGCACCCACAAATTGGAGACATTGTGGGCATTATCATACACTTCGCTTTCCCCTTTCCACACTTAAAACGTTCATAGATTTACTCATACCAAGAGGAGAATAAATTCCTATTCAGGGTGCGAAGAGAAAGGGGACATGTCCAAAATTAGTACGAGTGTAGGGGAAGGATTTATCTCAAAAGAGAGTGTGAGGGAAAATGGTTTCTCGGTAGAGACGGTAGAAGAAATGAAATGAGTTACAGCACAAGTGTGATGTGGATTCACTGAAGGCATTGCTGCATGCATTATTGTAGGTGTTATACAATAACAGATGTGAGAAGGGAATGCATCTGCACTGGCAAAAAAGGAATTCATAAAATTATTCCTGGAATACGTCAGGGTAAAGGAGAATCACCCACAGCTAACCCCTGCCCACCCCCTTGGTAGCTTGGCACCAACAGGGATGCTGAACTTCAGAGTGCTAGGTGTAAAGTATTTGTACCAACACACACAGTAACTTAAATTAAACACTACAGAATGACACAACAAAGATTTAGAAAAATAGAAAATATTTATCTAAACAAAACAAGACCAAAACAACAAAAATCCAACATACACAAGTTAAGTTATTAATTAAAAGCCCAAAGAGTCTTAAATCCTTGAGAAAACAGGTAAAAGTACCTGGGTAGTGTCAAAATAACATGCACGGGCAAGTGTGCAACGAAAAAGGTACGCGGTGCGTCGATTTCTCACCCACAAGCGAGACCGTGTGTCGTTTCTCCTTCTCCGTTGGGTCGGCGTGCGTCGTTTTTTCTCCCCGCAGGGGAGCGATGCGTGGATCCCGGCAGCACTCAGGTCCAGGCAGGCGTTCCGTCGTTTTTCCGCGCCCAGCAAGGTTTGCGTTGAAAATCCTGTTACACGGTATCAGCAAAATCGCACAATGTGGGTTGCGACGTTAACAGCCTCCGTCAGCGGGTGTTGCGCATTGTTCTTCCAGCTGCATGCGTCGATTTTCCAGCCGCGATGCCGGTGGAGCGTCGATTTCTGCTGCGAAGCTGGTGGCGCATTGTTTTTCAGCCGTGTCTCGGAAGGTGCATCAAATGTTTTCCCGCACATCAGTCTGTGTGTAGATTTTCAGTCTTGGTCTGCCAGCTTCACCTTCCAAGGCCACAGGAACTGGATAGGGCACCACTTGGCAGGGCAGCAGTCTCAGCAGAGAGTCCAGGTGCTGGCAGGAGAAGTCTTAGATGGCCCTGAGACTTCAACTACAGGAGGCAAGCTCAGGACAAGCCTTTGGAGATTTATTCACAAGCAGGAAGGCACACAAAGTCCAGTCTTTCTCCTCTTGCACAAGAAGAAGCAGTAACTGCAGGATAGCTCCGCAAAGCACAGTCTCAGGCAGGGCAGCCCTTCTCCTCAGCTCTTCAGCTCTTCTCCAGGCAGAGGTTCCTCTTGATGACCAGAAGTCTAAAGACCTAAAGTCTGTGGCTTTGGGTGCTCTTCTTATACCCATTTTGCCCTTTGAAGTAGACTTACTTCAAAGGAAAGTCTCTCTTGTTTGTGAAATCCTGCCTTGCCCAGGCCAGGCCCTAGACACACACCAGGGGGTTGGAGACTGCATTGTGTGAGGGCAGGCACAGCCCTTTCAGGTGTAAGTGACCACTCCTCCCCCCAGCACAGATGTCTCATGAGGAAATGCAGACTACACCCCAGCTCCCTTTGTGTCACTGTCTAGAGAGAGGTGCAAACAGCCCAACTGTCAAACTGACCCAGACAGAAAATCCACAAAAAGGCAAAGTCACAGAATGGTTTAAGGAAGAAAATGCCCACTTTCTAAAATCTTAAAACCAACTAAAACCAACTTTACTAAAAGATGTATTTTTAAATTGTGAGCTCAGAGACCCCAAACTCCACATGTCTATCTGCTCCCAAAGGGAATCTACGCTTTAATCATTTTTAAAGGTAGCCCCCATGTTAACCTATGAGAGAGATGGGCCTTGCAACAGTGAAAACCGAATTTGGCAGTATTTCACTGTCAGGAAATATAAAACACAGTAGTATATGATGTACCGTAGACATACACTGCACCCTGCCTATGAGGCTAGCTAGGGCCTACCTTAGGGGTGTCTTACATGTAAGTACAGGGAATGTTAAGGCCTGGCAAGTAGGTACACTTGCCAAGTCGAACTGGCAGTTTAAAATTTAAAACTGCACACACAGGCACTGCAGTGGCAGGTTTGAGCCATTTTTACAGGGCTACTAATGTGGGTGGCAAAACCAGTGCTGCAGGCTCAACCGTAGCATTTGATTTACAGGCCCTGGGCACCTCTAGTGCACTGTACTAGGGACTTACCAGTAAATCAAATATGCCAATCATGGAAATCCAATCAACAATGCAATTTACACAGAGAGCATAGGCACTTTAGCACTGGTTAGCAGTGGTAAAGTGCTCAGAATTCTAAAGCCAACAAAAACAGGTCAGGAAAAATAGGAGGCAGAAGACAAACAGATTGGGGATGACCCTGCATAAGGAAAAAAGTCAAACACTTATCTAAATAAACTATAACTTGTGCCCTGCTACCTACCCCACATATCGCATCAGTAATGACATCTTCCATGACATTCATAATATAACTGCAACATTTACAATACAATTATTGATGAGAAAACTGTGCATGGCATGGGGTCGAGTTATATTTACAGTAGGGCATGAGCCCCCCCTCTCAGGGCAAAATTCAACTCTGGGGACTCCATACTCCACAGCCCAGCCAATTTGTGAAAGGTGCTGTATGCCAACTATTCCTGCTTAATGTGTTGCCAGTGAATCAGATCTCAGCATGAGATCCATCGGATCTGCAGAGGATCCGCGTCCCTCAATATCTATATTTCTTTTCCTCTAATATCTCTGAAACTATTGTGTGGATTTACACTAAATTACAAAAAGCACACTTTCTGGACCAAGGTCTAGCTTTCTGCCAAGTTTTGTAAAATTCCGTCCAGCCGTTCAGGTTGTAGTGGTGTCTAAATATCCCTATGGGAAATTGCACAGGGAAAAACTGTTTTGGGACCCTCCCTTTTTCTCGGCCCCACTTGACGAAGCACATGACACTTTCAAGACAGCAGCTGAAGTGAGTTGCAAACTAGTTTTGATAATTGTGTGAAGATTTGTCAAATGGCGCCAAAGTTATTGGCAAAACAAAAAGCGGTTTGCCTATGGAAACTAGGTCCTAACTATAGCTACCTACTGATAGTGTTTTCTGTTTTGTGAATATATACACACATTGGGAGCTATTATGAGTTTGGCGGATGGAAAAGATAGCGTGCCAAACTCACACAGTCAGGTTACCGCCTGTCTGGTCCCCTTCCTGCAGACCCCATTAAGGGCCAGATGTAGGAAATTCCGACATTGGGACTCGCAATTTGTGAGTCGCAATGCCGGATGCAGGATGGTGTCCCTGACACCATCTGCGAGTCGCAAGGGGGTCGCAAAGGCCCACCTCATTAATATTAATGAGGTGGGTCGCAATTTGCGACCCCCTTGGGAGTCGCAGCACTCACAGGGATGGTGGCCTGCTGGAGACAGCAGACCACCACGTCTGTGATTGCTTTTAAATAAAGCAGTTTTTTTTTTGTAATGCAGCCCGTTTTCCTTAAAGGAAAACGAGATGCATTACAAAATGAAAAATTAAACGTTTCAATTTCATTTTTTCAGAGCAGGCAGTGGTACATAGGACCACTGCCTTCTCTGATTTTTTTTTTCCAAGTGCATTCACAAAGGGGAAGGGGTCCCATGGGGACCCCTTCCCTTTTGCGAATGGGTTGCCACCAGTGTGACACTGGTGGTAACTGCGATTGCTTTGCGACCACGTTCGCGGTCACAAAGCAATCCCACGTCGCGCTGCGACTCGCAAATAGGAAGGGGAACACCCCTTCCTATTCGCGACTTTCAGTCCCATTTTGCGAGTCGGTAACCAGGTTACCGACTGGCAAAATGGGAATGGGCATCGCGATGTGGCTTTTGTGCCTCCCAAACAGCGATTTTCGCTGTTTGCGAGGCGCAAAAGCCTTTCTACATCTGGCACTAAGAGTTTCCTCCTGGGTCAGCAGGCGGAAACAGAGCTTCCGCCCACTGGCCCAGCAGGAAACGGCCTGCAACATTAATGCCAGCTCGTAAGAGAGCCGGCGGCAACGCTGTAGTGTGCAGGGTGCTCCAGCACCTGTCATGATTTTTACTGTCTGCAAAGCTGACCAGGGGGGCCTCTGCACTGCCCATGCCTGCACCCCGTCTCTGCCAGCAGTTACATGGTGGGGCTACCGCCACGTAATTGCCGGTAGAGAATGGACTCGCAATCCCCACGGTAGCGCTGAGTGCAGCGCTGTCCTAGCAGTTTAGGACCGCCAGCACCACCAGCCCCTACAGTGGAGGAGAAGTGGCTGTGCAGGCAGTCCGACCGTGGCGCAACCGCCACGGTCATAATGTGACTGACAGACCACCACATTGGGAGCGGTCCGACCGCCACCGTGGCCCGGGCGGTCTTAAGACCACCAGGGTCGTAATGAAGCTCATATTCACTGAAAAAACTAAAGTTAAATTAACAATATTGTTAGGCGACATGTTCAGGAATGTTTTAAACTCGAGAAAACAAGTTATAGTTATCACAAGTAACTTGTGCCCTAAGGCAACTATAACTTGTACCTCTAATTAATAATTTCATTGCAAATGTCACAGTGATACTATCAATGGTGTCTTAGAAGATGTCTTGATTAATGTAATATGTGGAGTAATTAGCAGTGCATAGCGGGGGCGCGAGCTATAGTTACCTTAGATAAAAAAGGTAAAAAACCTAGATCTTGGTCCAGAAAGCATGTTTTGTGTGATGTGGTGTACATGCGTTCAGTAGGTTTGGAGCAATACTCCAACACTTTGTATATTTCATTCTGAGGAGAATCTGCAGAGCAAGATGAGATCTGAATGACTGCTGCTGTATCAAGACTGATGTGGTGGCAGCCGTCTTAGAACTCGGGGACTCATTCCAGTCTTAATTTAAAGTTAAAAAAAGATATGTGTGAGCAGAGCAGAAGTACCCTGCCCTCTCCTAGGGTTGGTGGGGGGAGGTGTCCCAGAGAGGCCCCCAGGGCCAAAAATGGCAAATTAATTTTATCGGCATATAAAGGGTGAGCTTGTGTCCCTCCTGCCCGAGCCATTCCAGGTCCAATGGGACTCAATCCCTCTGAGGTCAAATGTTAAAAAAACAGGGGTGGGTCATACGGCCTCACTCTCCAAGAACCTGTAGGGCCCTGGGTACCACATCCCCTAGGGCCATTGCTAAAATAAATGAGTGGGGGCATGAGACCCCTCCTCCCCGAGTCACTGTTGGGCCCCAGGGACCCATCTGCAGGGGCGACTGAATATTGTGGAGAGGGGTGTCGGGCACTCCTACCCGTGCCATACACCGAATCCAGGGACACCATCCCCAGAGCCTGGTGCAGAAGTGCCCCAGGGACCCCATTCCTTGCCAGATTTGAGAATCTTGGACCCCCCATAAATGCTATTGTCACTCCTTGGGCCTCAGGATTCAAAACGTGAGCACAGGATTTGTGAATCCTTTAATGGAGAAACATCATGTTCGAGTGGCGGTTGGCCAAAAGCAATGCACGGAGGGAGTAGGCCACCCATAGCGTGAGTGGGTCCAGCAGAAAATTGAGCACAGGGCCTTCAGGCAACCCCAGCTGGGTGTATACAGACAACCCATGTTGCTTATGGGCATAGCTCCATATTGTTTGCTATTTTTAGAATAGTTGTTTTACAATTCTCTGTCCAATGTCAACAGCACTTTCATAGAAGATGTAATTTGAGATGCCATCAGTGATGTCATAAATTATGTCCTTGAGTATGTCATGAGTGACTCCATATGAAAGGACATAAGTAGTGAGTGATGGGAGCTAAACATTTGGTTTGTTTACCTTACTATATTGTGAATTTCAGTGATTTGGTGGTTTCTGTTTTGTAAACAGAGCTGCACTTTGTGTTTTTTCAATGAATTTCTGAGTTTAAAAAAAATATATTTTAAACTAAGGTAAACTAAGTATACCTTTACTTTAACCGTAGTGTTTTTATTATATATTGAGTATAACTCTGATTTAAGCAGTACCGATTCACAGTGAGATAGTGATATTTGCCAGCAGCCGGACAATTCACTCCTCAAACATGAAACGCTGAAATCTGTTCAGGCGCCTTTTCTTTCACAGTCACAGGTATTTGCTTCACATTAAATCCGATGTCACTTTGAGGGTCATCCTATTGCCTTCCAATGGAACACTTTGATCCTTGGCCAGCTCATCCGACTGAGTAGTTCATAAAGTATGGACATGACCTGTCAAGATTCATTGACTGGGAATCTATTGCTACATAGTGCCTGCATGGTGTTCAGCTAAATTCAAACATCCTGGTGCATGATATGACAGAACTGCACTGTAGCAGACAATAGGTTTATGGCTGGGTTTCGCAGCAGACAAAGTGCAAACATGGTAGTCACTTCTTTTGGTCTTAGAAATGTCCACTAAGACTTAGCTGAGACCATTCAGAGGGGAATTTTCTGAGGCATATTTTCAGTGTGGTAGAACATGAATTTGAAATCTGTTATACAAATCAGTAATTGTCACAGTTATCTGAAAATGTTGCAAATGGATCAAAGTTATGGTCTATCTTAGGAGGAGAGGAAAATGCTACCCCGTTCTATTTGTAAGCAATATTGTATCTCTAGTTGTAGCCAAGCTCTAAACATTTTATTTGCAATGGAACATTTTGATATTGCTGCACAGGTCCACAGAAGAAGCCTTTTAATGATCAATATTGAAATGATGATTGCTACTTTAATCTGTTTTAGGAAGTTGTCTTTATGATTGTATTTTATATTTACTGAACATTTATTGTTTTCACTATTGCCTGATTAATGGGGCCACCACAGAAGAAGTTCTTCAGAGTGTGACAATGAAATGAAGAAGGCTGTTATATTTATTTATTAGGATGTCTTTTGGAATAATTTTTCTAATACCGCTTGAGGACTATTTTTAATCCTTGTTGCACAGATGTTCACTATTAATTGTCTTAGGTTGGTATATCTGTAATGAATAGTTTTTAAAGGATGTTTTGTTTTTTCTATAAAGAATGTTTTGTATGTCTATGTGAAATTTCTTAGAAATAAATAGATTATTTAATTCATTCATTCAAATTATGGTCTAGCAGATATCTAAATGACTATCAGACCTCCAGGTATAACAAAAGATTAAGTTGGAGTCAGTCACCAATTTATTATTGTTTTCCTATTTTAGAGAACACAACTTAATGGGAGAGGTGTCAGCATGTTGTACATCAAAACAGCAAACATTGTTAGAAACGAATTTGCTTAAAACAAATTGGAATAGGGTCGAATGAGAGAAGAATTGGCAACAGGATAATCAAGCAGTGATCTAGAGTTCAGATGAGGCAAGACTGGAGCTGAAATTGAAATGGAGGGTCAGCGAAGTGGGCAGGAAGAAGTACAGAGGAAATTAAGAATAAGTAGAAGATGTGAGATACAGTACGGCAGATTGGTGAATAAGTGCCAAGCTCACTGTGGTAGTGAGGAAATACCTACTACATGCACTCAGGAGCAAGTGGGATGGTGTGTATTTTGGATTTAAAGCACAGCCCTGTACATTTATGATAAATGCCAAGTAACCACATACACTGGTGACAGAGTCAGATGCCACAGTCCTTAGAATACCTACATTAAGGCAAGTCAAGTATATTGATTATTCAGCATAGCCATTACAATCACATTCCATTCCATTTACATAGTCAAATCATTTTTTAAGAAGCAGCTAAAGTCATCAGCAGCCCATTCATAGTAGCACTTTCCAACCAACTTCAAAGAGACAGAAACCATACTAAAATAGTCCGGATGTACAGACAAGACATTCATTTATTCCATACTGTATGTAATAATCAAGACCACTAAAAGTATGTGATTGTACGACTGCGGAATGTTGCCTAATTGTGGATGTTCCATGTTGACTCATATCTCGTCACCAGCTGCTTAATTTGCTGACCCCAATAATAAAGGTGCTCCTAGCTCAAATGGCAGAACAATTACTATGAAAACACCATTCGGATTGCAGCACAGTTCCCAACACTTTGTAAAAGTTCCGCTGTTCATTTCTGTACGGCGACATTCAAGGAGTAAGAATTTCACAAAAAGGTGCAATAGCTTTAATTGATGGGTAGAGGTAGCGCGGAAAACTGCATATTAAAATATATTTTAAATATGTGATACAAGTGTATTTTACCTTCACAGACGCCTCTAGCTTGCAGTTATTTCAAGTTGGCAACTAGAAATTAGAAAGTCCCTGACATTTTACAATTCTTTTTCTGGCTTGGAATCTTGAAACATAATGTACCTAGGAGTGAGACAATTACATACTAATATGTAATAATGAGAAATTCCTTTCTGCACAGATGTTTCCTGATCAAAAGCCATGCTTTGTGAGCTCCATAGGAACAGAGGCGAAATCAGGCACGGAGCCCCAAGAGGCAGCTGCTGAAACATAGCTGCCATGAGAAGAATAAACAAGCATTTGTAATGCAACAGGTCTCGCATTACGTCGAGTTAGAGCTATTAGCGTTGTAAACTCCTAACCAGACTTTTCTTGCCACATTAAATGAAAAAAAAAAAATTAGCGGGTTCACGCTTTGTAAAACACAGTGCGATCGCGCTGCAAAATAAAGAGAAAAAGTAGTCCAGAAACCATTCGGAAAACATGGAGCCTCGTATGTTTTCAGTATTTTAGCGGTGCTCTTGAGGAGGGCTAAACGCCGGAAAAGGCATGACGTATGCATGCCTTTCACGAATGAAAACAAGCAGATTTTAAAAGGCAAGCCCACAAACCAATAAAAGTGACTGATGGAACATGGGTGTGGTTTAAATCCCTCTAAAGAGAAATTAGAAGAGGGAGGGAGCGCTTTGCGCTCGCCCCTAAAAACACATCGCCTGCATGCTTGTATTCAGCTGAGAACCACACTGAACATGTTTTACACACAATTTCACTATCTAAGAAAGAGAGGACAGTGTTTATTGTGTTGTGTTGTTGTGCTTTCATGCACGACTAAGTCAATAATTGTTGGTGAGTAGCATTCTGAAAAGTACCTTTTGGAAATGTACAGTTTCTTCAAGAAAAGCTCTTTACTTTCTAAAGAGTGTAATCCAATACCTATGTATGCCAAACAAAGTGCAGCATGTTGTACTGCCTAATTTATTTTTTCTCACATAATTCAGTAATCCTTACTACATTATTTGCTCCTCTGTTGCTAAATAATTCCCCTAGAGCTGACAAAATTGCAACCAGGGCTTCAGGCCACTACCATGATTAATATTGGTGCTTGTTGGGCTCTAAACTCTAGAGAGGTTTTAGGATACAGAACAATGCACCAGCGGCATCATAGTATTCTGGCATGGAGACACAGCTGATCCGTAGCACACATGCCAAACATCTTTGTTAAAGGGCTGTGGATATTTATTGACACCCATGCAGTCGGGCAATATCAGAAAGTTTAGCCTAAGGGTAGGTGGCTGACGTTTTCTGATTTTATCTGACTGTTCAAGATGTAGTAAACTACCACCTCCAATGGCCATCTTCAGCTCCAGGATGCTCATTGTGGGTCATCATGGAAGAGGAAATGGTGTGTTAGAAGATCAAAACCTTTGATCATCCTGTTGTCATGATGTCAAGACGTCTTGGTCACACATAGTAGATTTTTCTTGGTCTCATGTAGTGAGCCTATACCAGCCTACGGTTTGGAGTGGAAAAAACTGACAGGTTCTCCATCAACCCCTAACTCCTAGCCCTCCCTTACTGCTTATCTGAAGCAAGCAGAAGTTATGCTGCAGATGATCAGGTTGTGTGATTCCTCTCCCCTTTTTCCTGAATCAACAAAACACATCAGGGCCACATTATGCGGGGGGGTCTACAGGTGTATGTGACCGATTTTGCTCCCCCAGGGCACTTTGATGTTACAGAAGGGGCCACAGTCTCTTGCGTTGATAGCACTGTCTCCCATGTAGTGTCAGCACTATTGTGAGAGAGCATTCCCTCATTTGCAAGGATGTGGGCCCTTGCCAATGAAGGAATCTTTTTGCTTCTGTGTCGGAACCGTTTTCTGGATGTGAGTGGAGAGGTAAAAATGCCCTTAGATGGGGCATGTTAGTGCATCCCTTGAGGGCATCCCCTGGAGAGGCGTCAGGGGGCCCCGTTGATGCCCTGGAGACCCCCTGCAGTAGGATGTAGTTACTAACTGCATTTGCCACCAGGCAATCTCTATTCCTTCTTTAAAGTACAGGTGGGTTGCCACCTGCACTGTGAAACCTGGAGCAGCTTGGAAGCAGCTACTCTGTATTTCATTGACTGCATGGCCCTGTGGACAGTAGAAGTTTGTGGCTGCCCTCTGGGCAGCGCATCCATCATAATAAGGTGCACTGTCCTGGTCTGTGCCAGGCGTATCTTTTGAAAGGTGAGCAATGGCATAAAGTGGTACAGTGTGCCCTAGGTGTAATAGGAGCCCATGTCGAGTACTATTATTGGCTTTTATTATAAGCCAACCCGGTGCAGAATATATTCAAAACAATAGTAGCAAACGTCACACTTATCATAACAATAATAAAGAAGATGTGCAGAATTAGGAAAACTAACATATTGGCCCTCATTCTGACCCTGGCGGTTTGAAACCGCCAGGGCAGAGGGCAGAGGAAGCACCGCCAACAGGCTGGCGGTGCTTCCCGGGCCATTCTGTTACCGCCGCGGTCAGAAAAGGGGAACCGGCTGTTTCCCGCCGGTTTTCCCCTGGCCCAGGGAATCCTCCATGGCGGCGCTGCAGCGCCGCCATGGGGATTCCGACGCCCTTCCCACCAGCCTGGCGGGAACGGGTGTCGTGGGGCCCCTGAGGGCCCCTGCACTGCCCATGCCACTGGCATGGGCAGTGCAGGGGCCCCCTAACAGGGCCCCATGAAGATTTTCAGTGTCTGCTTTGCAGACACTGAAAATCGCGACGGGTGCCACTGCACTTGTCGCACCCCTGCAAATCCGCCGGCTCCATTCGGAGCCGGCTTCCTCTTTGCAGGGGCTTTCCCGCTGGGCCGGCGGGCGATCTGTTGGAGATCGCCCGCCGGCCCAGCGGGAAAGTTGTAATGACCCCCGCGGTCATTTGACCGCAGTGTGGTCTTTTGGCGGTTTCCGCCCGGCGGGCGGCGCCCGCCGCCCACCGGGGTCGGAATGACCCCCATAGTTGTTACCTCTTCTTCCTATAAAACTCCTAGCACTGATTGGTAATATTTAAACACATTCTGCCATTGTGAGAGGGAGAGTGCAGATGCTGCATACATGATGCAAATGGCAATTCTCCCCAGCAGACAAGGACCACAGTCTGTTGTAGGCTGTGTTAGACAGATGTCTTTGGAGATGTTCTCTCTCTAGGGACAGATTACAGTGTCCTTTATGTAACACTTTTGCATGAGGATCATGACAAGGCATCAATGTGATACTGAAAAATAATGGGGACAATGCTGCAGGGCTTCCAGTATCGCCTGGTCCAGCCGGCCCTACAGATTTGCAGTCTTCGGGCTCTGGGTCAGCCACTTATAGTGCAGAGCTTTGGGGACACTTGGGAGTGCCCTCGTTAGTTCTGGTGTAAAATTGGTTCATGTGCACCCTGCTGATTCCCTTGAGTTTGGACCTTGGACTGAGACCCATATCAGATAGTGTGAGGATACATCCCCTGCTATATTGGAGGAGGCTTTGGGTGACCCCAGAGCTTGATTCCTACTGCCAGGGACTTGAGAAGATCTTATCCTTACCTGGCTCTAGTGGAAACCCCTGGCTAAGATTTGTGAGGCTGGAGCTTGGTATGTATCATTTATGGACTTCCCCAAGTGCTGCAAGGACGGTCTCTAAGGCTCTAATTAAACACGCCTTTTGGTCTTGTAGAGATCTTTCACTTCATTCACAGACGACCTATGATACTTTGACCACCTCCTTTCTCCTAGTTAAGGACTCCTTCATGAAGGAGGACTGGCTAGATGAGATTAAGCCTCTACTGGCCAGGCGTCTTTACCAACAGTCTTGAAATGGATCATTGCCTTTCCGTGTGGTTACTGTTAGGCGGTCTGGCATGTGGAAGGAGAGTGACACATGTTTTCCGACATGCAGTGCCCCGATTGAGACTGGAGAGCATGAGTTGCTTTTCTGCCCGACCCATATGACCTGAAGGAGGATCAGGATTCTCCCACTTTGCCAGAATTTGGGTGTTAGAGAACACCAGGTGGCCCTCAGGATTCTGAGGTTAGACACAAGGAAACTGCTGGTGTATGCTCTAACTAGATTCCTACTTGGTATGTGGAGAATAAGGTTAAAGTCATGTGCTGCTTCCGTTATGGTAAGGAAGGGAGCTAGTCATTAGTTATTGTATTATTTCATAGAAATTACATTTTACGATTCTTAGTACTTGGGTAGGCTACAATTCTTGTTTTAATTGTAACTGGATTGTAATTAATTGCACTGAATGTGAAACAGCTTTGGATGGGTTGCCCCAATGTTATTAACTGCCTTTGCCATGACTGGACAGCTAACTATTGGTTTTCATTGTATACCTGTTTATTATCTTATGCTACACTGTGTGATTTTATTTTGATATGCACTTTTATGGCTCAGTGCCAAAATAAAGTTTGTATTGATTGATTTATAATGGGGACAATTGCATGAGAAATTGTGCAGTGTAATAAGCTCCTATGAGTGAGAAAAGCAAAAAACAAAAGGCAAAGATACATATATAAACAGGGAAACAGCCTTTACCATGCAGCTGGATCCACGCAGTGCCATCAGAACGCAGTCGCAACAACGAATGCATCTTTAACATGCATTTCTGAGCCAAGCAAGTCTTTACAATGACGGGTTGTTGGACTGCTGTTGGGTTTTAAGTCCCAACACATTTCCTACTTTTGCAAGACTGGAGTTGGAATAGTAAATTATACTATTCCAAAGTCCAGTACTTCCCTAAGGCACATCATTGAAATGACTTGCGTGGCAAAGGAATGCTTTGTAACAACGTGTTCGTTGTTTATGCTGCTTTCTATAGGCACGCATGATAAATGCATGCGCTGTTTCATCATACAACCATTTACTTCTTATTCAATATGCTAGAGGGGGAGTTCCCAGACAAAACGGAAGCTAGACATTCTACATTCAGTAGTCCGACTGTTTTTTTTTTTAGACATGCAGGAATTCGTAAATTATGCAAATTTTATATCATCAAGATATTTTATTACTGGGTTAAATTACTTCTGAGACTTCTGTATTTCAAGTTTTTTACATAGGACTCTTTTATGCAGATTTCTCTATACATTAACCCCAGGAACACATTTCTAGTTTTTGTGAAGAAGTGAAATGGTGTGTAGATTGGGTACCTTGAACATCATTATCACAAGCATTTGGTAGAGTGCTTTCTTTAAAAATAAAAAGGTAATAAAATAGGAAGCATTTGCGTGGGAGGACAAGGTGAAAGGACAGAAAAAATGTGCAATATAGCGTTATAGGCCATCATAGAAGGCTATACTGGCCATTAAAGGCCCTCTCTAGCATTAATGGTCTGAGGCAAAGGCGAGAGCCTTTAACAAGGCAGTAGGATTTTAATCCCAGTAGAAGCTATCTACTGTGTGCTATAAGGCTATTAGAACATTCCACCACTAGAGTGCAGAATGTTGTAATAAACCAAACAAAGGCCACACAGAGCCCCGGGGGATTAAAATCCTCTGGGGCTCCATGAGGCCTTCGTTCACAACTCAGCTGTGAACAGCAAACACTGGAATGCTGGAGCTCCGGGCAGTTTTACAACCATTAGAAGCCCAGAGCACTCCATCGTCTTCAATGGAACTCCCAACATTCCAATGTTCTAATATGTGATAAAGCACAGAGAAGGAGGATGACCGATGAGATGGATAGGTAGGCTTCAAGCTGACAGGCAATTATTTGCATCATGTAAGAGTAGTAAGGGCACCAAACCATGACACCACAATTTAGGATACGGCAAATACTAGGCCTGAAATGGGCTTTATCAAAACGGCTAGAGGCAGAAAGCAGAGAGGGAGCACTGGCATGACAGTATGGTTTGTGGATGGAGAAGGAATAGGGTTAGAAAGAGGGCAAGCTAGGGAAAGGGCTGAATCAAAGATCATTGACAGTGCATGCTTGTAAAAGGGCAGATCGCATGACAGTGCTGGAGTTGTTCGAGATGAGTGAAGGTCAAACAGAACAAGCAGAAAATGGTATATCACAGAGGACCCCATAGAAGTGGCTCGTCCCTTTGTTAGGTAGGTGTTGTATTTGGTGGACAGAGTGGAGGTTTGATGGTTCTGGTGAGAGCAAGACTTTAGTGCAAATGTGGCCAGTAGACAGGAGAAGCAGAGAAAGGAGGGACATAGTAGAGAGGGATGAAGCCAGGAGATGAGCTGAGAAAAACAGGCGATAGAAGGAGAAAAGAAGAAGCACACGATAGAGAAGGTACAATGAGAGATGAGCAGGGGCAGTTTTGCCGTGGAGGCGTGGGGGCATTGACACCCTAATGAGCCCACACACCTGAAATGAGCTCATTATTTTTCCTATTTCCCCCATACTGCTGTTCATTTTTCTCCATTAGGGGTGGGGCTACAATACTCTCTTTCCAGCATCGGTAGTGACGACCATGAGCAGCGGAGGCAGTACTAACTGAGCGCATGTCAGATTGGTCAGTGTTTTTGCTGTGCCCAGCCTAACATGCGCAGTTCAGGCTTGTAGAAGAAGTAAGCCAGGGAGTTTGAACAGCCGATGTACATCCCCTTTGGGTTACGACGGAAGCGTTGTGTTTGGCTGACACAGCCAATCCTGGCACCTGCTTTATTGCTGTTTACTATTATAAGCAACATTGAAGCAGTGCTTGGATTGGCTGGGGTGCTTGTAGCTTACTTTCTGTGCGACCAGCAGGCACATAATTACCAGGAGGCACGGCAACGCAGGAGACAGAACACTCAAGAGTTTGCAGTTGCAAGCTAAAGCTAAGAATTTGTTTATTTTTGACAGTGTAACAGAGGTAAATGTTTTATAACTAGCATTTGCCCTGACCACCTCTGCATTGCAGACGGGAATTCGTAATGCAGAGGTGATTAGGGCACATTCTATTTATAAATGATTTTGCGTCCATTTTAGCCATGTTTAACTTCTACCGTCCCCACCAATTGCAAATGTCATGAGTCGCCACTGGAGACCAGACATGGGAAGATTGGAGAGGTGTGGAAAGAGTAGAGATGCTGGGGTACCAGGAGACGAGAAGCACACATGGAGAGATGAAGCAGAAAGAAAAAAGACATACAGATAGTAAAAAGGGGGCACGCAAAATGGGCTCAGATTTATTACAAGTTGGGCAGCTAGGTGCTGCTTGAAAATCTGCTGTGTTGTGTTATGCAAATGGTAAAATTGTGCAGCCCATGTTTACAGGATTCAGATACCCATCACTGCAGAGAGAGAGAGAGAACGATTTCACAGATAAAGAGCAGTCTTACGAAAGGAGCGGTCGTGGATACTGTTATGACTAAGATAACTTTTTAGGACACCCAAAAAGTAATCAAATGGAAGCTGAAGAAAAAGATGGACACTTCCCTGTTTCCCTGTTTGGAAGGAATACCCAGGTGCGTTGGTTAGATTAAAAGGAACTTGGTTTGAAGCATGGCACCCTGGCAGGAATGCAGAGGAATGTAATAACCATCATTCTCCATCCCTGATAATTGCAAACAGACCTTACCCTCCACATTTGCTTTACTTCTACCTAACTTGGATGTATTGCATGTACTAGATCCATGGCACAGCTTGCTGTTAGGGAGCATTTTGTGCAGTACTCTCACAGGGCTGGTAACCTGCTGATGTGCTCTGGAAGAAGAAAACACGATTCTTCCTAGAGGATTTTAAAAAGTAGGCTGTCCTAAAGTGCGGCAGTGAGATTGGAGGTTTTTGCAACTAAGGTCGCTTAAGTAAATAGCTCTTTTATGCCTATACTGTGGAAGAGCTGTGATCAGTAAACTCATTCACCTCTGTGTCTATGACTGTTGTGCTTTTTTGAGCTCTTTCTTGCCACTGTAGCAGAAATATATCAATCTATTATAATAATATGTAAATTCCAGCTTCCAGAAATGTGGGTACTTTGCCACATAATATCCTATATTAAGATATTCATCAAAGACATACACCTTAATTATATAATAGATGGAGTCTGGTTCTGGTGTGCAAAAACACGCTTCCCAGCTGTTGAAATGCACCTACCCACTTGTTCTATAAGTGGACATCAAAGACGCCCATAGATGTCAGTGGGACTGATACTGTCAACTATTTCAACAAGGCAAAACGAGTTTCTTCATTTGTGAACATGGGAGTGATTGTTTGCTAGTTTCTTTTTGATCTGGTAATTCAGCCCCTGGGGGCAGAGCATGTTGGTATACCATTCCAATATCTATGAAGAGTCAGGTGGTCTTTATCTCCACTCCACTGTTCTATCTAAAATATCGACCAGGTCACTTTTTTGGTCGCAACTCAAAAGAGAATGATGTCACCTACCAAATTTACCCTAATGCCATCTTTAAACATTGTCTCCATCTTGGTCACTGCTGTTGTTGTCCAGGAATAAACAGAATCTATTGACGCTGTGTTATAATTTTCTAGCAGCTTCATGCCTTGATGAGTTCTCGCTCACTGAGCTGCCTGCTTATCTGATGGTTGCACCATTCCTCTGACTTTTTCACCACTGGGCCCACATTACTCTGCATAGTATTCCATACTGTGGATGGTCAAGGTGGGCACCCAGAGGTGATATAACTCATGCTTTCAACGTCCATCACCGGCTTACTATTGAACCGAGGACTAAATATAAGGGACTGTGTCCTGCTTACAGTTGTCTTCTCACCTAGAGACTTAGGGCCTGAGTTAGATAGTGGTGATGGATATACAGTGTGCCAAAATCTAAATCCCATTATATCCAATTAGGATTAGATTTCAGAGGATGTGATATTCGTCACCATGATGACAGGGTAACCCCTCCACCATTAACTAAACCAGACCCTTATTTATCAAAAATATGTCTAACTATGTATTAGTACCAGGTCATCTAATAATTATTGTTATTGTTCTTAATATTATTTTTCTTTCTAAATACTGAAACAATGCTACGGGGGCTACTACTGCCACCACCAGTACTACCGGTGCTAATGTTACTAATTAATACTATTATCAATAGTCTTTTTCAGAATATTCTTATCTGTGAGAGTAATAGTTGTGGAAATCATCCTTAATTATACCTGTGCTTCATACACATGCCTGTGGTACCTAGCGGGCACAGCTTGAGGCTATGCTGTGGGGTACTGAGAATAGGTTATGACTAGTGGCCATACAATACCGTTAAGGCATGGCTGCCGGCCTGTTCCTGGCACAGGACATACTCCTGGCATATGCCCAGGAACCTAGCCCTTAGTACAAGCAGGTCATGGCCTTATGGATTTACCATTTCCAGAATACGTGCAGTCATGTCCTGAACACAGGAAGTGCACATTCACTATCTCTTAGGGCTAGTATCCATGCCCATAACGCCCAAAGGTGAGGGCCCAGAACCACATCTGTTCTAAGTACAGAGCATCCCTTGCACCATGATCTGTGCCCGATGCCCTGACTCATCACATTTTCTTCTTTTTATTTTATGTGTTTTAAGGTGGGTAATTTAAAGAAAAAGATGTTCTCTTTACTCAGCTCTGTATCTCTAACAACCACCAAAAATAGGCATGTATTTTTATTTTTATTTTATAGAGCACAACTATTGCTCCTGCCGGGGCCACTTGGTGCTGAAACAGGTTAGAGTATCCATATTCTCTAGATCTTTCTACACAATTGTCCTGGGAAACAGCCATGTCTTTAATTTCCGTCTGAAGCTCAATTACTCAGCTTCTCTTTTTAAGGCCGTTGGTAGCAAATTCCATTCTTGTGCAGCAACCACGAGAAAGCTCTGCCTCCAGCTGTCTTAAATTTATATCTGGGAACTATGAATTTCAGTTTATAGACTGACCTGAGTGAGCGGGAGGGCCAGTATACTCTTAAACAATGTCTTAGCGGTGTACACATTTGGTCGATATATCACCTTATGCTGCAAACATAAAGGGTTAGAGAAAATTGTTTCCTTCACTGACAGCCAATGAAGTTCAGCCAGGAATGTGGAGATGTGGAAACTACACTATACATCAGTGGCTAGATTTGCTGCAAAAATGTTGAATCAGTTGTAATTTCTTTATTAAATATGCAGGAAGACCCAAGTAGATAGCATTGCAGTAGTCCAAGCGTGATTATATGAAGACATTTCAGATAGGTATTATTTTTTTAGAGTGATGAAGACACAAAGCAGTTGCTTAAGGGAGTGTACCTGAAATAGGCAGTATTTAGTCACCATTTGTATTTGGTCTGTAGGGAAAGTGTGGAGTCAGTTTTGATCTCAGAATGTTATGTTGCTTCATGAAGCATCCTTGGAATAACACATTAGAGTGTAATGTGGTAACCCCATGCTGTTTGACCCTTGCCCTGTAATAATAAGTGCATAAATATGTCTTTATTAGCACACTTGTTCCTAAAAACATGGGTTTTGAGACTTCATTCACCAGCTAGCCCTTCCAAGACCGACTTAGGAAACATGTTGATCAAATGCCTGCATTTTGGTCCATGTGCCATTAACCACTGTGCAGACCCTGTTGATCAAAGCAAAACACACTTTTCTTTAGTTGTGAAGACATGTTTCTCCACTTTGTGGTGATGCTGAACGACAACAGGGTACTTATTGACACACAGACTGGCCCAGATGAGCATGGGCACATCAGAGCAATGTTTTATGAAGATGGCAGAGGAAGCATGCATTAATTGTGCTTCTTCTAATGTAATCTATGTATCCTTTGATGGAGAGTGTTGCTCCTATTCTAAGTCCAAAGATAAGAAGAACAAGAGCAAAGCAATGATGATTCTAGGTTATACATTTCCTCTGTAATTTTTTTTTAGGTTCAAATGGGACCAGAGTTGAGTGTGTTCTGACCTTCAATTATCAGTTACCATGCTTAACTGCTAAACTTGTTTGAAAAGAAAGAATAAGCAGATGTGTTTCCAACTTGAGCATGGTTTCCAGTGCTGTCGGTTGAAACTTGGATCTCCCTCTTTGGGTTTGATACAGCAGGTTTTTTAAATGCAAACGCTGAATAACTTCCTTTGAAAGACTAGTGTTCTGTACCCTTACCAATGAAGTTGCCAAAAAGGAAGGAGCCTGTACAAAGTGTCCCAGAATGGTATGTTTGTTTAACTCAACGCACACACACAAAATATCTGTAAAATGCGGGAGTGATTGTGAAGGCTGAGAGACTTTCCCTGAAAGATGAAATGAAAAATAGATGATAGAATGTCAGTGAAAGGAGAAATAGATAAGGGATTGACAGGGCCTTCCTTAAAGGAGAAAAAGAAAGGAAAGGAAAGACAGACAATCTCCTTGAAATGTGAAGTAGAAAAAGGACTAAGATCCCTAAAATGAAAACAGAAAAATGGCTGGCGACACTCCATTACTCAAATGCCTATAGAAGAGAAAGTACAGGGTTATCTTGGGATGATGACACTTTGTTTAATCAAAATCCAAAGGCCAAATAAAAATATAAAACCTAAACATGTTTCAAAGTGGCAATCAAAATGTAAAAAGCATAACTATCTTGACACTACATAACCCTGTGGAGAGAGTGAACTTATTAATGCATGCCCTTGCCTGAATTAATTTAAATCTAAGCACAAAACAGATTGGGAATCTCCACATGGCATGAGAGTTCAACTGACGTTTTAGACTTGACCTTATTTATTGGACCAATTTCCGAAATATGCACCTGTTACAACTGCTTGTGAAAAAATAGTCCAATATTTTAAACAAAACTCAGAAACAACAAACTGTATTCTCCCTTCTAGTGAAGAGGGCAATACATCACTTAGAATTCAACATAGATATCATCATGAAGCTGGCTGACAAGGGAGATGCAGTGGTGGTCTTGTTCATGGCCACTTTAAAATAAGATGCAAACAGACAGCTTATTGAATATACATTATTACCAGGAACTCACAGAGGAACTCATCAGATTGACTGAAAAACATCTCCAGTTTAATTTAAGTAGTTGAACATCCACTACTGCTGGGTACTGGAAAAAACATCCAGAACACCAAGAGCTGCAGTGCTTAATTTGGAAAAGAATGAGTGCCGGTGCCGAGAGTTCTGCTCAGAGGCAGGCAGCTGAAGCTATTAAATGTCCATATAGTCTTGATGCCATCTCATGTCTCTTTAATCCAGTACCAGATGCTCCCTGTTCCTTTATCTCATGTTTAGTCCATCTTTCTCTTCCTCCGTGTTCTCACTTGTGCGTTTTTCTCTCTCTTGCTCTTGGGAAACTTCTGATGAGGAAAATGAATTGCCCTTTCCCCCAAAGGCAACTACTGGCTCAAATTAAGCTCAAACAGACTGTAGGAAAACTGCCACCTAGCTCCCCTTGGGTTATCATGGATATAACTGCACGGTGATCTAATGCCCCTCATGAGGGTTGACGAAAATTCATGCTGGTGAAGACTCTTTCAGTGATACTGACACCACACACTTCTCCATCAGTGAAAATGATCTCGTACAGAAGAAGGACATGGAATGTTCATCACAATATGCAAATACGTTTGTGGGTATGCTGGAAGGTTTTGTTATTTTTTCCCAAAGAGATACAATCTTTAGTAAAGAGATTGTGCCACATTTGGAAGTAAAAAGGTAATTCCCCTCTAAATAATTTTTCCAGCTCTATGATGTTGATAGGGTGGCACACTGAGTAAAATGTTCATTTCAGACACACTTGGTAATCGATAGACAACAACTTAAAATCCCTGCATTGCTGATTCAGCCTTCCATCCTTCTGTGGTAGATAAATTGGGTACCAGATAATTTGCTTTTGGTAAATCCTATTAGTTACAGCACTTAGAAATGGCAAATGTGCAGTTTGGGGCATTATATAAAACAAGTGTTTATTAAAACTGTTATTGCATTGATCCCTGTAGGTATTTATTCTCAGGCATTTAGTTGAAAAGAAAGATCACCCTTCTGCCTTTGACAGCAATGTTTTAATGCCTGAGCTGATTAGGGTTTCTGGTGGTATTCTGTTTAGTCGACTGCACTTCTCACAACTCAGGAAGAGCTCATATCTCATAAAGGAGCCATCTAGGGTAAACAAAAACACAGTTCTCTTAGCCCAGTAGTGCATCATCAACAATCACCAACAATAGGCATTCCAGAACCTTCCTTTGTTTGATGATGTCAGCTTGTGCTTTCAGATCATCATTCACTGGATACCCCCTCTAAAAAATACAGGATGCTCTTGCTAGGGTGATGCGGGTGACACAGATAGGAAGACATGGTGGAAACCACCTGAAGGTTTCCTGTGGATATAGGGTGGGACATCCAAACTAAACATCAGGAGCAGTGCAGCAGATAAGAAAACACCTGCTCCCAATTGGAAGGTCTGTAGACAAAAGTTTGACAAACCTTGAAGCAAAATGGCACTCTAGACATCAGGGTGGGACTGGCCTACAGGGCAATCAGGCAGTGCCTGATGGGCTGGTCTGGCAGAGCAGGGTGTGGGCCAGCTTTTCAATAGTTTTTTTGGGTCAGTTTTACTGTTCATTTTCCTGATTTTGCCAAAAACATTGCCTGCTGCAAGCACAAATACATTCAGTCTTCCATACCCGCAACATACCCATACAAGGTGTTTTTACAAGTTCAAAACTGGCCCCATTTGCAAATGTTGCCCACTTTTTTGTAGCTATCCGGTTCCCTACTGTGGGCTTCATTTGTTTTGCTGCCCTAGCTTATTTTTTGTCCCAGTCCGACCCTAGGCAACATGTACAGTTTATACAACTGTAGAGTTGTCTAGAAAACAAGACTTTTGCACTAATGGAATCATAAGATTGACATGTTAGTAAAAGGCACGTGATAAATGTGGACCTGGAAGTAAAGCAGAGCCAAAAATGAAATGACATCAAAGGTGAACTGGCACGTGAAAGTTCCATGCTGAAACGTGACTTGAAAGAAATGTAAATAGTGTCAAAAAATCACTGAATAGATGGGTGTCTTGTTTTATTAAATATCATCCTGCCTGTTATTTCACAGCTGAATTCTTCCAACTAGAAAGGCAGAAAGAGTGCCAAAAATTAGCTAAAAACCTGAACGCACCATCCATTTTTCTTTTGCTATGTAGAACTACTGGAACACTGAAATATTAATAACTTGTTTTAATCCTAAAGGCTTGCAGAGATTTTCATTACAGTAGAACATCTCTTTCAAATAAGAAGGCGTAAAAGGTCGGCTTAAGTTCTCTCGATCTACCCATCCCATATGATCTTCGTTTTTAACATGTTGTTGGTGATGTCAGAAATGACGTTGTTGATGCTGAAATTAGGACATATGTCTGCATTTGTGGCTTCCCAGACGAGGCTTCAGCATGTGAAAATCTTGAAAAAGACAATGATCACAGCTTGTGCATCAGTATAAATGTTTTCTTCGCCCTCCGAATATCCCCGAGCCATTTCCCTCTCAATTAGATCAAGCGTGTCTGGCCAGAGGAGTGCAGAACATGGAGACGACGATGCATTTGAGCCCTATTCTTCAGTCTGATTATGTTGTTGGCGCAGAATTCCCAAAACAGGAGATCTAGCTCCAAGCTTAAGCTGAAAGTGGCAGAACGGAAGGCGGTGACGAGGGCCAGCATGCGCGCCCCATGAGAGGGATACAGCCGTCTCCAAGAGACGGGGGCCTGAAGAAGATGGCGCAAGCTAATCCGTGTGGCAAGGGGCGGCATTGCTTATTTGGCCTGCTGCAGGAAAACGCACTCACAAACAGGAAGGAGCAAATTGCTCCTTGAAAATATTCAAGTGCATTTTAACAGCACATCAGTCCAAGCTCTGAAGGGGACCTGGGTGAAAAGAGGAGAGTGAGTCTGGAGGCACAAGTACTGTTCTGGCCTCTTTTTGGCTGGCCTGCTCAGAAATAACAAAACGGTGGGTGTGCTCCTGTTTTTTTTTACCAATCATTGCCCCCAGGAGCCACATGGTTGGAAGGAAGGGCATGCTGATGTCGGAGCGGCCCACACACCTTCACCCCATTTGGATAATGGATAGGGTTTAAAGTAGATGCATCCATTTGTACCTCTGGCTTAGGGGACACATAAAATCACTGTGCGAGGGCTTGTAACAGATCATTGATCTTCCAGTCCCCACTAGAATAGAACTGCCCTGGGGGAGGAGGGAGGTAAACTGGGTGCAGATCATCACACATCACTCTGTGAATGAGGGATTCTCAGAAATTGGAATTTGCATCTCCAACACGTCTAGCCTCACCCACAGTCGCACCTTTTACAGTTGAGTGCGATGGTAGCATGCCAAGCAGTTTGGACATGCATGTTGATTTGGTGCATGCACCGCTTCATTTTGCTAATTTGCTCGTTTAGTACATCTTGGCCCTGCAGGTCATGCCCAGAGCGGGAAAAATGTTTTGTGAATGGGGCCCATTGAATTAAAGGAAATTTGCTATCTGCAATGTCTGCCTCTTCTATGGTCATGCTTATAATTGTGGCCTTAGGCAAAAGCTTGACTGCGCAGTTAAGACCTTTTAGGAGCAATTGTGGATTTGCTGCACTTGCCACATAATTCATTATCTGCTGCAAATTTTGAATATGTTAACAAAAAATATTTTAAGCTTATACGGATCAAAAGTTACAAATGGAAATAAAGCACACACGTTGCAACAGTGGCAGACACTTTTTGAAAAGTAAAATGGTCAGCTTTCTGCAGTTGATGTCTGTACTCTAGTACTAAACAGGTACAAATGAGATGGAACTTTGATCAGACAGTATTAATGTCTCCAGTTGATGGATTGGGTAGGCTTTTTCTCTGCAACATGCATAAATTCATGCTAATTAGATATCATTCAAAAAGGGTGGCTATATTGACCTCATCTTTGTTTTGAAAATGTTTTGTCTCTTTATTCATGCAGATACATGAGACACTACACATATAGGTGGTCATTCTAACCCTGGCGGTAAAAACCGCCAGGGCGAATGACCGCGGTAGCACCGCCAACAGGCTGGCGGTGCACCGCTGGACATTCTGACCGCGGCGGTTCAGCCACGGCCAGAAACGGAAAGTCGGCGGTGTACCGCCGACTTTCCGCTGCCCTTGAGAATCCTCCATGGCGGCGGAGCGCACTCCACCGCCATGGGGATTCTGACACCCCCTCCCGCCATCCTGTTCCTGGCGGGTCTCCCGCCAGGAACAGGATGGCGGTAGGGGGTGCCGCGGGGCCCCTGAGGGCCCCTGCAGTGCCCATGCCCATGGCATGGGCACTGCAGGGGCCCCCGTAAGAGGGCCCCACAAAGTATTTCAGTGTCTGCTATGCAAACACTGAAATACGCGACGGGTGCCACTGCACCCGTCGCACCTTCCCACTACGCCGGCTCAATTCTGAGCCGGCGTCCTCGTGGGAAGGTTGATTTGCCCTGGGCTGGCGGGCGGCCTTTTGGCGGCCGCCCGCCAGCCCAGGGCAAATCCCAAAATACCCTCAGCGGTCTTTAGACCGCGGAGCGGTATTTTGGTGGGGGAACTTCGGCGGGCGGCCTCCACCGCCCGCCGAAGTTAGAATCACCCCCATAGTCCTATAGTAAGAAAATATTTCAAGAACACACCAAGAGTAAAAATCCCACAAAAAGGATTTCTCTTTTCAAGGCATTATGTACTGATTCGTACAGTGTCTCCTCGGAAGATACTTACAATATACATAGGCAATTGCTCAAAATTGGTGGAAATATTGAGGATAGTTCTAAAACTTAACTTGGATAGTCACAGTGACCCAGGTATATCTTAACTTAAATAATGTGCAGGTGTAGGTAAATTCTTTGCTGACTATTGCATTGCATATTTTACACAAAGTAGTCTATTCTGGGAGTTTGTATGTTAGGTAGTTGGAAATCTCTGAACATGGGTCCTCAAAAGAAACTATCCAATCCTTTCCAAGACGCTGTGGACAGACAGTTCTAGCATGTTGAGAGGCAATACTCCCTGAAAAGACTTTTAAAATAAAATTGCATTACAGTGGAGAGACACAGCGCTTTCAGATGCCACCGGATTTGTTGGCCATATTTGGCTTTTTTGACTATGGATGAAAAAGGGAAGCAGCATCCGTGCCTGAAAATGATGCCAAGATCATAGTGATGGACAAACTTAGGTGGATCTGCCAGGGAATAGGGTGCAACAGAGCCCAACTGTGTCTACACAATCTCTGGTGAGGACTGACACAATTGAAAGTGGTGATATGTGTGCAGATGCTTGATTTGTGGAAATGGCCTTAGGGGAGAGCCATTTGAGTGGAGCAGACTCTTTAGTCTCAGACCGCCTTTTGAATGGTGTGCCATTGTACAAAAATACTTCCTCCTGACTAAGGAGAGTGAAGCAGACAGGAGAAAAGAAACAGGGCCTAAAAGAAGTATATAGTGAGAAGTGGGGACTTGCACAGCTGAATTTCCCTCTAAGCTTACTATGACCACTGCTCATATGTGGGGGTTTTGATCTGCACAGAGTGAATGGACATTCTGGAAGGAGAGAGTGCCAAACTTCAGAGGGATCTGTGTGCTGGTCGAGCGGGAATCACAAACAAATCCATAACTAGTTTGATGGAAGTCTTCTAAGCAAACGACACAGCGAAGATGGCAGAGAAAGCAAAACCAAATGACCCTCTGTCCTTAAATAAAGATGACTTAATAAGCTAATTCACTGTTCTCCAGAGCTTTATGAATGAAGGTTTTGCTGCACAATTGCAAACACTGAACTGAGAGGTGGCAGGAGCTATTTCTGATTTGTCCAAGGACATAGAAGCTGTTGGAGATCATATCACAATGAACAAAGAAAACCTTTCTGGTCTGAGCACAGCTGTGGAAGAGGCGTGAACTGTTGCAACAAAGGTGGGAAATGAATTGAGAGAACTAAGCAATAAGTGTGACGATCTATAAGACCAAATGCAGTGTGACAATCGGAGAGTGAGGAATGTGATGGAGGGAATAGAGGTATTAGATATTGAGGAACTTTATCTACAGGGCTATGCATTTGAGACGCCAAGCTAAAATGACAACAGATATGTTCCCTTTGTTGTAGGTGCAAATGTTATTAACTGAGGTCTTTTGGCCTTCCTACAGCTCTTCAAAATGCAATTGAATGAATAGGACAAGCCTATGGATGGCTCAATTGAAAACCAGAATAACCAAATTAGACTTGTACTTTGCGTCAGGGTCATCCCCAGTCTTTTTTACTTACCCTCCTGTTTTTTTAACCTGCTTTTGTAGGCTTTTAGGACTCTGCTCACTCTACCACTGCTAACCATTACTAACATGCTTGTACTCTCTCCTTTAAACAGAGTAGAATTGGCTTACACTCAGTTGACACAATTTATTTGTAAGTCCCTAGTGAAGGGGTACTACATGAAACCAGGGCCGGTAAATTAAATGCTACTCTGGAGCCACACAACACTGATTTTGTCACCCACTTAAATATCCCTGTAAAACATGTCCCCGGCCTGCCATTGCAACCTGTGTGTGCAATCTTAAACTGCCAATTCGACCTGTCAGAATTAATCTTTTGCCAGGCCTAAACCTTCCTTTTTTAATACATATAAGTCACCCTATGGTAGGTCCTACACAGCCCAGGGGGCAGCACACAGTCTATTTAAAAAGTTGGACATGCACTGTTAGATGTTACATGTCCTGGTAATGAAAGACTCAAATTATTTTTCACTACTGTAAGGCCTACCTCTCCCATAGTATAACACTGTGTTACTTTATTTCTTTTAATAACTGATAACTTTCATCAGGGAAAAAGTAGGGATGGTGAGTTTGGTGTCTATGGAATTGTAGTTAATAGCCCTATTTTGTGGCAAAGCTGAATTTTTAGTCACAATTCGAAAGTGACACTTTTAGAAAGATGACATTTTCTTTTCCTATTTCATGCCTGCTGCCTAATCATGGGTCACATGATGAGGTGCACGTGTTAGTTGGTCTTTGTGTATTGCTGACAAACAGTGAGACAAAGGGAAGCTAGATGTTGGCAGGATGGGCCACTCACAGTTGATGATGGAGAGGACTCCGGCTGAGCACTGTCACAAAGTGTTTGATAATAGTCTTTTTGTGACCCCAGACAAGCTGTGGCCAAGACAGGGAGAAAAGCAATGTCTGCCACCAAAGGGGGGATGGAAGCCTCCACTTCAAGTGGGCACTACATATAAATATTGGACCCTTAGACCCAAATCTTCAGTACACTTATGGACCTATGGAAGACTCTGCCAGGAAGAAGGATTGCTGTGCCGCTGAAAGGACTGCAACTGTTTTGGACTGCTGCTTGAGAGCACTGCTGTCCCACTGTGCTGACCTGCTGCCTGCTGCCCTTTAAACCCAGGAACCCAGAGGGACTCCAACTGCTTGTTGGCTGGCCTACTGATCAGAAGCCTCAGGGAGAGAACTAGCTTACAACAACCTTGCACCCTGCACGTAGAATCTGTCATCTGTGGGTCCTGCCCTACCAAGTGGTGTCATCCCAGTCCTGGACTGGACCTTGAAAGTGGACCTGAAGGTGCTCTTCCAGCCCATCTGTGGTTTTAGCAGAACCAATGCAACCCCTCCACTGCTCCATGCATCTCATCTAGAACCGGAGGATCGCCTCTGCTACTTGATGCCTTACTCTCAGAACTGACACATCATCCTCTCCGGCATGTACTTCCCCAATGCAAGGGCTTTGCATTGTCCATCGCAACCCATATGAACCACTGCTGCGTGACACATCTCCACACAAGTACATCGCCTCATCCAACGCAAACCATCAGAAGTGCATGTGTGCACCGCCTCTCCATGGAAGGACGTTGCATCACACTTTACAGTGCCCCAGAACTGCTGGTGCGGAAAGCATCTTCTCACCCAGACTTCGCATCATCCTGGCTGGGTGACCCATGTTCAATACGGGACTCTGCATCTCTTCACAACTAGTATTAAAGTATTGTGTTCAGTGGATCTATGTGGGTTCCTATAGTCGTCCCACACTGCATCTTTGTCCAGGTCCAGAACAACCGGGAAACCGGGGCAAAGAAACAAAAAACATTTAACTCTTTCTTTAAAGATCTGTTTAAGGAAGGTCATATTGCCCCCCAGTTTCTAGATAGCTTTGTCAAGCCTTTACTCTTCCCATATTGTGTGTGCAAGACAGATATTTCCTAGAAGAAAAACTTTCCCATCTGAATGTGTAAAACACCATTAATGACCTACCTGCCAGTAAGGCCCCCAGACATGATGGGCTGACAGGAGCTTTTTATAATTTGTTTAAGGCTGTATTGGGTTCACAATTGCCAAGAGTCTACAACTAATTTCAAGTAGAGAAGCAGATATTGTCTTAATACTTTATCTGGGAATTTGTGAATTGTGCTCACAAATATTAAGTGCATCCAGTTCACCAAGGGTCAAGTCTTTCTTCTAAATAGGGATTTAGCATCTAATATTGTTCAGAAACATATATGGGCTCACACGGCCTGTATGCGCAGTATAAATACAAAGAAATGTTGTCTTTGAAATCTTAGAAGAGAAGCCAACCTATTCAAAGGTGCTGCATCTAAAAAGTTTAAGATGTCAGTAATTGAAGAACACAGCCTGTTTTTACAGTCCTTTAGTGTTGTGTTCCCTTTAGAGCTAGCTAAAATGCCATTCCAGCATGGTTTCGGACGTGGGTCCTGTGCTCACTATGCCACCAGATTTAAGCTAGCCTGGCTGAAGAGGGGTGATACCTTGAAATCGGTCCCAGGATTCTGGTTTCTGGTCTAGGGAGGACCTGGCCTGGCAGTTCGAGCTGGACTATTCCCATGTGGAACAGGGTCAAGACTGATTTGTATATGGCTGGGTCCAAGCTGGAAT
This sequence comes from Pleurodeles waltl, assembly GCF_031143425.1. Classification (NCBI taxonomy): domain Eukaryota; kingdom Metazoa; phylum Chordata; class Amphibia; order Caudata; family Salamandridae; genus Pleurodeles; species Pleurodeles waltl. The sequence goes on from NC_090447.1 coordinate 1,425,119,301, forward strand.
GGCATGGTGAGCAAAACAAATGATGGATTAAACCCAGATCTGTGACTGTGGGTGAATGCTTAGTTTGTTCTACATTCCGGCCATTAACTGTTCTTTTTGTATTTATTGAAATGTGGCATCCTCTGGTGGCCTCTTATGCTAGCGTCTTACAGCATACCTTTGTATTAAAGGCACAGATCTATTTTTTACATCAAGTGTAGAATTAGCAAAATATATGTCAAATGACCCAGTTCATGATTTTTGTTCGATCTGCAGTAGTGCTGATTGAGAAAAATGGAGATTGCTCCTTTCCAAAGCAATATGCATATGCACAAAGTGCACCTCAGATCTGCCCTAGTGAAAAGTTCTGTGCTCGGTGGCACACTGGAAGGTGTGAAAGTGGCAGAGTTCGGGGCACCTTCTCTCAACTAGACAAGAGCTGAATTCCGAGCCTGGTGTACCACCGTTTCCTCCTGCAGTAGTGCTGAATTAGCAACAAGATGCTGCAGGGAAGTGTGCAATGTACGCAGAAGAAAGAAATGCCATTGTAATATAAAGTATTGACATGTATTGGCCCTCAAAGGCCCTAGAAATAGAGTTTGCAAATAACAACATAGGAGTAGCCCTAGAAACTCCGCGTAGGGCAAAGGAAACATACGCCTTTTATCTGCGAAGACATCATTACTCCCCCTGAATCATAGCTACTGTGTGAGTGTGGGTGTTAGATGTGTGGGTGGCTTCAGAGACGAATATACATATCAGATGCTCCACAGAAGGAATGAAGCAGAGCTCCTCTAGTATGATTCTAGCTGTTTTTGTCCTTAGACAGTATCTAATAGACTGATAAAAGTGTGTTTTAAATATTGCATTTATGGTACAATATAATTAGAAGGCCTACGTCCATGACAAATGAAACATGCAAGTGGTACAACTAAATCCACATATTTAAAAAAATGAATTAGTCAAGAAGATCAATTTTAATTAAGGTTTATAGTTTACTTCTCGTTACGAGATCAGCTTTAGTGGCTGGATAAGCATTCTACCTTAAAATTAGTCTGTGAGAAAATCCATCTTTTGCCATATTAACCCAATTGTTTTACCTTAACAGCTGGTGCTTTCTGCAGTGGTTATGGCTTGCTGTACAGACGTGAGCCATATACGCTCTGTTCAGTTGGAAAATAGTTTTATGTCCAGATTACCCTTCTGTCACTTTCTCAATTTAGCTGTACGTTCACAGGTCACTGGTGCAGCTGTCCAAAGTGCAGGTAAGGACATAAAACCTAGCTTGTGATGTTAGATTATAAGTTTGTTCTGCAGTGAGGGCCGCAGGATGTATAACCAGTGTGTACGTGATTGTCCTGCTGCCAGAGCTGCGGATATATTCAAAATCCTTAAAATGCATTATTAACTTAAGGCCAGATCTACTAAGTATTTTAAGGGTTGCAAACGCTCCAATTTATCATTTACAACAGTCGCTTCAATTTTAATCACTTTCTAAAAGTCCCCCAAACTGGGATTGCAAATGGATACCGATCAGTATTGGGAGAGCAGTGTATTATCTGGTGTGTCAATGTTTTGCGGTTGAAAATGTTGATATTTTAATGGCTCCTCAAAGGGGGTGGTAATGCATTCACAAAAGGGGAGTCTTTCCTCTTCGTGAAAGTAAATAAAGTTTGTTGAAGAGTAGGCACTGATCCACTGGACCACTACCGTCTCTTAAACAAACAAACAAAATATATATAACTTTCTTTTAAAGTACAGTCCCATGTGCTTTTAGGAAAAAGCGCTGCATTTAAAAAAAAATGCTTTATTGAAAAGCAATCAAAGATATGGTGGCCTGCTGCCCACATTAGACCACTAACACTGTGATGGCCTCCAATTGTAGTGAGTTGAAATTTAAAGCCTAGATCATTCTTATTCATGAGGTAGGCAGGTTTGCAACCCGCTATGATTCCGATTTTAGAAGATTGTTCGGGTCTTAAAAATCTTTGCTGTGGATAAAATGTCCACAGTTTGAGATCAGTATTTTGCAACCATCTATTCTTACATCTGATGTGGTAGCCATGACAAGAAAGTGCTATAAAAAACATATTTTCAGTATTTTGTTACTGTTGTTTTAAAAGCCTATTAGTAATGTTAGATATGTGTTTCCTGTAAACCTTCTGTTAGTTTGCAGTATGAAATTTATTCTGCCTGAGCACAACTGAGTGTGTATCTGGAATCACACTTTTTCTCACCTCCCTGAACTTTCTGCTTAGTGTATTGTAGGACAGGACACAATAGCCAAGAAAGAAAAGGGAAAATTCCAGAGAGCTGTCAAATGGGGAACTTGGGAGCTTTGAAGTACTTTTGCTATTCAGAACAGCAAACATTTGGGGCCAGATGTATGATGCATTTTTCCAGACTGCACACATGCATTTTTGTATGTATGGATTCCAGTTTGCTATTCAGTAACTTGTTTTTTGGAATTGCGACTACATACCGATTCGGTAGAAGGAAGGGGCGTGTCAAGGGCGTCCCTTCTTAATACCCAATCGCAGCGGTATGTAGGAATGTTTTGTGACCGAAATGCGGTCAGAAAACATTCAGATTTTACCACCTACTTCAAGTAGGTGGGAACCCATTCGCAAACGGGAAGGGGTCCTTTTGTGAATGCATGCAAAATCCTTTTTAAGAGCAGGCAGTTGTCCCATGGACGACTGCTGACTTTTAAACAAATGAAAAGAAAACGTTTAAAGTTTCTTTTTTAAACACATCCCGTTTTCCTTTAAGGAAAATGGATTGCTTTAAAAAAAATTGCTATATTTAAAAGTAATCACACGCATGGTGGTCTGCTGAGCCCATCAGGCTACCATCCCTGTGATTTTAGTGTTTCCTAAGGGGTCGCATATTGCGACATACCTCAAGAATATTAAGGAGGTAGGTCGATGTGCGAGCCATTGGGAATCGCTAAGTGAATCTCCTGGAGTTTCATGCATTCAAATACTGATTACCTGATTGCGATTCACAGAATATTGCAATTAGGTAATCACTATTCAGATAAATGATACATCTGGCCCCTAGACTCTCTGGAACCAGGCACCAGTGGAGACCCGAACCAAATGGTGACAATGGCTAATAGAGAATCTGTGGTATTAGGGAAGAGGAAAGAGCCATACACAATTGAGCCAAAAGCCAGTGATAATAGTTTCTTGGTGCATGATATCGTGGGGTACCTTTGTTGCTACAAAGCATGTTCCCGGGGAAGAAAGTGCACCACACTGCTTAAAACCTGACAGAGGGATGCTCCACAGTTAAATTAGGACTGGCTAGACCACATGTCTAGTACAATACTATGCTTACGAAAGACCAAAGAGAGAATCTTTCTGAAAGTAAACAAGAGAGGAAATATCCTAACTTGCTTATGCACTGAAAAAAACAATTTCTGCTTTTGCGCTATGTCCAGAGCAGGTGATGCCAAACTATGACTCACAGGACTAAAGATGACCAGGTATTACCAGAAATGCCTGCTTACCCCTGTGGAACTTCGATTCTATTTCCGGAAAGTAAAGAATGTCCTCAGCTAAGGAATGTTGGTAGTAATGTACAAATTGTTAATTCTTAACCCACTTCACAGTATTCAGCATTAACCCACCCCCATGAGGCTTATCATGTAATACTTTAAACAAATACAGACTTGAAAAATCTGCAAAAGAACATACATTTAATTTTCTCTACATGTATGAATACTTTTCAGTTTTTTTTCCTGGACATCTGTACTGATCTAAAGAGCTCGATACATCATCAAAATCGATTAAAAAAATGTATACAATATTGCAAGCAACACATAATGAAGTTCAAATACGAGGCAACCTTCAGCAACATTGTGTAGAGAAGCAGTGGATGACGAAACACCTCCAAGATGTAGAGCAGTTTTCAATGGTACGGGCTCAGGCAAGGAAGCGTAATAACCACAACATTTCTTAATCTCATGAACATCAAAGTTTACCTCAAACTCCAAGGTGTAACATTCTGGGGCGAGGGTCCTCTTCATTGGTGTATCTGTAGGGAAAAATATATCTTCATCAAAACCCAATCATTTGGAATGGCATAACAAGAAGAATGAATTAATGAGTGAATGTGATTTAAAAATCTCAAAACTAAATTTTCATAGTTTCATCTAAACTCATTAATTGTGTTGAAAAGCCCCAACTCGCATTCTATCCTTATTTTAAAGGTAGCCTTCTATGTCTCACCAGGCATCAATAATGGAGCTATTTGTGTACCACTCAAGGGCTAAGTGGTTACTGAGAAGTTTAATGAACCTTATGCCTGCCTGGTTTGTTAAGACAGAACTGCCTCTTATCCCTTTATCTTAACTGAATGTTTATGCATCCTGGTATCTGTGCAGCTGATTAAAAATAACAAATACTTTCCACCAAAACATGGATTCACAAAGTATCCAGGAGAAGCCTCCAAAAGGAGAAGACATAAGGATATCTTGAAAAGTACCCTAACACATTTGATAACTATGCCCCAGTGTACAGAAATGTATATGTGTAAATATGTACATTTACAATGTTGGAAAGTTTGCATCATTAATGTATTTCATTGTGAAAATCAGAAAAATCGATATGCAACTAAGGTGTGTGTAATTTCAGCACATAAAATGTAAATGGTTAAGATTATATCCCCAAAATTCTGTTAATTGCATGAACTTACATGTAGATTTATATACAGTCACCTTCAACACATGAACAACAATGAGTCAAAGCATTTGGTTTTTTTCCCCCTAGTAACTCCAAAGTACTATGTGCTAAGACTCTGATCAGGCAAAAGGAAAAGACATTTTGTGGATAACGAGGTTTCGAAAATCATAAGATGATTTAAAGGAAACCATGCATAGCTCAATATTGGTGGCTACAAAACCAAAGTACAGCAGCTAAGTACACCTTCTGACTTATGCTGGAGTGGGGGTGGGTTGCTAGGTGATTTTCGCAACATGTGATGGAACTGCTCAACGATTTGTCCATTTATGACTGATCCTAGCCCAAATCAAAGGTCTACTGGGATACCAGATGCCTGACAGTCTAGGATCTGCACTATTGAGTCTGCGGGATGACATCCCTAAATGCCAAACTAAAGGCAATGGAGCCATAACATGGTTGTGCCTGGGCTCAGCTAAGCTGCCTAGCCACGGCTTGGAAGAGGAAGGAGGCTTCAGGGTTGACACAGTGGCATGCCCACTTATGGCAAGCTCTCACAATGGAAAGAATGGTATAAATTTTTCTGAACAATTTTAAAAACTTTGAATTCGCTTGGGGCATTTGGTGTCCTGCCTCTCCAGAGGATTGATGTTTACTGTTTTCTCCACACCTATGAGGGTGCTTCATCCCTTCCAAATCTAAAGGTGGCGAATGAGGCTTCCTTAGGCAAGGATTGTGTCTTTCCCCAATGATTAATACTCAACTGCGGCCTCCCTTTGGTGGATGCCTTATATTTTGATCAAAACTGTATAACATCCTTGTACATTACTTTTCAATTTTTCCATTCTTTTGTTTCTTCTTCTTTTTCTTCCCCTCTTCTTAGCTGTGTAGACGAGGTTACGTTTTTTTTTTTAATTAGGGGGAAAGGATTCAATGGGAAATGTTTATTGCTTGATAAGTTTGGCTTGGAAGCAATTTCAATAAATATCTGTAATGTTTCAAAAGTGATCCCTCTTTACGGTAGACACTGTTCACTACAATGGCATATTTGTCGCACAATAATGGGGTATACATAACACATCTTGCTGTTACTTGTTATATATACAAAATTAAATAAAGACAGTTTTGACAAAATATCCAAATGCTGGCATAAATACTGCGGGCATACATATGGTTTACAAAAAAAAATTACTCCATTGTGTGTGTTTCAGTAAACAACATTTAAGACACTATGGCCCTCATTATGAGTCTGGTGGTCCTAAGACCGGCAGACTCGCGGTGGAGTCAGACCACCACCAATGCAGTGGCTCGTCCACCACATTATGACCGTAGTAAACGCGCCACGGTCGGACCGCCGGCACCGCCACTTTTTCGGCGGCGGTCTTAATCTGCCAGGGCAGTGCTGCCCTGGGGATTACGAGTCCCCTCTCCGCAGGCTTTTACATGACGGTTGCACCGGCATATTTACTAAAGACCACAGCACTCCATTTTGTCTTTGAAAGAATTCCAACGAAGATTCTCTTGGGTAGCGACCTCGTGATTTATTTATTTATGTAAAGAAAGTCCTCCTTGATTATGAAAAAAACAGGAGGGGCGGGGTCAAGTACAGGAGACACAGACAAAAGAGAAGGCATGACCAAGAGATCGGCCTTGTGCAACCAGAGAACATGAGTGCAAGTCCCATGGCATCTTTATATGACGATTTAAATGTGAGCAACAATGTGGATTCTGTACAAGTCATCAATCTTTCCAACACTGTATTATCTTGTGATGAAATAAATATACTCAGCAAGGGTTTAGGTTTCTGTACTGTTTCTAAACCAAATTTTACAGACATACATGTGGATTTGTTTAAATTCATAGGTCGTCTTAAATAAAAAAAAACTTTCATGGACAAACCCAGTCAAAACAATTTGAGTAATGCCATTACCTCAAAATGTAACATAACTATTAAAGACATACAAGATATACAAATGCTGCTATCACTTGAACACACAGACTCAGCAGCACCCAATATTCCTCAATATACCTCAATATTCAGTCCAACCTTGAAGTGGATAATGGCCTTAAACCTAGATCTACCTTCATTCCAACCTTTTCTTCGACAACCACATAGATGTATTCTATAAGGCGGTTAGCACTGACCTATATCACTTGGAAGACAAATACAAAGCAGGTAGAAGTATACATAAGAACAATCTTAGACCCAATGAACAACAGGCCTTAAAGAAATTAGCAAGAAATAGGGACCTGCTCATCAGGGAAGCGGACAAAGGTGGCAATGTGGTAGTTATGAATAAGCTGGACTATATGACAGAAATTGACAGACTATTCAGGGATACTAAAGCATATGTACATTTAATGGGTAATCCACTATTGGAGGTTACACGACTGATAAAGAACAAACTATTACATTGGAAAGAACTTTGTCTCATATCAGACATTGACTATAAATACATGTACACACCTGCACCATGAGCACTGTGCATCTATATACTTCCCAAGGTCCACAAACCTGGTACCTTCCCTCTAGGTAGACCCATCATGTCTGGAATTGGGTCACCAACAGAGCACATCTCAGAATACATTGATTGTTTTTTACAGCCGTTGGTATGCAACCTACCATCCTACATTGAAGATACTAGGGACCTACTAAGTGAACTGGAAGACATTGATTGGACCAATGACTGTAAGTTTGTCAGTCTGGATGTCAACTCACTATATACATTGATTCCTTTAGAAAAAGGTTTGGAAGTGCTATCTGCAATGCTTTCATTTAGAGATGGCTCTCTTTTTCAACATACGCATATGCTTATAGACCTTACACGCTTGGTGTTGGAGAATAATGTATTCTTACATAATGGCAATTGGTTTAGACAATCCCAGGGAGTAGCTATGGGAGCTAAATTTTTACCATCCTACGCTACCCTATAGTTGGGACACTTTGAAAAACATTTATGGACAGTTGGCCGCCCAACACTTTACAACACATTTTGTTTTTGGGTAGATACATAGACGATGTACTTATTATCTGGACAGGCACTATCTCAGATTTGAACATCCATATATGCCATTTAAATGACATCAATTACAATCTTGTTTTCACACACAATGTAGAGTTGGACTGTATTGAATTCATAGATGTTATTCTATACACTAAGGACAATAAAATACTATCCAACATTTACAGAAACCCCACTGCAACAGATCATCGCTATCCCGTATGGGGAAATAATTAGACCCATACGTAATTGCAGTGATGATATGATATTCATACAAGAAATAAAGCTATTGGAAGGACGTTTTCAACATAGAGGCTACTCTAGCCATGTTATTTCAGTAGCTAAAAAACGCATAATTTCCAAAAACCGTAGTACTTTACTTATTCACAACAAAAATAGCAAGAGTAGGAAACAACGCTTATCTCTAATAAGTAACTATAGCCCTGTTAGTTCCACATTATATCGTATACTGAAACGCCATTGGCATTTAATGTTATTGAACTCTTGCCTAGGTAAGGTACTAAGTAGGAGACCACCTATTGTACATAGTAGGGGAGGCACACTGAGAAATTCACTGTGTACAAGCTACACTGCCCCATGGGAGCCAGAGAAACCTAAGACATGGTTGCCCAACAAACCGTCACGTTTTTTCAAATGTGGTGGCTGCACTATGTGTCAGTTTGCTTTTAACAAAATTGCTACCTTCTCTTATAACACACATGAGACCCACCACATTAAAAATGTCATTAATTGCAACACCAAATACACAGTATATTGCACTGTATGTGTTTGTGGACTTATCTATGTGGGCAGTACCATCTATCCACTCAAGGAACTGATCCAAGAACACATTAGACCCATAAGGAATAACAATTCACACAAGGAATCTGACGTTTTAAAGATCAGATTCCATGGCATTACTCATATTCCTATTCACCCTAGGAGGGGGGAAAGAAACAGGGAACTTAGAAAATGTGAAGCCAGGAGAATCAACAAATTACGAGCTGTTGAACATGGTCTAAATATCAATAGGGAATTACATGTATTCTTATAATAACTTTATATGTTTACAACTGTTCTTTTTGAATATGATACATGGAATCTCGTGTATGTTAATCTGACCAGATATTATCAATAGACTCCATGAGCTATTATGTTTTTATTACTATCCAACATTTCGTAATGCGAATGACACAATCAAAAAATTGAGTGTGATCTAATGTGTCTGTTGTGGAACTGTACATTGTATTTGTTACCAAATCGGGTTCAATCTATGTACATTTACTCAATTATCTTTATCGTTACACACTATGGGGGTCATTCTGACCTCGGCGGTAAAAGGCGCTTACCGCCGGTCAGAAGACCCCCATAACACCGCCGCGGTAAACCACCACGGTCATTCTGACCTGCAACTGGCAAACCGCCAAAAACCTGACATCCATAAAAGTCCGCCACACCAACGGCCAGCGAAAAAATGGTGATGACCAAACCTCCACCGCCACGCCAACAGAAATACGCCCATGCCATTACGACCCACGAATCCACGCGGCGGTCTTTCAACCGCGGTATTCCATTGGCGGTACACACCGCCGCGGTCAAAATACACACACCCTTACAAAACACTACCACATTGGACAATTTGAAACACACACACCTGAGACACATATACACACCACTCCCACACACCTAAGACAATATAAAACACACACCCACATCACCCACAGACCCCTATGACCACAATTGCGAATCAAGGACAGAGAGAGACAGCACTGCTTAGAGTAGACCATCACACAGAGGCTAATCACAACATCACCCACACAATTACCACGCACAAAACACCATACACCACCACACTCACCACACTCTACAACACATACAACATCCCTCACCTCATCCACACCACCCCATGGCACCCCAAAGACACCCCAGGTTCTCTGACGCAGAACTCAGGGTCATGGTGGAGGAAATAGTACGTGTAGAGCCCCAGCTATTCGGGGCACAGGTGCAGCACACCACAATTGCTAGGAAGATGGAGCTATGGCAAAGGATAGTCGACAGGGTCAACGCGGTGGGACAGCATCCACGCAAACGGACATCAGGAAGAGATGGAACGACCTACGGGGGAAGGTGCGTTCCATGGTATCAAGGCACAACATTGCGGTGCAGAAGACTGGCGGCAGACCCCCACCTACTCCCCCAGAATTCACAGCATGGGAGGAGGAAGTCTTGCACATCCTGCATCCTGAGGGCCTCGCAGGAGTAGCTGGAGGAATGGACTCTGGTAAGTCAATTCCAACTACTACTTCCCACCCCCACCCCATCTGCATGCCAGCACATACCCCCACCCTCACCCCCATCACACCAACTCCTTCCAAATGTCCCTCCATCACAACCCACCCATCCCAACACCTAGACCTGCATGCGACCACAAAGCATGGACACCCATCACCAAAGCATGCCCACTGCACACACACATCACCCCCACAAGCCACCCTCACAAAAGCCCCCACAAGGGAATGCCTGCACTTGGGTACACGGACACCCATCCATCATACGAAATGCCACACACAGAACCAATAACCATACCCTTATACCCCTGCAGGACCCGAACGCCACCACACCGCCACGGAGGGTACAGAGATGTCCATCCCACCCCCAGAAGAGGCCCCCAGCGATGACAGCAGCTCTGTCTCCCTGGACCCAGATGACCAGCCCGGCCCATCGGGGACCTCTGGACAGTCGGTTCCCCACACACAGCCACAGGCTACACCAGACCTAACCCCCTCTGGGAACACCAGCACAGCTCCCACCCAGCGGGCCCATGCCTCTGTCTCCAGGACACGTCAATCAGTGGTGTGTCCGCCACTACAGGGCACCCAGGTTGACCCACCACCCCAACAACAACAGGGACCTGGGGGCAGTGGTAGTGGGCACACCGTCCAGGGGACAGAGGCCCAGGGAAACAGGGGAACTGGGAGGGCTGCTGTGCGACAGGGGGGGGGGCAGGCCCAGGGAACCCACTCTCCAAGAGGCCCTCACCACCATCATGGGAGCATACCACCAATCCCAGGAGACGATGGCGACGCTACTGGCCAGGTTCCAGGAGATCCAGGCACAGCAGGAGGAACGGTACATGGGGTTCAGAGAGGAACTGAGGAACATCGTTAAGCAATGGGGACCATCGTCCTGGCCCTTAACCAGATAGTCACCACATTGCGGGACCATGTGGCCCCCCAAAGGGCCCCTGTCACTAGCCCAGGCCAGGAACAGCCTACCACCTCCGCTGGCGATAGTGGACAGGAGGCCCCCACACAATGACAGGCCACCAGAACCCCACCTCCTGATGAAGAACAACCACCCCGCAAGCGGAACATGAGATCACACAAGAAGACAGAGTAGGATTGCAAGACCCCCGCCAGCATAAGATATCCCCTGATGTCATCCCACTGTCCCACATTGTCACCCTGTCCAACCTTGAACTGCCCCTGCTCCATCCTTCCACAGGCATATGGACAATGCACCTGTCAGACTGAGAACTGGACTCTGCCATGGACATTACTCCACCCCCACCCATCACCGTTTTACTATCATGTACCTATATGTAGCACTTGAAATAAATCACTTATTGCACTTACAATAACAGGAGTCTGCTTGTATTTTACAATTATGTATCACACATAACGGTGCAATTATGTTCTGTTACATTGTGATGACAACATACCAATGACAACAAGCTGTAGTCCATGGGCAAACAAAGCAGAAGTCACGCATTTGGTCAAACAGCTCTGAAAAGTGAAGGGAAAGTCATAATTCAGTTAAAAGGAAATGGGGGGAAACACAGAAAGTAGAGACGCAGGAGGCCTGAAGTAAATGTAAAATGGCGTGGGTGAATCTTACCTGTGTGCTACTGAAAATATTGTTGTATGACTGTATCCCTGTTGTCCGTGTCGACCCCGTCGTCTTCCTCCTCTTCACTCTCCACAGCTGCTACAACACCACCATCTGGACCATCCTCCTGCAGGAAAGGCACCTGGTGTCGCAATGCAAGATTGTGAAGCATACAGCAGGCCACGATGATATGGCACACCTTCTTTGGTGAGTACATTAGGGATCCACCTGTCATATGCAGGTACCTAAACCTGGCCTTCAGGACCCCGAAGGTCCTTTGTATTATCCTCCTAGTTCGCCCATGGGCCTCATTGTACCGTTCCTCTGCCCTGGTCCGGGGATTCCTCACTGGGGTCAATAGCCAGGAGAGGTTGGGGTAACCAGAGTCACCTAATAACCACACACGGTGTCTCTGTAGCTGTTCCATCACATAAGGGATGCTGCTATTTCGCATAACATACGCGTCATGCACTGACCCAGGGAACTTGGCATTTACATGGGAGATGTACTGGTCTGCCAAACAGACCACCTGGACATTCATAGAATGATAACTTTTTCTATTTCTGTACACCTGCTCACTGCCTTTGGGGGGTACCAAAGCCACATGGGTCCCATCAATGGCACCAATGATGTTTGGGATATGTCCAAGGGCATAGAAATCACCCTTCACTGTAGCCAAATCATCCTCCTCAGGGAAAACAATGTAGCTCCGCATGTATTTCATCAGGGCAGACAACACTCTGGACAAAACCTTAGAAAACATAGGCTGAGACATCCCTGATGACATGGCCACTGTTGTCTGAAAAGACCCACTTGCCAAAAAATGGAGTACTGACAGAACCTGCACCAGAGGGGGAATTCCTGTGGGTTGGCGGATGGGGGACATCAGGTCTGGCTCCAGCTGGGCACACAGTTCATGTATAGTGGCTCTGTCAAGTCTGTATCGAAGTATAATATGTCGTTCTTCCATTGTCGACAGGTCCACCAGCGGTCGGTACACGGGAGGATTCATCCTTCTCCTCGCAAGTCCCAGCGGACGGTGCCTAGGAAGGACAACATGGAGTACAGAGTGAAGCAACCCACAGGTTCGTTCACACAGCTTGCACAGTAAATGAATCGCAATGCAGTGAAAGGCGTGTATGAGTGGCAATGCACGGCCTAGGCCTGTGTGACGCAGTCGAAATTAAGCCATGTGGGCCTTTGAAATGGCGGCTGCCTGACCTGTGAAGTGTGACAATGGGATGTGAGGTCAATGCGCTGGCGTGGCACACCGTGGCGGTAGGCGGTTGAAGACCGCGGTGCGAAGCCGCATTGGTTAACATTGAACCCTATGGGTATCAGGAGCCAATGATGATGTGCGCCTGTGGTCGCGGTACGCACCGCCGCGGTACACACCGCCGCGGTACGCACCGCCGCGGGCGTGACCGCCATTTTCTATCTGCTTAATCACTCGAGACCTGATCATCCACAGGAGAGGACCTATACTGCAAGTGCTGCTGTGACCTCGGTCTGGGAGATACTATGGCTGCTGCGACTGGGGAAAGGGCCCCTGCCTTCACTTCAGAAGAGTTGGAGAAACTTGTTGATGGGGTCCTCCCCCAGTATGCGCTACTCTACGGTCCTCCAGACCAACAGGTAAGTACACTGGGTGCACGTTGAATGGGCTATGCCTGTGTTGAGTGGGGTGGATGTAAGATGGTGGGGAGTGGAGCGAATGAGGAGTGCAACGCACGAAAGATGAGAGCATGTGCCACATGGCAAGGTTGGGGAGGGGGGGCCACTCACATCTACCATGCAGAAAAGTGATGACATTTCCTTTCCCACCCTGTACATGTCAAATAGGTCAGCGCCCATCAGAAGATCGAGATTTGGCGTGCCATCGCCAAGGACGTCCGGGCCCTGGGGGTCCACAACAGACGGGGCACCCACTGCCGAAAGAGGTGGGAGGACATCCGCCGTGGGACCAGGAAGACCGCCCAGTCTCTGCTGGGGATGGCCTCCCAATGTAGGAGGGGTGCCAGTCGTACCTTGACCCCCCTGATGTCCCAGATCCTGGCGGTGGCCTACCCCGATTTGGATGGGCGCGTGAGGACATCACAGCAGACACAAGGGGGTGAGTATCAGCACATTCTGCTATCTTTGCGCGCAGTGGAGGTGTCTGGGTTGGGGAGGAGGGCTGTGGGTGACTTTAGGCCAGGGCGCTTTCTGTAGGCTAGTCCCCTCCTTTAGGCATGGCCCTGTGCCCCCGCCCCCTACCTCTGTAGGGTGACAAGTACAGCTATCCATGGTCCTGCATCACCCATGTGTGCATTTGTTGTCCATAGACCTGTAGGCCTAGTCACAAGTACTGAGTAGTGTACCCCGATTGCGCGGCGTAGTGCAGGGGGCTTCTGTGTCTGTCCTCTCCGACAACGGTGTTGCCAATGCATGCACTCAACCTGTCTTTATTTCTCCCCCCACCCATTTTCTTCCTGTGCATTAGCATCATCAGGCGGAGGAGAATTGGCATCGGAGCACGAGGGAGCTGCAACTCACATGGCCCCGGAGGGCCATGCTACAGACACCGAGTACACCAGTGATACGGAGGGCGAGGGGAGCTCCACAACGGGGACCCGCGGAGACGTCAGCGACACCGACACGTCCTCGGAAGGGAGCTCCCTTGCGGTGGCGGCAACATCCGTGCCCACCGCCACAACAGGTACAGCCGCCACCCAGCGCACCAGCCCCGCCCTCCCAGCAGCCCCTCAGCCTTCGCTCCGTGCCCGCTCGCCCAGGAAGGCGGGCATCTCCTTCGCCCCAGGCACCTCAGGCCCTGCCCCAGTTACCCCTGGTGCCCTCAGTGCGGAGATCATTGACCTCCTCCAGACCATCACTGTTGGGCAGTCTACCCTTTTGACTGCCATCCAGGGTGTAGAAAGGGAGGTGCATCGGAGCAATGCATACCTGGAGGGCATTCATTCGGGTCAGGCTGCCTATCAACGATCGTTCAATGCTCTGGCCTCAGCACTGACGGCAGCCATTGTCCCTGTTTCCAGCCTCCCTCTTCTAACTGCCTCCACCCAGTCCCAGTCTCCTGTTCCTCAGCCTATCCCATCCACACCATCTGACCAGCCTTCACACACCTCAACACCCAAGGGCAGCTCATCCAGACATAAGCACCACAGATCCCACAAACATTCACCCAAGCAACATCCACATGCAGACATGGCAACAGTCACTACCACCTCTGTGTCCCCCTCCTCCTCGTCTCCCTCCTCCCTCCCTGTGACGTCTCCACTCACACCTGCATGCACACCACCATCAGCCAGTACTTCCATCACCAGCACACCCTCCAGTACAGTCCGCACACGTGCAGTCACCACCCCCACTGCCATTTACACGTCCCCTGTGTCCTCTCCCAGTGTGTCTGTCACCCCCTCTTCCAAACCACACAAACGCAGGCAGCCACCAACCCAACAGCCATCCACCTCACGACAGCCTACGTCACAAGCACCTGCACCCAAAGACAGCACACCTGACTCTCCTACAACCACATCCTCTTCCTCCACTCCCATAACCACTACACCTACCCGTCCCTGTCTTTCCAAATTGCTTTTCCTTTCCAACTTTGACCTCTTTCCAAACACTGACCCACCCCCTCCATCTGGTAAGAGTCCTAAGAGCACCTCAGCCACCACCAGCCCTGCATCGAGTGCGACCATTGTGCACGGGTAATGGAGTCCACCTTTTCCTAGTGCAGATACATCGGCCAGCAGCAAGGGGACAGCCAGCCCACCCCCTGGGAAGAGAACCAGAAAAACAAAGGGCCGGCGTGAGAAGGCTGAGACGGCTGCCACCAAGGACCTTAGTCTTGGCCCGTCACCTGCCACAACATCAAGGGGAGGCAAGGGCCAGAGAACGTCATCGAAGGAGGGCAAGGGCAGCAGGGCGGAGAAGTCAGCCAGCAGGCGCGCGGACCAGGAGGGTCCCACCAGCCCCATACCGGGTGTGACGGAGGACACCCACGGGCCCAGGACACCATCACAGGAGGGGCCAGCAACCGCACGGTCGGAGGGCGACTAAGCGGGGAGTCTTGGCCAGGTCTGGCTCCCTAGTAAGACAGGACAGGCACCGCTGAACAGGGCCCCGCCAAGACAGGCACCGCTGAACAGGGCCCCGCCAAGACAGGCACCGCTGAACAGGGCCCCGCCGTGAAGAGCACCGCTGAACAGGGCCCCGCCAAGACAGGCACCGCTGAATAGGGCCCCGCCGTGAAGAGCACCGCTGAACAGGGCCCCGCCGTGAAGAGCACCGCTGAACAGGGCCCCGCTGTGAAGAGCACCGCTCCGCTGGGCCCTTCCTGTCAAGCACCGCTTCGCTGGGCCCCGCCGTCTCAAGCACCGCTCCGCTGGGCCCCGCCGTCTCAAGCACCGCTCCGCTGGGCCCCGCCGTCTCAAGCACCGCTCCGCTGGGCCCTTCCTGTCAAGTACCGCTCCGCTGGGCCCGCCGTCTCAAGCACCGCTCCGCTGGGCCCCGCCGTCTCAAGCACTGCTCCGCTGGGCCCCGCAGTCTCAAGCACCGCTCCGCTGGGCCCCGCCGTCTCAAGCACCGCTCCGCTGGGCCCTTCCTGTCAAGCACCGCTCCGCTGGGACCCGTCGTCTCAAGCACCACTCCGCTGGGCCCCGCCGTCTCAAGCACCGCTCCGCTGGGCCCTTCCTGTCAAGCACCGCTGGCCCATTGACAGTGCCGGTTCTGTGTCGAGCTGGTGTTCACGCTGCACTCTGGGCCCCATGCCTCTTCCAATACCAGTGGAGTCGGTTATCCATCTGATGGACTGTGGCTTTGCACTCCCCAGGATGGCACAGTGGGCAACCCACCCACTGTAGAGACTTGAGAGACTGTGGCTTTGCACTCCCCAGGATGGCACAGTGGGCAACCCACCCACTGTAGAGACTTGAGAGACTGTGGCTTTGCACTCCCCAGGATTGAACAGTGGGCAACCCACCCACTGTACAGACTTGAGAGACTGTGGCTTAGCACTCCCCAGGATGGCACAGTGGGCAACCCTCCCACTGTAGAGACTTGAGAGACTGTGGCTTTGCACTCCCCAGGATGGTACAGTGGCCATGGAGGCCCCTCGTGGATCTGGCGTCGTGGACTCCTGTGGCTGAGGTGCCCCCCCTTCCCTTCCCCCTGAGGTGCCTGTAGTTTTATCATCTGATGCCCCAGCAGTGTTCTCTCCAACGGTATCTGGTCTCCTGTGTGGGCTTTGCCCATGTGTTTGTGCACATTGGCCCACGGACTATGGAACTTTAACAAAATGTGCAGGACTTATTGCCTATGTATATAGATTTCGCAATGTTCATTCTTTATTTTTTATATTTCATATAGATAATTTACCATGACTTCAATAAACCTATTTTATACATAAATTTTAATTATCATTTTAATTATGTCTTTGCATTTTTCCGGGGGGTTTGGGGGGTGTCACTCTGAGTTGTTGCTCTGCATTGGTGTGTAGATAGTTGGGGGGGGAGTGGGGGGTGGGTGTGTCGCGTATGTGTTTGCCCGTAACCTTTCCTCCTCCCCCCTCCCCTGTGTCGTAGGTGCAGTACTCACTGTTGTAGTCTGCGCCGGCGTTCGTACTCGTGGTAGATGAGCAGGTAGACAATAGCTGGTAGGATGTTTAATTTGGGTTCCATGCTGTCCTCCGTCCTCGTGGAGTGTGTAGAGGTAAGCGTTTTCCCGTTCGCAGTCTGTTTCCGCCGTGTTTTTATCAGCGGGGCTCCCGCCCCGGAAAAGGTGGCGGATTGGTGAGTTGTGATAGGGTGGGCGGTACATTGTCTGCCGCCTTCCTGTTGGCGGTGACCGCCGCGCTATTTGTCTGTCCCACCGTGGCGGTCGGAGTGTTGAAGTGGCGGGCTGTGTTGGCGGTTCCCGCCAGGGTCAGAATTCCTTTTTTTTTACCGCCAGCCTGTTGGCGGGTTGGCCGCCGCTTTATCACCGACCGCCAGGGTTGGAATCACCCCCTATACGTTAAATGTATTTTAAAGTGCTGAGACATTATGCTGCATCTTTTGGCTAACAATCTAACACTTACTAACTTACCCACAACTCTCAGTAGCATTTACTGTTATCTTCTCTCCTCCCCTCCATTTTCTTTACACTTATTTACTTAAATATATCTATATACCATACGGGTTTTCTTTGTCATTTTCTTCTTTTTCACACTCTCCCTTCCTAATTCACTGGTGAGATTATTCTTAATTAACATGCACTTGTGTCTGGTCCCCTGAATTTGGTTTTGTTTATCCTTAGTTTCTCACAATGCTCTGGATACACATAATCTAATACATGTCAATTTTGATACTTCAAGATGGCTGCCTTTTTTCCTATTGTTGTAGGACTTTGAACGAACAATAGTCCCATGTCTATTTCCATTATGGCTCCATCTACCTTGATTCTATACTGTTCGTCGGTTCACTGACAATGAACTTTTGCAGACGAACCCTTTGCCAAGAAAATGTAACATGTTACACAATTATCTTAGTGTCATCTGTGAGAAGGGCCTGACCCTAACATCCGGGCTTTTCACAGATATATACTCGACATATAATAATTCTTATACTGTACTACATGATGGCCGCCGTCATTCCTATCTTCATAGGACTTCCAATAAACATTAGTCCTTAGTCCGTTTCTATTGGGCTCTATTTACGCTTGCCGTACACAGCCCTTCAACTCCGTGCCGAGCTACTTTTAACGACGGACATTTCGTCAACCTAACTAGTTATGTTACGAAAAGTACTTGTTTACCTTATGTTGTGGGGGCAACATTCGGACATTCTTTCTATTTACATATGGCATCTGATTGATACATTTTGGACCTGTTATTCTCGTAATGGTTATTACGTCTGTTTGTTTGCAACAATTAAAGCTTAGGTACTGGCTACGCTTCTACCGATTGCCCCTGTACTAGTTCTTGACACCATCTTATGCAATTTATGATATCATCGTAAATTAAGTTTCCAAACAGATGTCTATATACTTTTGATACTCAGAAATCTCCCTACAAGGTTACCGTCCCGTTCCCTTGTGTATTACCTAAACCTTTATTCCCCCTTGCTTACATCATACTTTATATTTCTAATTCTATAACTGACCTATGTTTTTATTATAGACTGATATATTTTCCAGTGCTAGCGTTCAATTTATCCCTCTTCCCCCCTTTTTTGACTTTTTGCATCTTACTTGTTTCTGTATAGACACAGGACTTATCATGGCCCTTTAAACTGCTATCTACCATTTACAACTTGGAAGACTTGTTATTCGTCCAGTTTGTGGACATTACGAAAATTTGGTTTTTGGTCCACATTGCAACAATTGACTTTCTACAAATCTCAAATTCAGGTCATTTTTCTACACTACCTCACATACCTTGGCTCATGTATCCTATTCAATTGGTGAGTAACATATATTTCATACCTTCCGTCTTTTTTCATACATTAATCTCTAGTTATACCATTATTTTTCCCTTCATTCACCGAAAAAAGTACAGTACCCATCATATTATATATCTGGTAGGCCTTACTAATTCGAATAATGTTTTTGACAATCTTTTTATATTTTTTTTAACTGTTTTGGATATGTGATCCCTTGCCCACATTCTCTAAGTGTGGCTCTAACACACACACACATATGGTTTGCATGCACACCCTAGCAGTATGTTCTGGCACTAATATCACTCCTTTTGGTGATACAAGCGGCCTCTTGGGAAATATTACAGTTTGGCACTCTTTCTCACCTATTCACTATATAGGGAGATATTTTTCACGTTTGGTAGTGGAGTTTCCTCTGACACTGTCATGTCCTTATGCATTTGACAACTGTGCTTTTCAACTAGTACACAAACTCATTTCTTTGCAGCCTTGAAAAAGTCACTGTGTGATGAAACACGTGTTGGCTGCAATTGCAAAGATTAACTACTTGTGTCTGTTATTGCAAAGATTGACTACGTGTTGTTACCTCATGGACTGACTAAATGGGAAAAAAACATAATCAAGGAGGAGTTTCTTTACATAAATAAATAAATCACGAGGTTGCTACCTAAGAGAATCTTCAGTGGAATTCTTATAAAGACAAAATGGAGTGCTGTGGTCTTTAGTAAATATGTATATGTTAGGTATGCCTTGTGAGACATACAGTGTTGTCCTTTAGGTTGTAAGACATCAACGACCACTCAGCACTATAACATATGCTCTTAGTTCAATATTGGACACACGTGGGAAGTACTTTTAGATTACTATTACTACCTTTGTTTTATTTAGGATTCCCCGCCATGTAAAAGCTGGCAGAGATGGGGTTCTGGGGGCCCCGTGGGGGCCCCTGCTCTGCCCATGCCCAAGCAGACAATGAAAAGCACGACGGGTGCTGCTGCACCCGACACACCGCAACATTGCCGCCGGCTCAATTACGAGCCAGCGTCAATGTTGTGGGCTTTTTCCCGCTAGGCCAGTGGGCTGAAACTCTGTTTCCGCCCACTGACCTAGCAAGAAACTCATACTAGGGGTCGCGGGAAGGAGACCGCACTGGCGGCCTCCTGAACGCAGGAGTTTTGTGGGCGGCAGCATTTGCCGCCCACCAAACTCCTAAGGAAGGCCCATATTTTGGTCAGATGATATTTAGAGCACTGTATACTGGGACCATAACCTCCAGAATACATGTGGTATTGTGGTGGAAACTCACTCCTAGGAAATGTACTCACAGTCATCCTTGTCCAAATAAAAACATGAATAGGTTTCCTGGAGTCATCAGCTGCATGTCTACATATATCAAAAAGCATTCAGAAGCATGTGCATGTCTCTTTATCAATCTGTTTTTATGCCTTCTCATACCACTATGGACCTATTTATGTGTTCCAAGTGTGGCATTGTCAGACATTCTTGTTGTATTGTCCTGATGCAGGATCATAGGGAGATGAGGTCTTCAACAGTTGTTGTTGATAGATGAAGTTGCATATTGTCTGAAAGATTTAATGGTTCAGGGTACATGCTGAACAAGTTGGGGAAAGTTTTGAACCTTGGTGGACACTGCATAACATAGGGAAGGACCTTGGAGTAGACATGCCCATCTTCACCTCTAAGATAGCAATCAGGGAAACTAGTCTGGGACTTGGTCTCTGAGTTCAAATCCATTTTCCAGCACATCAGGTTGGTGACTGATGGTATCAAAGACTGCTTAAAGGTCCATTAATACCAGTAAGCAGATGTTACACTAGTCTAAAATGTACTGAGTGCCATTCAACACTTTTGATCACTTGTTTCTCTGTTAAACCCTCCAGAAAGCCCTGAATGACAGTCTACCAATTGGTGATTTTACTGATGTAAGTAGTTAGTTGAGTATAGACACAAATTTATGAATATAGTAGAAACGCACAGGCACATAGGCACATAAATGCAGTATCCTCACACAAATGCCAAAGGCACACACAACCATGGCAAAGCGTTACATCATGAGACTGAGTTACTGTTGTTCACAACCACATTTATCACATGCAGATGCAAGGAAGATGTACCCTACCCTCATACACTATACACCAATGTTAGGGTCATCTAAGCCAGCATTCGGTTATTCAAAGGGTCTTGTAAGTCATCATGACCTGAAGGACGAGGCCTAGTGTTGTCCTCCAGGAGACCACAAGGAAATATGTTGGAACCTAAAATGCAAGCATAGGCGGACATCAAGGATTTCTTAACACCGCACCTTGATTTGGATCTCTTTCATTTGTATTATTTTCATTCTTTAGGTTTGCTTACAACTACTGATAAGTGACCTGCATGACTGAAGGAGACAATTGTCCCAAAGGCCGATTGTATTAATGTCTGAGGCAGCAGATGGACGCCGGAGCATTATTCATGCTGGATTTGGGGGATGCATGTGTCTGATGATGGCATACAAGGAAACATAGAATTCCTCAGTTGGTCTGCCCATTGTAGATTTGTAGAGAAAGCTAAAAGTAAACGTTCCCATAAAGCACCATAGAAATCAGATGGACATGTACATAACATTTTATCATACATGACATGTGTGAGCCACCTATTGGATAACCTGTATAACCTGTGGGAGTGTTAGACTTTGCATCCTTGCCATGGTCTCCCCTAACGTTTTGCCTCTGCTTCCCAGGTTGTTGATGTGTGCTGGACCCTGTTTTTGCTGTTTTTGACACTATGGGCACTGCTAACCAGTGCTAAAGTGCAAGTGCCCCTCTGTAAAATGTATGTGTAAATTGACTTATCCATGATTGCCATATTTGATTTACTAGTACGTCACTAGTAAAGTGCACTAGAGGTGCCCAGGGCCTGTAAATCAAATGATACTAGTGGGCCTGCAGCCCTGTAAACATGGATCAGGCCTGCCTGTGTGTGCTGTTTTAAACTGCCAATTCGACTTGGCAAGTGCACCCACTTGCCAGGCCTAAATCTTCCCTTTTCATACATGTAAGGCCCCCCCTAAGGCAGGCCCTAGGTAGCCCCATGGGCAGGGTGCAGTGTATGTTAAAGGTGTGATATGTACTGATTTTTTTTTACATGTCCTAACAGTGAAATACTGCTAAATTCAGTCTTCGCTGTTGCAAGGCCTATCTCTCTCATAGGTTAACATGGGGGCTGCCTTTAAATATTATTAAAGTACACATTCCATTTGAGAGCAGATAGAAATATGGAGATTGGAGTCTCTGAACTCCTAATTTAAAAATACATCTTTTAGTGAAGTTGGTTTTAAGATTGTTAGTTTGAAAATGCCACTTTTAGAGAGTAGGCATTTTCCTCTTTAAACCATTCTGTCACTCTGCCTGTTTGTGGATTCCCTCTCTGGGTCAGTTTGACAGTTGGGCTCTTTGTGAATCCCTCTAGACAGTGGGACAAAGGGAGTTGGGGTGTAGCCTGCATATCCTGATTAGCCATCTGTGCTACAGTGAAGAAAGGAGTGGTCACTTACACCTGAATGGGCTGTGCCTGCCCTCTCATAATGAGGTCTCCAACCTCCTGGTGTGGGTCTGCGGCCTGGTTTGGGTAAGGAAGGATCTTGCAAACAGCAGAGACTTTCCTTAGACGTATGCCCATTTCAAAGGCAGAAAGGGGTATAAGTACTGGACCAAAAGCCCCTGACAATTAGATCACTTCTGGATACAAGAGGAACCTCTTCCAAGGAGAAGAGCTGAAGAGCTGAGAAGAAGTGCTGCCCCTGCCTGTGACTGTGCTTTGGCGGGCTATCCTGCAGTTGCTGCTTCTGCCTGTGAAAGGGGACAAAAACTGGACTTAGTGGTATATTACTACTTGTGAAGAATCTCCAAGGGCTTGAACTGAGCTTGCCTCCTGTTTTGAAGTCTCAGGGCCATCAAAGACTTTCTCTGCTAACATCTGGACTCTCTGCTGAGACTCCTGTCCTGCCAAGTGGTGTCCTATTCAGTCCCTGGGCCCTTGAAAAGTGAAGTTGGCAGGCAAGAGCTGAAAATTCACGCACAGGGCGCTGTGCGGGGTCATTTTTGACGCACCATCTGCAACGTGGCTGCTATGCGATGCGCCGCCAGCTTCGTGGCTAAAATCGCCGCTCCATGTGCATTGCGGCTGGGAGATCGACACATCGTGGCTTGAGAAACAATACCTGCATGCAGCTGCTGATAACAAGGCAAACCCCACACAGCGTGGTTTTCTAACACCGTGCAACAGGATTTTCCATGCATCGTCCCTGGGCGTCAAAGTCAACCTGAATTGGCGCAGATCTGAGGTGCCTCGCCTGGAAATCGAAGCATCGCTCTCTTGCAAGGGAGAAGAAACAACGCATCGCTGACCCGACTGGAGAAAAAACGATGCACGGCCTCCCTTGCGAGGAAGGAATCAACACATCGCTGCCTTTTCCGACACACGCTTGCCTGTGGGGCTTTATTTTTTACGCTAACCCGGTACTTGGGGCAAAATCACCATTTCCATTATTTTCTATGGAGTAAGACTCTTACTCTTTTGAAAATTCATATTTTAACTTGTGTATGTTGGGTTTTTGTCATTTTGGTCTTGTTTGATTAAGATAAATATTACCAATTTTTTGGAACTGGTGTGGTGTCCATTTTGTAGTGTTCTCACTGTATTACTATGTGTGTTGGTACAAATACTTTACAGATTGCTTCTGAGTTAAGCCTGCCTGCTTGTGCTAAGCTACTAAGGGGTTAGTGGGGGTTAACAAGGTGTGTTTCTCCTTTACCCTGACTAGAGCAAGGGTCCTTGCTTGGACAGGGGGTAACCTGACTGCCAACCAAAGACCCCATTTCTAACAAGGAGAAAGTATTGTATGAAGATACTTTCTTTCATTATGACATATGTATCAGCCCATTTAGTCTCCAAGAAAGATGTAAGTCAGAAGCATACTTAGAAGCGGGCCATAGTTTGGCATGGGTGCTCATCACTTTGGTGACTAATAATGAATGTGTCTTTTGGGGGGGAGAAGAATGAACCAGCAGAGTATGCAAACCTTCATATGTGAATAGATATAAAAATATGTGATTTGAGATGCTGATCAGTGTGTGTTACTCACTCAGCAACCTTGGGCCTTACGTTTGGATAAATGGGAGGAGTGGTATTAATAATGGGTTAACTGCTCCTACTGGATGATGACACCATGAGAAATGGACTCAGTCTTGATGTGAACCCATAGCATGAAGTCATCCAGAGATTGTATTCCTCTATTACCTTGTAGAGACGTAAATCAAGGGCATGGCACCGTTTCTAATAGCCTTCCAAATTCATTGACTACTATTGCTTCCAAGCTCCTCTCACATACCTCCATAGCTTTGTGTATATTTTTGTGGACTGCTACCAAGCAGCAATATTTTTTAAGGATGTAGTTAAGAGATAGCTCTTTTCTACACTCACCTGTTGTGTACTTGCATTATTATTAGCGCTATACGCTGGCTGTACCTGGGGGGTTCCTTTTATCTATGTATAGGGGCTCCTTAAATGTTTCTTGCAAAATCACAAATGTATCTACATAAAACGTTGAATTCATAATATTATGAGCTGATTCATTCATCAGTAGGCAGTTGTGTCCCCAGGGAAGTGCTTGATTGTATTTAACATTGCTTTTGTTTAAAATGGCTCTTTCAGTGTAGGTAAAAAAAAGATTGTGATAAATTGGAATCTTCAATCTAATAACATTTGTTTTTTGACAGTGCTTTTAGAGGATGACAGCATGGCCTTCAGGAAAATGTGTTTTCTTGCATCACAGAAACATTTGCATTCTATTGCAAGACCAATAAGTGACAATCCTTTACCCTGGCAAGGAATATTTGTCGGCGATCTTGAGCAAATAGTATGTAAAAAACTGCACCAGGAAATCAATCTTGAATTGTGAAAGAATGCCTCGATTTATCGTGTAGAGGAAAACTAATGCAGGGCTTCTTCAATGTAAACTATGTGCAGTTATGTACCTTGTGTTGCAGAAAAAATAAAGGGATTATTCCAAAATGGTGCCACCGCATTTTCATTAAAAATGTATGATGCATGGTCCCTGAATCTTCTCCTATTATGATCATATAATAAACAGACCACACTTTGTCCATCATCTGGTGAAGTGTGCACGACTCAGATGGTCAAGATGCGAGATGAGATGCCATTATTTGGGTCTCACCTGTGAGCCAGACATTTCCGTCAAAAGGATGGTCATCTGGTAGCAGAACATAGTGCATAGGCTTCTAATTAGAACGATCAGTGGTAAATGTGGGTGGCAGTATGAAGGCCACTGTCAAACACCACTCTTATATCCTGATCACCTACAAGAAAGCTTCCCTGTTTTGAATGAGGGCTATCAGCTTCGTAAAAGTTTAAGTGGAACTAGAGGTAGGAGATGTAGCGAAACATTTTTTATAGGAGGTAGAATGCACCGGATATGCACCAGAGATCTTTATTGAAGGCTAACATGGTGATGAAAATTTAACCAGTAGGCTTGAAATTAATGGACAAAAAGTAACATCTATATTCCAAAAGCAAAATGTTATATTAATTGTAATTTGCATGTTTTAGTTTAAAATATGTCAAACTTCACACAGAGTGAGGGGTCTTTTGGAGAAAATTGTCATTGATGCCCCCACTGTCCTCCTCAACGTGCTAAGATGTGGATACTTCAGCTCCATTTTTAAAGTAAAGAGGAAGTATAAAAACCCTGAATTTACACCTTCGATTTTTGTAACACCATTTCTTTTAGTCGACTACAAAATGTCCATGGCCTATAGAGAAATCATGAGACATCAAGCATTGGATTTACTGTAAATGAAAAAGATACCAGGTTACCAGATTGGTGAAGGTGTGAATGCACGTAAACTGTTTTTTTTCTCCACTTGAAAAACATTTCTCCACGTGGAAACACCCCCTCCCCACATCCTGTTATAATGATGTTTGTAATCTTGTTCCAGCATTTTTGGTGCTGAGCGAAGTGCATAAATTGGGTGTCAAATACCATGGGAATGGCTTGTAAATAATACCTCCTGAGATACAAATTTGTGGGTGTTCATGACTGTTAGACCTGACACCCTTGGCATGGTATTCCTCCATACTTTTTGCCTTCATCCCTCCTGTTTGCTGAATTTGTTTCGCTTTGTGCTTGCGCTCTCTCCTTTAAACATTTTAAACCTACACTTAATTGGCACAGTTGATGTACCTGTAAGTCCCTAGTAAATGGTACTACATGTACCCAGGGCCTGTAAATTAAATACTACTAGTAGGCCTGCAGCACTCATTGTGCCACCCAATAAAGTAGCAGTTTAGAAAATGTGTAGTGCAGTTTTAAACAACCATTTGGACCTTGCAAAATAAACCTTTTGCCAGGTCTAAACCTTCCTTTTTTAAACTTAGGTCACCCCTTAGGTAGGCCAGGAACGCTCATAGAGCAAGATGCTTTGTATTTAAAAAATAGGACACGTTTTACATGTCAATGAAGTGAAAAACTCCTAAGTTTGTTTTTCGCTAGAGTAAGGTCTATGTCTCCCATTGACTGACACTGAGTTACCTTATTACATTTAATACGTTTTTAATTTAGAGTGGCAGCAGGCAGAGATAGGCTGTGATAGAGCATACAATTTAGTGCTGTTCCTCGTGTCAGTCATTAGACTGTGACAAGTTTAAGTTTATGAAAGTAAAAGATAAAGAAACTAATGTAGAAAGCTGTACTGACACATTTTAAATGTGCAATTGCTTGTGTTTCAAAATTCAACTTAGGTGCTCTTTGAATTACATCACATTAGGAGGTTAAAACTGATGTTCAAATGTAATTTAGATTGTAGACTAACAGTCCATGTAGAAACAATATTGAATTTCTTGAGATTAATGAAAGATGTATTACTTAAAAAATATGTTCACAACAGAGAAATGCAAATCTCTGTTATACTTA
The DNA here is from genome assembly GCF_031143425.1 of Pleurodeles waltl. Taxonomy (NCBI): domain Eukaryota; kingdom Metazoa; phylum Chordata; class Amphibia; order Caudata; family Salamandridae; genus Pleurodeles; species Pleurodeles waltl. The sequence goes on from NC_090447.1 coordinate 1,425,146,266, forward strand.
ATGTAACACAACAACACGTTTTTCCATTTATCTGAAATGTATTACTTATACTGATGAAATATTATTATTGATGAATTTATACGTTTGCATATTACATGTGTTTTACTAAAACGTATTAATCAAATGAATGTTGTATTTTTCTCTTTTGTTGGCATAAGTTAGGCCTGGAGAGTTTGCATTTTGCAGTTATTTTTTCATAACGTGAAGCCTTCTTTCAGATTTTGTTCCCATGAGAAGCAAAGTCCTTTAGTAATAAGGTATTTGTTTAAACGTGGAGAGATGTACCTATTTTCCTTTGGAAACAGTACATTGTAGTGACATGGACTAAGATAGTGAACATTTTGTTTAAAATCTGCTTGGAGTCACATGGAAAGGAGATGCTCCCAGGATAGGCTTGGGAAATTGTCAAACTGTTGCAACATGGAGTCTGGTGATAATTATATTTGGATGATGCCTATTCAACAGAATGTGAACTGACACTTTTGACAAATCAGAATATTTCTTGTGAGTTGGTATATCAATGAGCATTTGAACGTTGGTAAGTCTGCAGCATTTTCCTGGGCAGTCCTGAGCAGACCTGATGCTTGCTCATCCTGATGTCTTGCTGATGAAGATTGAATGAATGCTGTATCCCTCTCTGTCATTTGCCCTATCCTCAAAATGCCCTTTTTAAATTTAGTGAACATTTATTTTGCCCTTTCAAAAGACATATGCCTGAGCTTTTGATATGCTGGCAATTTATTTTGCCTAATTTAGTTTGTAGTCCAAGATGATCTTTTTCCAAAATATTTTTGTCCTTTTTGTATTTTGCCCACGTGTGCTTCTCCCCACAATTTGCTAAGCTGTAGAGCTGACCTGTCCCCACCCAAAGATTATTGACTCTGCTAAATTTGAATTGACTAATGATTGTAAATTCTAAGTATTGTGTAATTTCTGTGTCTCAGATATTCTTATTGACATTATGTATTCTTCTTCTTGAATGGTAAGTGTTATTAATGTTAGTTCGCCTGAATTTATTTAGTCACCTTGGGGACCTTGGTGATTACGTATCTGTATATTAATGTGGTTTTGCACACTGTCTACATCATTATGAGTTTGTTTTTGTAATCAGTCTTTTAGCTTTATGACTGATTGGAGTTTTCCTTCCATGGCCACATTGGTCATGGTGTCTAAATTGTTGGGGTAGTGTTGAAATATTGTTGATGGTTCACCACACATCTTTCTGGGACCAAAGGTCTCTCAACCTTGTTGCACATTTGGGGCCAGATGTAGCAAAGGTTTTTCCCCATTCTGTGTCTATGGGAAAAAGTGTTCATACATATGGCCCTTGATTCCTACGAAGGATGAAAGATGCGTCCACAGCTGTTTACACTAAAATTGATTGCAATTTAAACTCCTCTGTAATGTTGAAGTTGGATTTTACATTACAATTCTGAAAATGCCACTTCAAGAAAGTTGGCATTTTCTTGTACCAATCATCTGTGCTTTCTGCCAGTGTCCTGGGTCAATATGACTGTGAGCAAATCTGCTGTTGAGATTTGTGTATTGCTTCCAGACAGTAGCACAAAGGGGGCTTAGGAATGAACATTATGTGCCATCCTGACAGGATTACCCTTCAAAGTATTTTGCCTCCTGCACACACAAAGGAACCTGACCTGCCCTGCCTTTTGTCACCCCCAGCCAGATTGGAACTAATATGGGAAGGGAAAGAACTTTCAAGGACCAGATGTGGGGATAGGACAGCCCTGCTTGAAGGACTGCCTTGCCGCCTGAGAAGGAAAATTGAACCTGATTGTCTTCATTCCAGGCTACCCAGCAGGTCTCCAAAGGTCAATTGGCTGATCTCATTTATGAGCTACATGTACACAACAAGCTTTAGGGGCCTCCCTGCAACTGCCCAGCTGACCTGCTGCGACCGGACCTGCAACTGGACCTGCTTTAGCCCTGCTGCTAGCCTTTGCTGGAGTGAGAACTGATCCCCAAGAGGTGCTCCCCAGGTCCTGGACTCTTGGCTGTCACCAGTGAAAGCTCCTTCTAAGACAAAAAGGTGAAACTCCTGGAGTTTGGACTCCTTGTGATTGTAAACGGGCCCATTTGTGCTAAGACTCTGCCACTGACGGCTAATGCAAAGCTCCACTGAAACCTTCTCTTAGCATCAAAACCGAGGCACAGCCAGAACTTCACTTGCCGCTACGGCAACAACAGCCTTAGATGAACACCAACTACAGCAAGGACCATTTGCATCGCTTGACCAGCTCTTCGTGCTACAGCGATAACCACCCGCAACGCCCAACCTGCTGTTCGTGCTCTAGTGACGACTGTCCATGATACTCAACCTCCTCCTTGCATCCTCGTTCACAGAAATGGCACTCTTTGCGTGGAACTTAGAAGGTAACTATTCAGAGTTACTAACCTGATCCGTGTATTTAACCTGTGCTCCATTGTGGTCGGCCTGACCTTGGAATCTTCCCTGTCTAGCGTGACCCAATGACCACAAGTGGTCCTCTGTTCTATTGGGTGCTATTTTTATTAAGAACTTTAAAACTCAAAATGTTTGGTTCTAGTGACTGAAATTTTGTTATTCTGGTATCATTTTATTTATTAAAACATTCTTTTTTTTTTAAATGGCTTGGGATTTTTCTTGTGTTGTGTTTTTACTTTATTACTGTTTGTGTGCTGCATAAATACTTTACAGACCTACCTCTAAGTTAAGCCAGACTTTTTTTTTGGCCAAGCTACCAAAGGGTTAAGCAGAGGTTAATTTAGTGGCTTTTTTGTTGTTCACTCTAACACGGATTGCGATTGTTGCCTGAGTGGGGCTTCCACTCCCCCTCAATGAATAATCCAGTTTCTTACGAGAACCTTCCCAATGTCCACCAACTGCCTTTCCTCTGAGATCACTCATGTTCCTAAAACTAACTGTAAACCTGCAATTTTGGGAAATTCTGCCATATCTGCAGTATATCAACTATCATAAGTTGTATCTACAGATTCTGATCTGTGTATCAGGATTTACCATTTGCGGCTGCAAAAGGGATTTGTATGTGCACCAAAAATTAATTGAGATGTGCAACAAGTGGTATCCTTTGAACCCTTTTACTTAAATAAAGGTTTTTATCTATTGGTAAATCATATCTTTACAAAATTTCTTGTTTACGCTTTGGAACCTATCGAACAATGAAACAGATTTCAAACGTTCCTTGAAACATGCAGTTATTTTTACAGAAAAAACTCAATTTTATTCCTGAAGATCGATTTCTTATTTATCAAACTTTTCCTGGTTTTATTTACACTTTGTTGTGAGGCAGTTCATTTAAACTAAATGAACCAATTGTTGGTTTTATGCCATGCGTGCTGCACAATCCTTTTGACATTGTTCTTATGTTCCCCTAGAACTCTGACTCCTTTTAGTTAGGTATTATTAAGCAGATACTGTGATTGTTGTAAGTGGGTTTCTGATATGGCTGGCAGTTGCATTAATGACTGATTTTCTCCTGCAGCAGTCTTTTTGCTATCTAATGCTTGCATGGTTCTGGTTAAAGATTTTGGGCCCGATTACGAGTGTGGCGGTCCTTGGACCGCCATACTTGCGATGGTTGTCGGACCTCCGTGGTTGTCTGACTGCCACATTATGAGGTTGGCGGACAGGCCCGTCAACCTACCGCCATCTCTACTAGGATCAGAGACCCCGACAGGCTGAGGGCGGGTGCAGGCTGCAATCAGCCAGTGCGGCGCTGCCCTCAGCGCCACCCTGCTGATTATAACCTGGTTCTCCGCCAGCCTTTTCATGGTGGTTTCACTGCCATGAATAGGCTGGTGGAGAATAGGTGCATTGGACCACAGGGGGGCCTCTGTGCTGTCCTTGCCCATGGCAAAGGGTCCTCCTGCCCAGCACCCTTACAATGCACACTGTCTGCACAACTGGTGTCCCCTGTGTGTGGCAGCATTGCCGCTGGCCCTTTTGCAAGCTAGCAACATTGCTGCTGCCACTTTCCTGCTGGTCTGACCGGCAGAAACATTGGTCTCCACCGATTATCCCAGCATGAAAGTCATAATGGGGCCGACGGGGAGCTCATCACTATAGTGGAGGTCACCCTGTCGGGAGTTTGGCGGATGGATGTCCCCACCCGTCAAACTCGTAATCAGGGCCTTTATCTTGGAATGTTAAGGTCCTTTGCCACTAACAATGCTACAGAATTTATGAGTACCTTGAAAACTGGTTATGAGATTTCCTTTATCTTGGAAGCATACTTTAATCAACAAAGTCTTTTAAACTTCTTTCATATAGATACAAGGTTGCTAGAGTAGAACAAAGCAAAATTATGCATTTTGCTGTTGCATAAAGATATCCCGTATATTTGTTGCAGATAAAACATTTGCATGAAAAGTCCTTGTAAATTAATTTAAAAACAAAGTAATTTTAAAAAGCTTTACATTGAAAGTTATCAAAGAAACGTATGTGGAACTGCAACATTGTTGGGGGATAAAGAGCTCTGGTGCTCTTTTTGCTTCTTAAATGAAGTACAGTAAAGGGAGATATAAGGAAACATATTTGCCAAATCTGGAAAGTTATTGCTAAACTGATTCCACAATTTAGATATACCCATGACCAGTTGTATTATTTAAAGACATGTGGAATGCGTTTTCATTATAAATTATGAGTCTTAAAATAAATAAAAGTCAAAGGTAAGGTTTCCAGCAGGAAGCTAGACAGACAGTTCTGAAGACTGCTAATTCAATCTGGAAGAAGGAAAATTTAATCAAGGCTCATAAAGAAGTGAGCTTCTATAAAATTAATTTTCTGTGAGTGTATTCTGGTTAATGACCCTAGAGGATTTAGAATCGGGTAGATCATCGGTTTGATGATGGCAGAGACTACTCCATCTCTGCCGTGGCCAAATCCCGCCAACAGATCTATGGAGTAAGGGCTGTCAGAGGTTTGGCTGTATGTCTGCCCATGTAATTTAGATGGGCAAACATACAGTGGATTTTCAATGCCTGTCATCACCAAGAAAGAACGAGCAGTAAGGGGCAATGAAAAGTGCTCAGTCTCCCTTGCTATTGGAGGATATCCCCATGGCGAGGGGAGGATTTTTTTTTTTGTTTTCAAAGAGAAAATTCCTCTTGGGATATTCTTTTTAAAAATTAAAAAAAGTTATAAGTTTGATGTATGGCTCCGCCATGTTGATCGAGCTGTCTGTCAAACTAATGCATTTCCAGGAAATATAGCACAGAGCAAGTGATGCAGAATTACTTCCTATTTTTGCAAGACTGTTAGATGGGCCAGCAGGAAATCCGTCTTTGCTATTGCAGAAAATGATCTTTCAGTTGTCCTTCTACTCTTTAATGAGAACATTATAAATAGCACAATTGATGAGAGAAGAGTCAGATTCTAGCAGGAAAAGGTGATGAAAAGGTACTTGTCCCTGTGCTCAAAAGTAAATATCAGACAGTCCACTTCCAAATGTGCAGGATCTCAGTCAGTTGATCCCCTGGATATATATTTCTTGGTTAGATTTTGTATGGAATGTACTCCGATAGGCCCAGGAAACTCCAAGGCCCAATATCATCGGGCAAATATATGTTCAGAGGAGGTATGAGGGATGTTGGATCTAGTATGTGGCTGGAAAGAGTACTTAAAATTTCCATTCCGAGTAGAGACAGGCTAATCTTGGCTTCATTTCTTCTCAAGAGCATCATCCACTCAAAAGTGGTCTAAAGAAGAGCTTAAAACATGTGACTGTTCTCACTAGGGATTATTTGAGGCAGGAAACTGTCTTATTTCCCTCACTCTGCAACCAAGCCAGGATTCTGCTTGCAGCAGCCCCTGAAATCCAGAGAGCATGCAGAATGCCATATTACAAAAGCAACAGGACTGTTCTTCTATGTATCCATCCTCATATCCTCTGGAAGGCAAATTTTAAAAATTTACTTTTTCATAATGGGGAGCCAGTGTAGGTTTCTCAGAAAGGGTTCAGAAGCGGCACCATCAGTGAGGTTGCAAACAAACCAGGTAGCTGAGTTTTTGCCCACTTGCAGTTTTGCTAGTAGATTTTAACTGGCAGAGGCAGGTAGAGCATTGCCATAGACCAGTTTGCTTAGAATCAGAGCCTGAACTAAGGGTTTCCTACAAGATGTTGTGAAAGCCTTCATTAAAAGAAGGATGGTATTGAAACAGCTGTCACTAATGGTGGCAACATGATCTTTCATCGAAAGAAAGAGGTCAATTTTTAGACTAAAGTTTTTGACTACCATCTTGGGCATGTGGGCTGGACCCAGATTGGTTGGCCACCAGTCTGACGACCAGGATTGATGGGCATTGCCGAATAGCATGATCTCAGTTTTCTCTGCATTCAACTGTAAACAGTTGGTAGCCATCCAAACAGCAATAGCCTTTATGCCATTGCAAAATGACTTCTTAGTTATCTCCAAGTTCTTATCAAAAGAGATCATCAGCTGTGTTTCGTCGGCATATTAAATTATACTGAACTATATCAGCAAGGGGGGGGCTACATATATGTTAAATAAAGTAGGGCTAAGACTGGAGCCTTGAGGTACACCCTTGTCAATAGAGATAGAATGGGACTTAAATGGGCCTAATGAAATGTTCTGGGACCTATTACTGGGGAAATCTTTCTGAGGAACCATTTCAAGGCACTCCCCGAGATACCAATCTCATACATTCTTTGAATTTGTCTTGGATGTGATAGTGTGAAACTGCGGCGGCTCCTCCGCAGTGGCGAAGGTGCTTTGCCCCCCTGGCTGAGCCAGCAGATGAAAAATAAAACAATAGCTTGCTATCGTTTTATTTTACATCATTTTTCATCTGCTAGCTCAACCAGCAGGTGCAAGGAGGGGTGGGGCTTGGCCATGGGGAGGGGACAGGAGGGAAGAGTGCACTAAGTGCGCATGTGTGTTTGGCTGTCTGTCTGATGCCGACTAAACACAAAGACGCACTTAGGTTTTTCCAACCCGGCTGTATACACAGCCGGGCTGGAGTAACAGCACAGATCCCAGGCTTGAGTCTGAGCGGCAGAAACTGCCGCTCAGACCAATCCTGACTCTGCTTACATCCTATATTTAGCATGTAAGCCGCGCCAGGATTGCTGGGGAGCCTGTGCTAGTGTCCCAGCGAGGATGCAGGAAACGGCGGCAGGAGACGGTCGGCACTAGGTAAGTGCTTTACTTTTTTAAATGTTGTTTCCACTGTCACACGTCAACCCCCCCTTTACATATGCAGTGACTGGTGTCAAAGGCAGCAGATAAGTTTAATAAGGCCCACATAATCAGTAAGGTGAGGATAGGACCACCCTAGTATGGCTCACATCCCATATGACATGTAATCTGGGACAGTGCCTCATATAGAAGCAGGATGACAGCAAGGAGGTAGGGATCACACACAAAGGTCATCCTTGTGACACTAGAATCCCACAGCCAGCTCAGCATGACTCCCAGGGAAACAGAATTCACAAGCTGGTGGTTCGCTTAGCAGGATCACTGGTGAGATCAGTCTAAAAGGGAGAGAGACATAGGTCGTTTATAGAGAAAAAGGCAAACAAAAGGCGAAACACTGCCACATTCAATAATAATATTTGTAAATGGGGGAATGAAAAAAAAGCACACTATGTGACCCCATCTCCTGTGAGACACCTTCGAGGTGTCGGTGAGTCTAGTGTGCCTCTGCACACTCTAGCGAGCATGGGCTCAAAAAAAGTAAACTTGATTTGTTTTTGAATGGGCAAAGGTTTGCCTGATTTCCCGGCATGGACTCGCCTCAATTAGTGGGACCAGTAGTGGGGGAAAAGGGTGAATTGTTAATGCTTAGTGACGTATAAATTATCGTGATAGTAACAAAGATTGCTAACTGGTATTAGCAATGTAATAACTGCTAAGTGCAAAGCGAAAAAGTTCAATTATAAGTGCAAGCTAAAGCACTTTATTATTCATGGTGACGCTCGGAAAGGTAATACAGCATAATAAAATTACCATTTAGAAATTGCTAGCAAAGGGTTTTCAGTGCGAGATGTAGCTGTAATTGTTCGGCTAGTAGGTTTATTAGAACGTTCAATTTTGGGCTCTCCAGTGTAAGAAGTATGTTATGTTTCATGATTAAAAAATGCTCATACATAATCAAAACACGATTTCTGTAAGGCGCCGTAATTGTCATGTCAGTATTTTAATCACAGTTTGAAATTCATTATTTTCAGAAGCTAAGCTCGTTTTATTTCAAGATGGCGCCCTTCCTGTTGAAATAATCAGCAAGTATAATTTGCAGTGATAAAAATCACATCTGCATCATACTTTATTCCTTTTGTAGTGCGGATGGTCTTGATTTTTGGCTTTCTACTGAAAAGATATGAGATGAAGTTTAACTATCATTTTCTGACTGATCTCAGACGCTGGATGCCTGTAGTAGGACACAGGATTCTTTCTATCTTGAAAAGGCTGAGTTCATGTTATTGCACATATTACAAGGGGTGTTTAAAGAAATTCAATTTCCACGGGTGTCTCCTCCTCTAAGGCCCCACTGGATTTTCAAAAAAGGAAAATTAAAATGATAATAACGTACACTAGGTTATTATCATTTTATTTTTCCCGGGAGTAAGGGGTGGGGCGGGGCTGGGCTGGGGGAGGGGGCCTGAGGAAGGGTATGCACCACAATGTGCGCATGTCTGTTTGGCTGACCGTGTTGGGCCTGACAAACAGACATGCGCACTTTGTTCTTCCCGGCTGTATTGAACAGCTGAGTGGAGAACATGCTCAGACTCCCACTCCTATTCTGAGCGGTGAAGCAGGCTGCTCAGACTAATCACTACGCAGCTGTCATGCTGGCGACAGAAGCGTCGTGATTGCCTGGGATCCTGTATGGACCTGGGAACAGGAAGAGGACGGAGGGGAGATGAACATGCCCCCCTCCAAGGTAAGTGTTTTAAAAAATATATATATATTTTTAACCCCCCCATCCCGTCTCATCCTGTGCCCGCCCCGTCCCGCCCTGCCACCCTATTCCGTAGCAGACGCCATTGTCCATTTCTAAATAACTGTGAGAAATCTCCTTGCCATTTTAACAGCGTTCAGGAAGCGGAGTCCCAGGAATGACAAGAAGCATATTCCACCACCTTTATTTATGATAGAAGTCAATGGTGGGAAAGATAGTTTGCCTTGCATTCTTATTGAAGAGTTACATACACCTGAGGGAGTACATACATGCCAACATTTCAGAACACGAAAGCAGGAGATTTTGAAAACAGATTGGGGTGTGTATTTTCGACACTGAGTTCTTTTGAAGGAGGTGGAATTTTAGGGGGACACCCAAAATAAAGCCATTTTACATTCTAGATCCAAAACGGGGCTGTTTTTAAACCTCTGTATCAAGCCAGCTCTGTTTCAGGTGCCCTGGATGGAGTCAAGGAACCTAAGGGGAGTTTATGTTCAAATCAGAATTTTGTGCTTCGCAGTAAAGACTGCACTCACATTTTATTCTTGCATTCTTTTCACCAAGAATACCTGGATACATTTATACAGAGAAAAAGAAAATTGAGTTTCTGCACCTTGAAGCCGCAATTACCATATTGTATTTTAACATGCCTGAGGTTTGGAGTTTGGTGTTATATGTTATTGGTGCAACTGCAATCAGTTTTTAGAGAGTGCCTTATTACCACCAAAATATTGTGTCAAAAATATCAATTGACAAAAATATCATGTAAAAAATATCATGATGTCAAAAATATTGTGGGACAGAATACTGATGGTAAAAGAATTAGTTTTTAAGTGTTTTTTTACTTTTGTTTTTAAATATGAATACATGATACGTTTTTAATTGTTTTGTTGATTTTAATTAGATTTTGGGTTATACATTGAATTATTTCAATGTTAATTATGTTTTATTTTTTTCTGTATTGTTTTGATTTAGTAATATATACTTTTTAATTTTTTTAGTAATTTGTTAAGTTTGTAAGGAAACAGGGTGGGAGGTATTTTTAAATGTTTATTTTTTAATTGATTATACTATTTATATAGGTGTTTGTTACTATCATAATTATGTAAATTATTTTTTATTATTGAATAGATACTTGTGGCAATATGGCCTTTTATTGTTAATTAATTAGGTAATTTTTTTAATGTTATCAATATTTTAAAAACGTGTCCATATAAAAAACATGCATATGTATTAATTACGCCTCATAGTATTTCTTGTCCTATTTTAAACACCACTGTTATGTTCTAATGCGTGTAATTTCACTGCACCTCGCTGACTTAACTCATTGGCCCTCAGACTTGCAATGGCAGTTCTACTCAGAAAAGGGTATACACGAGTACACAGCAACCTGAGTATCAACATTCACAGGTACACGTTTCATCAACATCATTACACGTCATGTTTTCACCCATTATAATTTCCATCAATCTTTTCTTCCAGGAAGACACGTGCTTTCCCTGCCATCCGCAGCACTCTCGGCGCCACGCCGCCAGCTCCTACCTTAGCATATAACACAATTGTATCTCCTTCTACATCTTTTTGCTGATATACATTTGTCAGCTACCACTTCCCCACCTGAGACCTCACACCAAAAACCTTGATCACCAAAGAAAACCCATTATTCTGAAATCATATTTACAGCAAGCTCACCCTATTACCAAGGTCCACAGCTTTAGGACAAACTTTAGAACAAGCTTTAGAACAAACTCAGTGACACAACATCATTAGAACTGGTCTGTTCCCCTCCATAACTTCAATCCTGTACCCCTAGTCCATAGCCAATTTATGTTTCGCCCCCCTAAAGATCACGTGCCTGAACAGGGCCGTAGCCACGGGGGTGGGAGGCAGCGGGCCAGGCAAAAAAATACGTTTGCCCCCTAAAAACCACGTGCCCAGACTGAGCCCCAGTTGTTTGACTCAGAGTCCCCCCACTCCTTTACAGCAGGTGCTCGGTGACTCAGGCAGGACAGGTGACATTTTTACACCAGGGTCACATCATGTGCGTTTGACGTGGGCTGGGGTGGGGGAAGGGTCACGTATGTAATCTCCAGACACCACAGCTTCTGCTCTGACTGGGAAATAAACTACGCAGGGAGTTCGGGCTGGTTCATGCCCATTCCCCTCTTGCTGAAGCATGCTTTCCCCATTTCTTGCCAAAGTCCAATCACAGGCCCCTCAGCGCTGCCGTGGCTGTTTTCACCCCTCGGTTGCTGAATATACCACTTCTCTTCACCTGTGCACCCTGTCAGTAAAGGCTCCCACTGGCGTACAGAACTCCTCCTGCCATCTGGGATCGGAAATGGCGGCCGGCCTGCTGGGAGATGGGCGTTTATTTGCTGAAAGTATGTGGCTCTGCCCTCCTCCTGCAAGATAACTCGAGGACTCCGACACACCACGGCAATACAAGGTGGTATCCGTGAGTAGGGTTGCCACTGTACCATGAGAAAAATACCGGACACATTTGAAGGTTCTGCAAAGGGCCGAACATGATCTTAAGTAGAATATTTTATTAACTCGCCTGTATTCATTATGAATATGGCTTTTCTGTTTTCTTTGTCTACTTTAATTATCATTCGGGGGTTATTAAGGCAGCGGTGTGACACATTTTAAGTAATTTTATTGTGTTTACTATTTAAAGAATATACTTATAAGGGGAAAAATACCAACTTTAGTTGATTTTCATTTTTGTTTGCAGTCCTGGACATTAAAATACTGGTATAAAAGGCGCCAGATAGAAACCCTCGAAGTGAGTCATGTGAATTCACCATGAGTCGCCATCTTCCTGAGTGGCTTTCTCCTTAGTGAGAAGAAAATGAACTGAAACATGGGAGGCCTTCCCATATGTCCCAATCTCTTTGGTACCTTTCGTACTTCCAAGATCGTTCAAAAAAACTTGCTTACTCCGGTGTCCATTTCACAATGCTTGCCTGTGATGGCCTCGGTGATGATGATTCACGTATACATATAGTGCTATATTCAGTAGGTCTATAGACTCTTCCTGCTGCAGCTGTTGTTAATACTTGGTAGCTTATTTTTTCCTGACAGGATTTGCAATGTCGCCCTGATGACTAGACAGGCATATGTCAGAAGCTGATGTTGGGTTAAGGTGAGTTTGGTTGATAGGGTAGGTGTGAGAGACTGATGGAGTTGTTACATCACTGTGTCTGCTAGATGATTCCATGCCAACAATGAAGAGTACACTTCTCTTGAAATGTCTCCTTTTCCCCCACCTGGGCTTCTATTGTCTTTTAATAGTTTTCCAGGTCCTGAATGCCTGGGCACAAACTCTGCACGTCCACCCACCTCCACCCTATATCTTTGGCCTACCCTTGATACCTATGAGACCCTTCTGTGACCCTTTGGCCAGCTGTGTTGTATTAAAGGATCACCCTGAACCTTCTGATCAAGGCTACTCACTCTCTGTGACTTGATCCACAAACTGGCAAATTCAGTCTTCTCAATAAGGGTGAAGTATCAGTCTTTGAGGCAGGGTATGCATTCACATGTGCCAGACCCCTAATCTTTCAAATCAGTTATGGTATCGCACACACAACACCATACTCTGATCGCACACTTTGTTGTATAGCCTGAAAGCCTGCACCAACTTGTACACTCTTCACTCCTCTCTCTCCACTTTAAAGAGACATTAGTGGGGTAGCAACGCTGTTACTTGTCATTATGTAGACAAATAAAAGTGTCCCTTAGTGCCTCCAGGTTGTGTGATAAAAACATCCATGATGGGTAGTGTGGTTGCAGCAGACCACTGGGTTCTGGAGCCATTACCCCTGCAGCACTTATGCTAGTTACTCCCCCTGAAGAGACACAACAAACGTCACAGACAGGGAATGTTTGTTATACTCCTCAAACCTAGAAATAAAAACAGAAAGCATAACCAGGAGAGAGTTATTTCGAATTGGGGGAAAACAATAGTGAGGCAAGACATAAAAAAGTGGACTAAGCAAGACAGGAGAGCCATCCTTGCAGATGACAAAATGCAAACAATTTAGAGATTGATATTATTGATACTCAATAATATTAATAATTATATCTTCTGATGTTTCTTTGCATCTTACAAAGTTAGCAGCAGGATTAGTAATTATTGTATTGACTCTAGAATAGCTCTGGGAATTACCTGGATCTCTTGGTCAAGAACCAGTAACCTTCAAGTTCTCTGCAGCAGATGCATGAACCTTCTGAGTAATCCACGTCTTTTTACCTTCACATTTTCTGTAAACAGTGTTTTTGTCCCAGCGATTTGCTGCCAGGACTCTGTGCATCATGAGCAAAGTGTTCTGCTGACCTTCATTTCTATTAATTAGGGGAACATAATATCTGTCTTCTCAACAACATTTATTTGAGTGGCCAAAACGTTAACATGACACAAAGTTAAGCGTCCGATTTCTGTGTTTCCAGAATCCTTCTAACAGTGACCACATTCTGATACTGCAGGATGGCCTACTGTCCTGACCCTAATTATATATCTATAAAGAGACAAAGCTACCTTTGCACAACACAAGAAAACAAGAAAGAAAAGGCAGCTTTAAATACCCATTGGTGCAGTGATGTACTCCATTCTCCTCTTCACATGCACAAAAGCAGATTTGTTGTGCAGCTGCTAGAGGAAAGTCAGACGAAAACCAGTTTGACTTTGAATGATCATTCTATTAGAAGGGTTATCTTGGTGAGCCTGATTAGGGATGTTTGTGAAGTCTCTAAAAGAGACCTAGTGAGTGTGATCCTGTTATACAGCCATTTTAGTAATGTTTATAGGTGTTAGAAATGGGGTTGTTGGTTGGCAGTTAGGTTGCCCTCTGTCCAAGCAAGAACCCTCACTCTAGTCAGAGTAAGTCACACACAATCCAAAATCAGCCTGTGCTCACCCTCCGGTAGCTTGGCACGAGCAGTCAGGCTTAACTTAGAAGGCAATGTGTAAAGCATTTGTGCAATAAATCATACAACACCATAGCATAACACCACAAAAATACACCACACAGTATTTAGAAAAATATATAATATTTATCTGGGTATCTTCAGGTCAAAACGATCAAAGTTGCAATATGAATTTGTAAAGATATCACTGAAAAGTGATATAAAGATGGTCATTCTGACCCTGGCGGCCGGTGGCCGCCAGGGCCACCGACCACGGGAGCACCGCCAACAGGCTGGCGGTGCTCCAACGAGCATTCTGACCGCGGCGGTTCAGCCGCGGTCAGAAGCGGAAAGTCAGCGGTCTCCCGCCGACTTTCCGCTGCTCGTGTGAATCCTCCATGGCTGCGGAGCGCGCTCCGCAGCCATGAGGATTCCGACCCCCCCTACCGCCATCCTGTTCATGGCGGGAAAGCCGCCATGAACAGGATGGCGGTAGGGGGGGTCGCGGGGCCCCTGGGGGCCCCCGTAAGAGGGCCCGCAAAGTATTTCAGTGTCTGCCTTGCAGACACTGAAATACGCGACGGGTGCCACTGCACCCGTCGCACCTTCCCACTCCGCCGGCTCGATTACGAGCCGGCATCCTCGTGGGAAGGTCGTTTTCCCCTGGGCTGGCGGGCGGTTTTTCAGCAACCGCCCGCCAGCCCAGGGGAAAACTTGTAATACCCGCCGCGGTCTTTTGACCGTGGCGCGGTATTTCGGAGGGGGGATTTGTGGCGGGCGGCCTCCGCCGCCCGCCAACATTGGAATGACCCCCAAAGTGTCTTAAGTCTTTGGAAAGTAAACAGAGTCTCTTTCAAACACAAAGTACCTGGTTTCTGGTGGAAAATCTCCTCAGAGGGCCACAAAGGAAGAGGTGCGTGGAAAAAGGGTGTGTGCGTCGATTTCTCCCCCGCACACACGGACTTGCGTCGTTATTTTCCACGCGGGGAAGTCGGGCGTCGTTTTCTGGCGCGCGGACAGTCTCTTTCTGTGGGTCGCGGGGATTACCAGATGTCCCGGGTCTGTGCGTGGATTTTCCTGCTTGTTTTCCGGCTGCGTGTCGAAGTTTCGATCTCACGGCAGGCGTCGCGTCGATTTCTCCTGCGGAGTCGGGCGGCGTTGTCCTTGCGAGGCCGTGCGTCAAAGTTTTGATCTCACGGCAGGCGTCGCGTCGATTTCTCCTGCGGAGTCGGGCGGCGTTGTCCTTGCGAGGCCGTGCGTCAAAGTTTTGATCTCACGGCAGGCGTCGCGTCGATTTCGCCCGGGAAGTCGGGCGGCGTTGTCCTTGCGTGGCCGTGCGTCAAAGCTTCGGTCGTCCCGAAGGCGTCGCGTTGATCAGCGTCGGTGTGCGGCGTTTTTCTTGCCGCGGAACAAGCTGTGCGTCGAAAAGTTCGGCGCACGGAGCGTCCAAGAGGAAGAGTGAAGTCTTTTTGGTCCTGAGGCTTCAGGGAACAGGAGGCAAGCTCTATCCAAGCCCTTGGAGAGCACTTTTACAGCCAGGCAAGAGTTCAGCAAGGCAGCAGGCCAACAGCAAGGCAGCAGTCCTTTGTAGAAAAGCAGACAGGTGAGTCCTTTGAGCAGCCAGGCAGTTCTTCTTGGCAGGATGTAGTTTCTGGTTCAGGTTTCTTCTCCAGCAAGTGTCTGATGAGGTAGGTCAGAGGCCCTGTTTTATACTAAGTTGTGCCTTTGAAGTGGGGGTGACTTCAAAGAGTCTCTAAGAAATGCACCAAATTCCCTTTCAGCTCAATCCTGTCTGCCAGAGTCCCAGTAGGGGGTGTGACAGTCCTTTGTGTGAGGGAAGGCCCTCCACCCTCCCAGCCCAGGAAGACCCATTCAAAATGCAGATGTATGCAAGTGAGGCTGAGTACCCTGTGTTTGGGGTGTGTCTGAGTGAATGCACAAGGAGCTGTCAACTAAACCTAGCCAGACGTGGATTGAAGGGCACAACAAGATTTTAGTGCAAAGAAATGCTCACTTTCTAAAAGTTTCAGGATTTTGTATTACCATTCTGGCCATACTAAATATGACCTTCCTGCTCCTTTCAGATCAGCAGCTGCCACTTCAACAGTGTATGAGGGCAGCCCCAATGTTAGCCTATGAAAGGAGCAGGCCTCACAGTAGTGTAAAAACGAATTTAGGAGTTTCACACTACCAGGACATATAACTACACAGGTACATGTCCTGCCTTTTACCTACACAGCACCCTGCTCTAGGGGTTACCTAGGGCACACATTAGGGATGACTTATATGTAGTAAAAGGGGAGTTCTAGGCTTGGCAAGTACTTTTAAATGCCAAGTCGAAGTGGCAGTGAAACTGCACACACAGGCCTTGCAATGGCAGGCCTGAGACAGGGTTAAGGGGCTACTGAGGTGGGTGGCACAACCAGTGCTGCAGGCCCACTAGTAGCATTTAATCTACCTGCCCTAGGCACATGTAGTGCACTCTACCAGGGACTTACAAGTAAATTAAATAGTCAATCATGGATAAACCAATCAGTAGTACAATTTACCCAGAGAGCATATGCACTTTAGCACTGGTTAGCAGTGGTAAAGTGCCCAGAGGTCAAAAGCCAACAACAACAGGTCAGAAAAAATAGGAGGAAGGAGGCAAAAAGTTTGGGGATGTCCCTGTCAAAAAGCCAGGTCCAACATGACCCCCTACCAGCCTAAAGCCAGGGGGGAACAATCACTATCCTGATGTACTTCCCTGTTTGAGGCGACAGAACAAGGACCCAGGCCCACAACAGCAGGGGCATGCTCCAGTTCTTCGCCTTCCTGACTCCAATTGGATCACTCTGTCCATACTCTCAGGGCCCACTAAGCCAACCCATGGGGAACCTTTCTCCTTACCTGCGGATCCCATCTGTGCAGCACCTAACCTTACTTTGCTCACAGATGTATCCCAGGAGCAGGATAGTACCACCATGACCAACACAGTGGTGTTGCCCACTCTACCCCTGGGGTGTGACACTTGTCCCCTCCCCAGGGATAACTCTGTCCACCCGGACAGCAAGCCACAGTGATTACTGACAGCTGCCAGGGATGAGAGCCAGGCCCCAGGCCTCTCAAAGCTCTCCAACCACTGTGGCTGTGGAGAGTGGGGGGCGGTAGCCCCAGGTGCTGGGCACCCTTTAACCACTCTCCCTTCCACCAGGTCAGGGATGACAGCCTGAACCTGGTCCTCCCCTCTGGGGCTTTGTACCCTCCCTCCTGGAGCGGTACCCCCAGAGTCCAACATGGTCAGGGTGCTTATAGAAGTCACCCTGTACCATTCCTCCACCAGTGCAGGGCTGTTAACCTGCAACTGGCCCTCCAACCTGGGGCCTGTACCTTCAGGTTGGACTAGGGCCCGGGGTGAGGCTTCCCTTCCCCTGCCCTCCCTTCTGGGGTCCAGCACCCTCCAACTAGGAGTGGCCTCCTCAGAAGACAACATGGTAGGGGCACTGTTATCAGTAGCCCCTCCCTCCAGGTCCGGGGGGACACCCTGAACCTGGTCTTCCAGCCCAGGGTCTGTACCCTCAGACTGGATCACTGCCTGGCAAACCAGGACTTCCTGGGAGGCACACCTACCCCCCACCAGGTCAGAGTTTAACCTCTGAACCCGGTTATCCAACCCAGAGTCAGCACTCTGAGGTTGAACAATTGCCTGGCACGCCAGGACTTTCTGGGGGGCACACCTACCCCCCACCAGGTCAGAGTTTAACCTCTGAACCCGGTTATCCAACCCAGAGTCAGCACTCTGAGGTTGGACCACTGCCTGGTACACCAGGACTTTCTGGGGGGCACGCCTACCCCCCAACAGGTCAGAGCTTATCCCCTGAACCTGGTTAGCCAACCCAGAGTCACCACCCTGAGGTTGAACCATTGCCTGGCAGGCCAGGACTTCCAGGCAGGCACACCTACCTCCCACCAGGTCAGAGTTTAACCTCTGAGCCTGGTTCCCCAACCCAGGGTCACCACCCTGAGGTTGGGCAATTGCCTGGCACGCCAGGACTTTCTGGGGGGCACACCTACCCCCCACCAGGTCAGAGTTTAACCTCTGAACCTGGTCATCCAACCCAGAGTCAACACCCTGAGGTTGGACAATTGCCTGGCACAGCAGGACTTCTTGGGAGGCACATCTACCTCCCACCAGGTCAGAGTTTAACCTCTGAACCTGGGTATCCAACCCAGAGTCACCACCCTGAGGTTGAATCTTTGCCTGGCATGCCAGGACTTCCTGGGGGGCACTCTCACCCCCCACAAGGGACACACCGTCCCCAAGGGCCACACAAGAGTCTGGTTGGCGCAGGTCTCCCGACCTCTGCCCATCCGGCAGAGTCTGGGTTTCCCCCAAACCAGAAACGGTTTCACCTGGGTCATTCCTGGGGGGCTCTGCTCTCAGAGCTGTCCCCTGACTCTCAAGGTCCTCCACTGGGGTCTGCAACCCCCTCTCAACCCTATGTCTGGACTTCTGCACCCCATCACTATGAGGGGTACTGCCAGACACCAGAACTGTTGGGATGCTGGCTACAGTCACCCCCCCAAGTTCTTCTGACACTGCGGGGCTTCCCTCAAAAGGTGGCCCTACGGTACAGGCTAGGCTTCCCTCCTGGTGTTCCCTCATGGAACCCTCTAGGACCTGGGACCTACCTGGGACACTACAATCCTTTCCCACCACACTTGGTTGGGAACCACCTAGACCACTCCCTTCAGGAGCACCCCCAAATGCCTCTTCAGACTCTCTGGTACTCACCCAGAAGTCTGCCTCCATTGTAAGCTCCCTGGGGTCAGAGAACTCACACTCCACCTGGTGTTGGCGTAGCTCTGGAAAATAAGGACCAGACATATGCTCTCCAGCAATTACATCACTCTGCCCTTCACATGTATTAACCACAGTACCCTTCACCCAACCACCCAGTAACTCAACCTTGGAAAAGCACTCTACTTCGCCCTCCTGAGACTGGTGAGACAGTATCTGTCTGTCCCTGACACTCAACCCAAACTCTTCTGGGATGTCTCTACACTCTATATCCAGGACGTCCACCAGGGGGGAACCCTTTTCTCTGTCACTCTCTGCTAGAGTCAGTAAAGTGTCCCTCCCCCCAGTAGGAATATGACTCCCTGTGCCAGTTCCCCAATCCTTCTCAGGGACCCTGTGCATAACGGGAACTACCTCATACCCTTGAACCGCCTGGGGTGTGTCAACTCCCTTCTTCAAGTTGGGCACCACATCTCTGGGCTTGTGCCCTTCTTCAGCAGTACTGGATGCAAGATTTTTGCTGCCACCATCTGAACTGGACTCAGCCCTTCCGGCCTCCAGTTTCAGCTCTTTACAGCTCAGCTCTTGAGCTGCAATCTTTTCTTCTTCCAGGGCAAAGAGACTTGCTGCCTCTGCCCTTTCAAGCTGCTCATCTAGCTCTTCTAGACACCGCTCTAGAGCTAGGAGCCATTCATCTCCCACTGGTTCTCTTTCCTCATCTGAGTAGTCTTCCTCCTCATGTGAGCAGTCTTCCTCCTCATGTGAGTAGTCCTCCTCCTCATCTGAGGGGTACTTAGTCATTTGGTTTCTTGCTGCCTCTCTCTCTGCCCATCTTTCCTCCCCCCAGACTATGTAGTGATGGAGCATCTCCGCCTTAGTAGATCTCCTTGCTACAGGAAGGCCCCATTTTCTGCAAAGCTTCCTTAGGTCAGCCTTAGTGAGGTGGTCCGTACGAACAAAGAATGAGTAGGTACACAATCCCATTTTGATAAGATCTTATCAGCAAAAACCAAAATATCAATAGTATATCCAGGAGGACATCAGAGAACCAAGAGCCAAAAAAGATGAAAAATCAAGTTGACCTTCAACTGTGGGTAGGTAGTGAAATACTTAGCTACTGTATGTCACTGCACAAACACAAGTCCTATCCTCACCGCTGATCACCAATGTTAGAAATGGGGTTGTTGGTTGGCAGTTAGGTTGCCCTCTGTCCAAGCAAGAACCCTCACTCTAGTCAGAGTAAGTCACACACAATCCAAAATCAGCCTGTGCTCACCCTCCGGTAGCTTGGCACGAGCAGTCAGGCTTAACTTAGAAGGCAATGTGTAAAGCATTTGTGCAATAAATCATACAACACCATAGCATAACACCACAAAAATACACCACACAGTATTTAGAAAAATATATAATATTTATCTGGGTATCTTCAGGTCAAAACGATCAAAGTTGCAATATGAATTTGTAAAGATATCACTGAAAAGTGATATAAAGTGTCTTAAGTCTTTGGAAAGTAAACAGAGTCTCTTTCAAACACAAAGTACCTGGTTTCTGGTGGAAAATCTCCTCAGAGGGCCACAAAGGAAGAGGTGCGTGGAAAAAGGGTGTGTGCGTCGATTTCTCCCCCGCACACACGGACTTGCGTCGTTATTTTCCACGCGGGGAAGTCGGGCGTCGTTTTCCGGCGCGCGGACAGTCTCTTTCTGTGGGTCGCGGGGATTACCAGATGTCCCGGGTCTGTGCGTGGATTTTCCTGCTTGTTTTCCGGCTGCGCGTCGTTCTGCGGGGCTGCGCGTCGAAGTTTCGATCTCACGGCAGGCGTCGCGTCGATTTCTCCTGCGGAGTCGGGCGGCGTTGTCCTTGCGAGGCCGTGCGTCAAAGTTTTGATCTCACGGCAGGCGTCGCGTCGATTTCTCCTGCGGAGTCGGGCGGCGTTGTCCTTGCGAGGCCGTGCGTCAAAGTTTTGATCTCACGGCAGGCGTCGCGTCGATTTCTCCCGGGAAGTCGGGCGGCGTTGTCCTTGCGAGGCCGTGCGTCAAAGCTTCAGTCGTCCCGAAGGCGTCGCGTTGATCAGCGTCGGTGTGCGGCGTTTTTCTTGCCGCGGAACAAGCTGTGCGTCGAAAAGTTCGGCGCACGGAGCGTCCAAGAGGAAGAGTGAAGTCTTTTTGGTCCTGAGACTTCAGGGAACAGGAGGCAAGCTCTATCCAAGCCCTTGGAGAGCACTTTTACAGCCAGGCAAGAGTTCAGCAAGGCAGCAGGCCAACAGCAAGGCAGCAGTCCTTTGTAGAAAAGCAGACAGGTGAGTCCTTTGAGCAGCCAGGCAGTTCTTCTTGGCAGGATGTAGTTTCTGGTTCAGGTTTCTTCTCCAGCAAGTGTCTGATGAGGTAGGTCAGAGGCCCTGTTTTATACTAAGTTGTGCCTTTGAAGTGGGGGTGACTTCAAAGAGTCTCTAAGAAATGCACCAAATTCCCTTTCAGCTCAATCCTGTCTGCCAGAGTCCCAGTAGGAGGTGTGGCAGTCCTTTGTGTGAGGGCAGGCCCTCCACCCTCCCAGCCCAGGAAGACCCATTCAAAATGCAGATGTATGCAAGTGAGGCTGAGTACCCTGTGTTTGGGGTGTGTCTGAGTGAATGCATAAGGAGCTGTCAACTAAACCTAGCCAGACGTGGATTGAAGGGCACAACAAGATTTTAGTGCAAAGAAATGCTCACTTTCTAAAAGTGGCATTTCTAGAATAGTAATATTAAATCCGACTTCACCAGTCAGCAGGATTTTGTATTACCATTCTGGCCATACTAAATATGACCTTCCTGCTCCTTTCAGATCAGCAGCTGCCACTTCAACAGTGTATGAGGGCAGCCCCAATGTTAGCCTATGAAAGGAGCAGGCCTCACAGTAGTGTAAAAACGAATTTAGGAGTTTCACACTACCAGGACATATAACTACACAGGTACATGTCCTGCCTTTTACCTACACAGCACCCTGCTCTAGGGGTTACCTAGGGCACACATTAGGGATGACTTATATGTAGTAAAAGGGGAGTTCTAGGCTTGGCAAGTACTTTTAAATGCCAAGTCGAAGTGGCAGTGAAACTGCACACACAGGCCTTGCAATGGCAGGCCTGAGACAGGGTTAAGGGGCTACTGAGGTGGGTGGCACAACCAGTGCTGCAGGCCCACTAGTAGCATTTAATCTACCTGCCCTAGGCACATGTAGTGCACTCTACCAGGGACTTACAAGTAAATTAAATAGTCAATCATGGATAAACCAATCAGTAGTACAATTTACCCAGAGAGCATATGCACTTTAGCACTGGTTAGCAGTGGTAAAGTGCCCAGAGGTCAAAAGCCAACAACAACAGGTCAGAAAAAATAGGAGGAAGGAGGCAAAAAGTTTGGGGATGTCCCTGTCAAAAAGCCAGGTCCAACATGACCCCCTGCCAGCCTAAAGCCAGGGGAGAACAATCACTATCCTGATGTACTTCCCTGTTTGAGGCGACAGAACAAGGACCCAGGCCCACAACAGCAGGGGCATGCTCCAGTTCTTCGCCTTCCTGACTCCAATTGGATCACTCTGTCCATACTCTCAGGGCCCACTAAGCCAACCCATGGGGAACCTTTCTCCTTACCTGCGGATCCCATCTGTGCAGCACCTAACCTTACTTTGCTCACAGATGTATCCCAGGAGCAGGATAGTACCACCATGACCAACACAGTGGTGTTGCCCACTCTACCCCTGGGGTGTGACACTTGTTCCCTCCCCAGGGATAACTCTGTCCACCCGGACAGCAAGCCACAGTGATTACTGACAGCTGCCAGGGATGAGAGCCAGGCCCCAGGCCTCTCAAAGCTCTCCAACCACTGTGGCTGTGGAGAGTGGGGGGCGGTAGCCCCAGGTGCTGGGCACCCTTTAACCACTCTCCCTTCCACCAGGTCAGGGATGACAGCCTGAACCTGGTCCTCCCCTCTGGGGCTTTGTACCCTCCCTCCTGGAGCGGTACCCCCAGAGTCCAACATGGTCAGGGTGCTTACAGAAGTCACCCTGTACCATTCCTCCACCAGTGCAGGGCTGTTAACCTGCAACTGGCCCTCCAACCTGGGGCCTGTACCTTCAGGTTGGACTAGGGCCCGGGATGAGGCTTCCCTCCCCCTGCCCTCCCTTCTGGGGTCCAGCACCCTCCAACTAGGAGTGGCCTCCTCAGAAGACAACATGGTAGGGGCACTGTTATCAGTAGCCCCTCCCTCCAGGTCCGGGGGGACACCCTGAACCTGGTCTTCCAGCCCAGGGTCTGTACCCTCAGACTGGATCACTGCCTGGCAAACCAGGACTTCCTGGGAGGCACACCTACCCCCCACCAGGTCAGAGTTTAACCTCTGCACCTGACCATTCAACTCAGAGTCACCACCCTGAAGTTGAACAATTGCCTGGCACGCCAGGACTTCCTGGAGGGCACACTGACCCTCCACCAGGTCAGAGTTTAACCTCTGAGCCTGGTTCCCCAACCCAGGGTCACCACCCTGAGGTTGGGCAATTGCCTGGCACGCCAGGACTTTCTGGGGGGCACACCTACCCCCCACCAGGTCAGAGTTTAACCTCTGAACCTGGTCATCCAACCCAGAGTCAACACCCTGAGGTTGGACAATTGCCTGGCACAGCAGGGCTTCTTGGGAGGCACACCTACCTCCCACCAGGTCAGAGTTTAACCTCTGAACCTGGGTATCCAACCCAGAGTCACCACCCTGAGGTTGAACAATTGCCTGGCACGCCAGGACTTTCTGGGGGGCACACCTACCCCCCACCAGGTCAGAGTTTAACCTCTGAACCCGGTTATCCAACCCAGAGTCAGCACTCTGAGGTTGAACAATTGCCTGGCACGCCAGGACTTTCTGGGGGGCACACCTACCCCCCACCAGGTCAGAGTTTAACCTCTGAACCCGGTTATCCAACCCAGAGTCAGCACTCTGAGGTTGGACCACTGCCTGGTACACCAGGACTTTCTGGGGGGCACGCCTACCCCCCAACAGGTCAGAGCTTATCCCCTGAACCTGGTTAGCCAACCCAGAGTCACCACCCTGAGGTTGAACCATTGCCTGGCAGGCCAGGACTTCCAGGCAGGCACACCTACCTCCCACCAGGTCAGAGTTTAACCTCTGAGCCTGGTTCCCCAACCCAGGGTCACCACCCTGAGGTTGGGCAATTGCCTGGCACGCCAGGACTTTCTGGGGGGCACACCTACCCCCCACCAGGTCAGAGTTTAACCTCTGAACCTGGTCATCCAACCCAGAGTCAACACCCTGAGGTTGGACAATTGCCTGGCACAGCAGGACTTCTTGGGAGGCACATCTACCTCCCACCAGGTCAGAGTTTAACCTCTGAACCTGGGTATCCAACCCAGAGTCACCACCCTGAGGTTGAATCTTTGCCTGGCATGCCAGGACTTCCTGGGGGGCACTCTCACCCCCCACAAGGGACACACCGTCCCCAAGGGCCACACAAGAGTCTGGTTGGCGCAGGTCTCCCGACCTCTGCCCATCCGGCAGAGTCTGGGTTTCCCCCAAACCAGAAACGGTTTCACCTGGGTCATTCCTGGGGGGCTCTGCTCTCAGAGCTGTCCCCTGACTCTCAAGGTCCTCCACTGGGGTCTGCAACCCCCTCTCAACCCTATGTCTGGACTTCTGCACCCCATCACTATGAGGGGTACTGCCAGACACCAGAACTGTTGGGATGCTGGCTACAGTCACCCCCCCAAGTTCTTCTGACACTGCGGGGCTTCCCTCAAAAGGTGGCCCTACGGTACAGGCTAGGCTTCCCTCCTGGTGTTCCCTCATGGAACCCCCTAGGACCTGGGACCTACCTGGGACACTACAATCCTTTCCCACCACACTTGGTTGGGAACCACCTAGACCACTCCCTTCAGGAGCACCCCCAAATGCCTCTTCAGACTCTCTGGTACTCACCCAGAAGTCTGCCTCCATTGTAAGCTCCCTGGGGTCAGAGAACTCACACTCCACCTGGTGTTGGCGTAGCTCTGGAAAATAAGGACCAGACATATGCTCTCCAGCAATTACATCACTCTGCCCTTCACATGTATTAACCACAGTACCCTTCACCCAACCACCCAGTAACTCATCCTTGGAAAAGCACTCTACTTCGCCCTCCTGAGACTGGCGAGACAGTATCTGTCTGTCCCTGACACTCAACCCAAACTTTTCTGGGATGTCTCTACACTCTATATCCAGGACGTCCACCAGGGGGGAACCCTTTTCTCTGTCACTCTCTGCTAGAGTCAGTAAAGTGTCCCTCCCCCCAGTAGGAATATGACTCCCTGTGCCAGTTCCCCAATCCTTCTCAGGGACCCTGTGCATAACGGGAACTACCTCATACCCTTGAACCGCCTGGGGTGTGTCAACTCCCTTCTTCAAGTTGGGCACCACATCTCTGGGCTTGTGCCCTTCTTCAGCAGTACTGGATGCAAGATTTTTGCTGCCACCATCTGAACTGGACTCAGCCCTTCCGGCCACCAGTTTCAGCTCTTTACAGCTCAGCTCTTGAGCTGCAATCTTTTCTTCTTCCAGGGCTAAGAGACTTGCTGCCTCAGCCCTTTCAAGCTGCTCATCTAGCTCTTCTAGACACCGCTCTAGAGCTAGGAGCCATTCATCTCCCACTGGTTCTCTTTCCTCATCTGAGTAGTCTTCCTCCTCATGTGAGCAGTCTTCCTCCTCATGTGAGTAGTCCTCCTCCTCATCTGAGGGGTACTTAGTCATTTGGTTTCTTGCTGCCTCTCTCTCTGCCCATCTTTCCTCCCCCCAGACTATGTAGTGATGGAGCATCTCCGCCTTAGTAGATCTCCTTGCTACAGGAAGGCCCCATTTTCTGCAAAGCTTCCTTAGGTCAGCCTTAGTGAGGTGGTCCGAACGAACAAAGAATGAGTAGGTACACAATCCCATTTTGATAAGATCTTATCAGCAAAAACCAAAATATCAATAGTATATCCAGGAGGACATCAGAGAACCAAGAGCCAAAAAAGATGAAAAATCAAGTTGACCTTCAACTGTGGGTAGGTAGTGAAATACTTAGCTACTGTATGTCACTGCACAAACACAAGTCCTATCCTCACCGCTGATCACCAATGTTAGAAATGGGGTTGTTGGTTGGCAGTTAGGTTGCCCTCTGTCCAAGCAAGAACCCTCACTCTAGTCAGAGTAAGTCACACACAATCCAAAATCAGCCTGTGCTCACCCTCCGGTAGCTTGGCACGAGCAGTCAGGCTTAACTTAGAAGGCAATGTGTAAAGCATTTGTGCAATAAATCATACAACACCATAGCATAACACCACAAAAATACACCACACAGTATTTAGAAAAATATATAATATTTATCTGGGTATCTTCAGGTCAAAACGATCAAAGTTGCAATATGAATTTGTAAAGATATCACTGAAAAGTGATATAAAGTGTCTTAAGTCTTTGGAAAGTAAAGAGAGTCTCTTTCAAACACAAAGTACCTGGTTTCTGGTGGAAAATCTCCTCAGAGGGCCACAAAGGAAGAGGTGCGTGGAAAAAGGGTGTGTGCGTCGATTTCTCCCCCGCACACACGGACTTGCGTCGTTATTTTCCACGCGGGGAAGTCGGGCGTCGTTTTCCGGCGCGCGGACAGTCTCTTTCTGTGGGTCGCGGGGATTACCAGATGTCCCGGGTCTGTGCGTGGATTTTCCTGCTTGTTTTCCGGCTGCGCGTCATTCTGCGGGGCTGCGCGTCGAAGTTTCGATCTCACGGCAGGCGTCGCGTCGATTTCTCCTGCGGAGTCGGGCGGCGTTGTCCTTGCGAGGCCGTGCGTCAAAGTTTTGATCTCACGGCAGGCGTCGCGTCGATTTCTCCTGCGGAGTCGGGCGGCGTTGTCCTTGCGAGGCCGTGCATCAAAGTTTTGATCTCACGGCAGGCGTCGCGTCGATTTCTCCTGCGGAGTCGGGCGGCATTGTCCTTGCGAGGCCGTGCGTCAAAGTTTTGATCTCACGGCAGGCGTCGCGTCGATTTCTCCCGGGAAGTCGGGCGGCGTTGTCCTTGCGAGGCCGTGCGTCAAAGCTTCGGTCGTCCCGAAGGCGTCGCGTTGATCAGCGTCGGTGTGCGGCGTTTTTCTTGCCGCGGAACAAGCTGTGCGTCGAAAAGTTCGGCGCACGGAGCGTCCAAGAGGAAGAGTGAAGTCTTTTTGGTCCTGAGACTTCAGGGAACAGGAGGCAAGCTCTATCCAAGCCCTTGGAGAGCACTTTTACAGCCAGGCAAGAGTTCAGCAAGGCAGCAGGCCAACAGCAAGGCAGCAGTCCTTTGTAGAAAAGCAGACAGGTGAGTCCTTTGAGCAGCCAGGCAGTTCTTCTTGGCAGGATGTAGTTTCTGGTTCAGGTTTCTTCTCCAGCAAGTGTCTGATGAGGTAGGGCAGAGGCCCTGTTTTATACTAAGTTGTGCCTTTGAAGTGGGGGTGACTTCAAAGAGTCTCTAAGAAATGCACCAAATTCCCTTTCAGCTCAATCCTGTCTGCCAGAGTCCCAGTAGGGGGTGTGGCAGTCCTTTGTGTGAGGGCAGGCCCTCCACCCTCCCAGCCCAGGAAGACCCATTCAAAATGCAGATGTATGCAAGTGAGGCTGAGTACCCTGTGTTTGGGGTGTGTCTGAGTGAATGCACAAGGAGCTGTCAACTAAACCTAGCCAGACGTGGATTGAAGGGCACAACAAGATTTTAGTGCAAAGAAATGCTCACTTTCTAAAAGTGGCATTTCTAGAATAGTAATATTAAATCCGACTTCACCAGTCAGCAGGATTTTGTATTACCATTCTGGCCATACTAAATATGACCTGTGAGCAGGCCTCACAGTAGTGTAAAAACGAATTTAGGAGTTTCACACTACCAGGACATATAACTACACAGGTACATGTCCTGCCTTTTACCTACACAGCACCCTGCTCTAGGGGTTAGCTAGGGCACACATTAGGGATGACTTATATGTAGTAAAAGGGGAGTTCTAGGCTTGGCAAGTACTTTTAAATGCCAAGTCGAAGTGGCAGTGAAACTGCACACACAGGCCTTGCAATGGCAGGCCTGAGACAGGGTTAAGGGGCTACTGAGGTGGGTGGCACAACCAGTGCTGCAGGCCCACTAGTAGCATTTAATCTACCTGCCCTAGGCACATGTAGTGCACTCTACCAGGGACTTACAAGTAAATTAAATAGTCAATCATGGATAAACCAATCAGTAGTACAATTTACCCAGAGAGCATATGCACTTTAGCACTGGTTAGCAGTGGTAAAGTGCCCAGAGGTCAAAAGCCAACAACAACAGGTCAGAAAAAATAGGAGGAAGGAGGCAAAAAGTTTGGGGATGTCCCTGTCAAAAAGCCAGGTCCAACAATAGGCATGTTACTTTAGCAACTAGGGCTAACGCTAGTACCCTTTAGCCCAGTTACTTTTTATTCTGCTTCATTTTTATTATTTCAGAATTAGCCACATTTGTGGTGCTGTTTAATTTTTTTATCTAGTTGTTCTTTCACCTAGGAAAGCATTGCATTTCTTAGCAACACAATATTTTCACTTTGTGCTTTCCTCAAGGCTGCAGTGGGATAGAGTTGCTGGCAAAGTGGTACACTGCATCTCCAACATTCACAGAAACATACACATCCTTACAGGGGGACATTTTCAATCAGCTTTTTTATTATAACAATACTTGTCTGTCCCATTCACGTTAAAGGGTGATTCCAGCCAGATGACCACGACCGCATGCTGATTGACTTTGCTACAGCTGCTTGCTGAGACTACCGGTTCCCTGGCCTACATGGGGATGGTGTCTCTCTAGACAACAGCCTTCCTTGCTCAGGTGTGAGAGATAATGTCTTCTCAGCAGGGAATCTGGGAGGGCGGATTAGGGCTTATCATGCTGTGCTCTAACATAGCCTAGGTAGGAACCACATATATTACACATAGTGACAGTATGATGGGACTTTTCCTGTGTTTCACTTTTCTTGTCATTATTTTGCTTCTAACATGTTTCATCATTCTACTTATTGCAATTCATGCCATTTTATCTAAGACGCAGCTGCTTCAATAAATGTTATTAAACCATTTTCTGCCTCTGTTTGTCTTTTCATATGTGAGACTAATGTAACTGAGAGAAAAGGATGAGATCTGATACACCATGATTTCCCTGAGAAGTCATTCTTGCCATGCACCCAGTTGCCACAAATCAATCCTGCTCTTGGGCGGAGTTGAGGTGCTGCTAGTTGGCCGAAAAAGCTTTAGGCCGACAGTTGTCACATGGTGTGGGATTGGACTCAGTTCCCCACAATTCAGGTGACGCTGCCACCCGATTCCAGCAGCCTCATTAGGATAATGAGAGCCCACGTGACAATCCCTAGGTTCATTGAGGCCAACCATAGATCCTACATCCAAAATGGTAATACATTATAAATTTATCAGCATGGCTAAATGATGGGAAATTACTTGGGCTGCGTTTCAGCCTATTATGTTACCCCACTATTTCATTCTAGGCAAAGACGAGCCATTGTGAATTAGCCTTGATCCTACTCCCAGTCCATCACAAACTGGAAAGACTGATTTCCAGTTGGCTGGACTCTGTCTAGGTAGGCATAGTGGACACAAGGCAGGACTGGCAGTACCGGGCATTGGGCATTTCCCGGGAGGCTGGAAGGATGGAGGGCTGCTTTTGTACTGGGGGCTGGTTTTGTAGCAATGTAGCAGTTTTGAAAATACTGCAGAGTTCCTTGTATATCTAACAGTTTTCAGGCAATAATAAAATAAAAGTGCCAAGATAAGTCTGGTGATTAATGCACCTGCTGGAGAGGGAGCAGGGTTTTGTCTAGTGGCAGTTTTGACTCATCTAACTTGGCGCAGAGGGTTAATATGCCTGCTGAAAAGAACGTGTACTATGCAGATCACAGAGCAGTATTATTTGTGCATAGCTCAGTGGGATACTGCTTTTGGCAGACACAGAACTCCTTTTGTTACTGTGCAGTTCATAAGTGTTAATCATAATCTAGCACAGGGAGCTATGAACTGCCAGCAAAGAGCTGCATTCAAACAGCATGGTACAGGTTAGAAAGTTATGGTTTTTTCCCAGTATTTGATTATCCTAATTTTGCTAAAAAGAAAGGGTTTGTTTGGGTAGAAATCAATTGTTATTAGTAAAGTCAATCCTACCCAATGTGTTACATTCTGAATTCTGAGTTTATGTTTCCCCAGACTAAACACTCTTGAAAAGTGCCTCCCAATATGGATGACATGAAAATCTTACACTTCTTAGTTCCTTTTGTAAACTTTTTCTATACACTGATTTACACACGTATGATTCATTGTCTCTGTATGAGTGTGTGATGTAAAGTGCACCAACACCCTATGCTGGTAAGAGCGGTCATATTAAACAAATGAAATACATGTGAGAGATGGGCCATGGAGAGATGAGAGGCACTGTTAAAGGGTGATGGTGAGGGAATCATTGAAGAGCCCCAGTAAAAATTGTCATATGTTTTAAAAAGAATACAATTGAAATATAATGAACATTTTGTTGTAGAATGCACTGTTTTTTGCTATTTGTTCTCAACATTTCTTGGAGGGACCCCACCCAATCCCTATTGTAATGGTCAGACTCGCTCACTGTGCACCCTATGGGGGCTGGTCTGACAAAATGTGCTGGGGTGCTTTGAGTTCCCAGTCCAGCCTTGAGTGGACACAAAGTAATGCACTGGAATGCAGCCTAAGTGTTTGCAAGTGACTGACATTAATTCAAATATTCCGGCCACCACCTTGTTTGCTGGAGGGAGTAAGCAACGGGAACCTCCTTTGCCTTTCTAATTTTTGCAAATGATCAATGAGTTATGACTGGTAGTGCAGACGCAACCCATTGATCTGTTACTGAATCCTGAGATGAGAGGGGAGGGATAACAGTCTCAAAATGGAAAATGTTGCTAAGGAATAGTGCCCTCCTTCTAAATAGAGGCTTTTTAGCACTGGGGAAACAGACAGTTGGTCCATGTGTCCTTTGCATGTTTCCCACAATGCTGTTCTCTGAATGTTGCATTTAAGTATTTAGAATTTTGTTTACTGAACATTGTTGATGGAATGAACATAGCTAACTTAGTAATGAGCTGTTCACACCTTTTACAAACATTGCCAATGTTTCCAATCACCCTAGGCATGTCCCACACTAGGCTCAGGATGACTTGCCCATGTTAGTGAGTGACAGGGTTGCGAGCAGAGTTCTCATGTTTCTTACCTCATGTCTTTATTGGTTTCTGGTTTCTTTTGTGGATCAATTATATTGTTGTAGTGCTCTGAATCTTGGATGCCGTTTGACTTCTCTACATTCTTTACCCATATGTTCTGGAATAGGCTGCCATACATAGAAAAAAATCATCTCCTTCCCTGATTAAGCATCTCAGTCTTTCCATTATCATAGTATCCCATAACCGGGCGTACTAGAAGTTTAGTTTGAGGGGAGTTTGATGTTTACATAAACTCACAATCACCATTTTTATTTACTACTACCACCTGGAAAATTAGTGACCATTCTCCGTTTCTTCAACCCTTCATACCTTTATGCTTTATGTTCCAGAATAGTGACTCAGATTTTAGACAAAACTGGAAAGTTTAATGTTTTTTTTATTGCCACCATAACTTTATTCCAAGAAATAGGAAGGACCAAGCAGGTCCATCACATATGATTATGGTGATCTTTACAGCAGAGACTCACCATCAGGCGTCATCAGCCCCACCGTACATCCTATCAATTCGGTCTGTTGTTAAATACCTGTATGTTGTTATCTTATTGGAGGATTTCCTATGTAGGACCACACTTGTTAAATGGGTTTATTTCCCTCCAGAGTCTCTTCCATTTTCATAAGAAATGTTCTTTTTTTATCATCTTCTCCCATGTCTTCATATAGTTTGACTGTTGAGGTTGGGGCATCCCTGTCAGTGTCTTGTACAGTTTAGATACAACTCCCTTGGGTCTGACCATTGTAGTTACCAGCTTATTGAAGCCAATCATCTGTCTGGTGGCTGCTAGATTGTTGGGCCTGTGGTATACCTAGTGCTGTAGTTGCTGATGGCAAAAGCGTTCTTTCTCTGTCACCCCATGTATCATTCTAAAGTCTTGAAAGGATTGATTATGAACTTTGTCATGTAAGTATGCTAAGGTCTTCCAATCCCTCTCTTGCCAGACCTTGCAAGCCGTGCCCTCACTGTATTGTGTAAAAAGCCCTGTTTTTCTAAATGGGAGTGAACATTGAAGGGAATGTTGTCAGCCATTGGTTGATCCCTTTGGAGTCCCAGATGTCAAGGGCTGTGCTTGTAATTGGATTATATGATACCCTCTTTATATTTTCAACAAGCAAAAATATACAACAATGTTCTTCCTGCTGTTGCCTTATCCATGTGCACTTGTGGTCTTTGGACCATTACTATACTGTACGTAACTGGGAGGCATGGTTGTAGTTTCTTATGTCTGGAAATTCTAGATCCTATGTATGTAGGTTTGTGAAGGACTTTCCTAGAGATCCATAGTGTTTCCCTTGCTATACAAAGATCTCCAGCATTTTATGCAATTTTTGGAATGTGGCAAGTTATATTCATATTGGAAGTGCTTGGAGAACATGCTCATTTAGTGGGATAGTATTGGCTTTGAAAATGGCAAGTGTATCTATCTATACTTTAAAGACAGGTTGTCTGTTCCAAAGGGAATCCTTTTCTTGATTTCATCTTCTATTTCACTAGGTGTTTGTATTATCACTAATTGAAATTATTGGGGATTGACTTTGTATCCAGAAATTTCCTTTAAATGCCTTCAGCTGTTTAATAGCAGAGGAATTGAACTGTGGGAGATCTGTCAGGGTTAATAATACATAGGGCACATGTGGGGATATGTTTTGTTCTATCGCCCCAAGGTCAGCCCTTTATCTCTTTAGACCATCTACCTGTGGAGGATTAGGTTGCCACTTTAATTTTGCGGGGGTGAAAATCGGGCACTCCTTGCTCATGATACTACATAGCTTAGTTTCCATAAATATATCCTGTTTACCACAATTCTTGATATAGGATTTATAAATGATGCCTTTACTTTTCAAGTACAGCCCTCCCCTAGTGTCATCCTCACCATCACTTTCTTCAAGATCTCCTAGTTTACCCGGTTAAATGTTTCCCAGCATTGAGTGCCAACAGGGAAAGTGATATATTTTTTTTCTGGATTTCACAATGAGGTGTACTGCTCTCCTTATATAGCAAACATCTATCTGCCTTGGATGAAAACAGGCAGGTCATGATAGATAATGTCTGGAAGGGCTGAGGACAGGTGAGCGATTTCTTGGACAAATTATTAACATATTTTTAATACAGTTGCTGTTTATTTGGGGGCAGCGTTTAGTGGATGTAAATGGATGGATGGCAGTGTGCTGTACCCTGCTGGCCTTCATCATGCATTCACAGCTAGTCACAAATATTAATGAGGGAGGAGTTTTTGTGACTTCCTATGAGTGGCATTTTGTGTTGCAACTTAGTATATCAGTATATCTCATAATGAGGGTGGTTTTGCAGACCAACCACTGTGCAAATATACTGAGTGATTTGTGATCTCACCACAGCTCTTTAGACACTTCTTACAACATTTCTTCAAATTTGAGACATGATTCAGACACTACTGTAAGAAAGGCTAAAGTGGAAGCACTAGTGGTTCTCTAGCAGTATACTATGTTCAGTAAAACCTTTGTGGCCAGAGCCACATCAAGCCTTCTTACATATTCTTAAGCCTTTGGCTACTTTACATCACTATCCACTACTATGTATTTAGCAGCTTTTTCTGACATTTAATTTCACCTTGTAGTATTTTTACACAATGTTCATGGAGCCATCATTTACATACAAATATTTCAGTGATATTAGATACTATTGATGTTGTAATTAACCATAAATCAAATTCCATAAATGAATAAATCTTCAAACAGCGTGTAATTCATTTCTGGAAAAATGAAGAATTTGTATATATTCACTAATAACATATTCATCATCATAGAAAAGCAACAAAGACTATTTTTAGGGTTTTTATACTGACGCACTTGTGACCCCTCTAGTCCCCAATCCATTTACATTCTAGGGACAGAAGGAGAGCACTAACCCTCTTACAATCCAACCACAAAAGGTTTGAGTCCTATATGCAGTCATTCAAACAATCAGAAATCACTCCTAATGGACTACAGCAGCTCATGAAATGAATTGCATCATGGAGAGTATAAGGTCGACGTTTCGGTCTCCCACGGCTCAGGACAATGTGTCCGTGAGACCATCCTCAGGACAATGTGTAAAACTGGATTAAATCACAATAATTGTTGCTCTACAACACAATAAAACTCCATACAACACTAAAATGCAGCAGCAAACCAAACCACACTGTACATGCAAGTTAATCACCCACTTACAAGGCACCCCAATAATTGGCTTACATAAACCTTAGTGTAAAACGTGCATTTTTCACATTGCCATAACATGCAACACCCACTTTACCCTAAAAAGTGTGTGTGTATATATAAAAATATATATATATATATATATATATATATATATATATACATATATATATATATATATATATATATATATATATATGTGTGTGTGTACTTGGAAGGCCTTACCCCTTAAAAATAACATGACCAGTCCACAAAACTGCAGCGGCCATCTTGGAACTTAGTATCTTTCATCAGGTCTAATCAGGATAGACCATCTAACAAATTCCTAATTGGTCCAAAACATTCCGTACAATAAATGGCAAACAATATGCTACACAAATCAACCTATATCAGCCAGAGGCCTCTCAAACATGCAAGTAAATGTGGATCCTATTGCAAACAGCTATGCAGTCAAGCTACCTTAGTGGTCAAGTAGTCTAAGTCCTAATACTGAGACCTTTGTATGGGGGCCCCATAAAGGATCACGTCTCCGGAGTGCATAAATTCTGGATCTCACTCAAAAAAGCAAACTACCAGTACGTAAAGCCAGAGTCACCACACTTCATCTATGCCACCCTTATAACCACACAGCCAACAGGTATCCAAATAAGGAAAACAAAGAATTGCAGCATATCCCTACAATCATATACCATCAAGATACTAGTCACACACTACAAGGTTGCTAACACCTTCCATGCCACCTGTTGATTTAATCCTTCCTGCACAGTATTGGCCATCCAAAACCATCTATTTTCGTGCATTATAAGCAGGCGTTTCACATCATGTTTGCGGTTAGGGCATTTCACAACCTCTAACACAAACCATTTAATTGCATTTGGAGCATGAGACATTTTCAAATAGTGTTCAACAAGGGAAGAATTCTGTACTTTGCATCAAATGCATGACTGATGTTGCGTAATATGTTTTCTTACCTCCTGGGTAGCTTTTCCAGTGCAAAATAATGTACATGGACATCCAATACGATACACAACATTTTTAGAACCACAATTAGAATTATGTTTGATAGTCCAGTTAACATCATTAATCTTATATGTTTTCACTATTTTAGTTGTACCACATGTATTGCAATTACCACATGGGTAATTCTCAATAACAGGTTCCAAACTCCAAAATTGGTGCAGTCAAACTGCTTCAGGATGGTAGTAGGCTTGGACCAGTCGATCTCTTAAACCTGTGTCTCTTTTAAAAGCAAATAAGGGTCTGTCATGATAAATCTGACCTGTACTTAACAAGTGCCAATTTTTTAGGATAATTATTTTGATCATATTAGACCGTGCACCATGTGATCTTGGACTGAACTTGTTTCTCCTTCACTTGTAATAGGGCCTCACGGTCATAGTACCATGCTCTATTCAATGATCTTTTAACCAATCAGTAGGGATACCCTCTAGTTACCAATTTAAAACACAATACTTTAGCTTCATTGAAATAATCATCTTTTTTGGTACAGTTAAGTCTAATATGCAAAAACTGCCCAAATGGGAGATTATCTCTCAAATTACGAGGGTGGTGGCTAGTGTATTTAAGAAGACTTGCCATTAGTTTTGCAGGTCTTGGAGGTTGTGAGTCATGATTTTGGACATGAGACTTAGGAACATGAGAAGTGATGAAAAGAGATGTTCTGAAAGTTATATTGAATGGGTTGCATGAGCCATGTTATTCACCAAGTTAGGAATGTATCAGCTTTCCCCTCACCCCCTCTAATGATTAGGGGAGGACAGCCTCCTGATGCATCTATGATTGCCATCACTGAGAACTTGTGCATGGTAGGCCGTCTATATCAGGACTTTTTGAACATTCAAACTCCATTTGTGTAGACTATCTCGGTGATTCAGCTAGCAATGTGCTTTTATTTCCCTTCTGTAACTAAGCATTTATCGACTTATTCAAGACTGCTGCAATCTGCAGGTAGTTACTCTGAATCTCTAACAGGGTCAACTCATCCATCTGGGTTTTTTAATTGAGTTATTAAATTGTTAATAGTAACACTAGACATTTACAACACATTGAATTTGAAACTGCAGTTTTGAGCACTGTTTACACAAACATTGACAATATGTGTGACTTTTGTATATTGAATGTGCATAAATATCCATGCACACATCCAAAGATATGTTGCATGCAAAATATGCAAACAGAACAATTTAACACAGGCATTCTTGCACGCACAGACCAGCAAACCCACAAACAATTGATATAAACAATCACTTGCACAGGTTGGCAGACAAACATATACCCATACACACCTTACTGGCACACATTCACACAATTCACCTGACATGCAGTCACCTGTACACAGAAAAAAGGGGCTTGTGATGTATTATGTTACCCAAGTCCACTCACAAATACTGACGCACATACACTCACATAGCACACAAAATGACACATACAGGAGGCTAGGGAATGAACAACAGACAAAAAGAAGGAAGAGCAAGTATATGTCTACTGTGTTCATGCCCACTTAACGATTAGACCCTTTGCTAAAAAAACAAATTAGAAGCAAAAAAAATACTTGTGTCCATCTCTAATTAATTCTAGTCCCCGTCTTAGGGAAATCCCTGCAAAAGGGTATTGGAATGATTTGCATTTATGGCTATTCAATCACGCTCTCTTTTCAGTGATCACATCATAACAATGTAGTTTTCTGTTAGCCTATTACATTCATTACTTCTTTGCTATAATAATACTGCAAGTTTTTGTCTTCATTGTTTAATTTAATGTATTGTATGACTATTTCTCAATACAGTAAAGATTGTTGCTTGATTGATGCTTACGTGTTGATTTCAATGTTTTCCCCTCAGTCCAGGCAGTTTAAACCATCCACATTTTTCTATTTTTAGACCTGGCTCTACCCAAGACCTCTTGATAGTACTAAAAGTTTATAAATATAATATATTCACTTTTAGGGTTTTTCAGCCAACACTGTTCACATATTGGCCTGTTATTGTGGCATTGACATTTTCTGCTGCCCACTGCAGCATACAGAATGGGCAATGGGTCAGCCCCTTTCAGCCGTTGGATGACTTAATTGCAAATGGCGGCATTCTGTTGTTTCAGAAACTTTCACAGGGAGCATATCTACACACAGAGTAGTTTCCTTCAGGACCACAGGCTACTATAGCAATGTGTGATTGATATATATATTTACTTAGTAGTCTCCCCCTACAATGAGGTTTTGCAAAACAAAATATATAGAGTTAGCAAAACAAGCAATGACAAAGCCATAAGACTGGCAGCTAATGCCAAACGTATAGTTGAAAGCTTGATTTATTAGAAATATCTGCACAGGGAAACAGCTCATAATCCTGATTTGAGCAGAACATCCTTTTCATGCCGAATCGAGAATTCCATCAAACATGTAATGAGCACCTTAGCATTTCAAGAGTGATGTAGCTGTAGCATGTTTTCAAAACCTGTCAGGCAAAAACGAACTTCCTTTTGCACTCAGACGGAACCTTTGCTAGATGTCATTACTGGGGGCCATGCCCCCTAAAATATTTATTCCTGGCTACGGCCCTGCGTGAATCACTCCTCCTACCCTACCAATAAAAACTAAAGTACATGCTCTCCTTCACAAATGAAGGAATAAACCAATAAATGAAAATCTTAATCATATAAAGAAGCAATGTTTATCCTCATATTTTCAAGACTAAGGCCCTCATTACAACTTCGGCGGTCTTTGCCAAAGACTGCCGAAGCTGCGGGCGCCAGTATAGCGCCAGTGCTGGCGGTATATCTGGCTCCCTATCAACATTGCCGCCAGCTCGTAATAGAGAAGTCAGCAATGTTGATGTGCAGCGGGTGCAGTAGCACCCATCGCGCATTTCGCTGCCCGAACTTCGGGCAGTGAAATATACAATGTGGCTGTGCCTGGGGGCCCCTGCACTGGCCATGCCAAGTCCAGCCGAGTCCCCCTTACCGCCAGCCTTTCCATGGCGGTGTTTACCGCTGTGGTCAGGCTGGTGGTTAGGGACTCATAATCCCTTGGGGATTATGACCGCCAGGCGGAAGCCTAGTGGTATGTTGGAGGGGCCGGCGGTAAGGCCATGGCTATTGCGCCACAGTCATAGTAGCTGGCGGAACACCGCCAGCCTGTTGACGGTGTTACCGCCAGATTTCCGCCAGCCGCCAGGGTCGTAATGAGACCACAAATATTCTCACTATCTCATCTTCAACATCTTGCCTGCACCACCGATTCTCTTATTTCCCCTCCTTGCACGCATATTACTCACTCCTTCTTCCCAACTGAAAAAATTACAACTTACTTCTTTTATGAGAGCTCAGGCATAAAAGAAACTTGTCTACACTCCTCTTAAACTCATCCCCCCATTCTACATTGCTCGAAGTCTGCCTAACAAATCCATCAAGCTCTCTTCCTTCTTACCCACGTCTCACACTGAGTTAATTCCAATATTCTAAGCCACCAATCAAACAAGCACACTGTTGGACCTGGCTTTTTGACAGGGACATCCCCAAACTTTTTGCCTCCTTCCTCCTATTTTTTTCTGACCTGTTGTTGTTGGCTTTTGACCTCTGAGCACTTTACCACTGCTAACCAGTGCTAAAGTGCATATGCTCTCTGTGTAAATTGTACTATTGATTGGTTTATCCATGATTGACTATTTAATTTACCTGTAAGTCCCTAGTAGAGTGCACTACATGTGCCTAGGGCCTGTAGATTAAATGCTACTAGTGGGCCTACAGCACTGGTTGTGCCACCCACCTCAGTAGCCCCTTAACCTTGTCTCAGGCCTGCCATTGCAAGGCCTGTGTGTGCAGTTTCACTGCCACTTCGACTTGGCATTTAAAAGTACTTGCCAAGCCTAGAACTCCCCTTTTTCTACATATAAGTCATCCCTAATGTGTGCCCTAGGTAACCCCTAGAGCAGGGTGCTGTGTAGGTAAAAGGCAGGACATTTACCTGTGTAGTTATATGTCCTGGTAGTGTAAAACTCCTAAATTCGTTTTTACACTACTGTGAGGCCTGCTCCCTTCATAGGCTAACATTGGGGCTGCCCTCATACACTGTTGAAGTGGCAGCTGCTGATCTGAAAGGAGCAGGAAGGTCATATTTAGTATGGCCAGAATGGTAATATAAAGTCCTGCTGACTGGTGAAGTCGGATTTAATATTACTATTCTAGAAATGCCACTTTTAGAAAGTGAGCATTTCTTTGCACTAAAAACTTGTTGTGCCCTTCAATCCACGTCTGGCTAGGTTTAGTTGACAGCTCCTTGTGCATTCACTCAGACACACCCCAAACACAGGGTACTCAGCCTCACTTGCATACATCTGCATTTTGAATGGGTCTTCCTGGGCTGGGAGGGTGGAGGGCCTGCCCTCACACAAAGGACTGCCACACCCCCTACTGGGACTCTGGCAGACAGGATTGAGCTGAAAGGGAACTTGTTGCATTTCTTAGAGACTCTTTGAAATCACCCCCACTTCAAAGGCACAACTTAGTATAAAACAGGGCCTCTGCCCTACCTCATCAGACACTTGCTGGAGAAGAAACCTGAACCAGAAACTACATCCTGCCAAGAAGAACTGCCTGGCTGCTCAAAGGACTCACCTGTCTGCTTTCTCCAAAGGACTGCTGTCTTGCTGTTGCCCTGCTGCCTTGCTGAACTCTTGTCTGGCTGTGAAAGTGCTCTCCAAGGGCTTGGATAGAGCTTGCCTCCTGTTCCTTGAAGTCTCAGGACCAAAAAGACTTCTTCCTTTCACGTGGACGCTCCGTGCGCCGAAAATTTCGACGCACAGCTTGTTTCGCGGCGAGAAAAACGCCGCACACCGACGCTGATCAACGCGACGCCCTCGGGACGATCGAGACTTCGACGCACAACCTCGCAAGGACAACGCCGCCCGACTTCCAAGGAGAAATCGACGCGACGCCTACCGTGAGTGTGAAACTTTGACGCACGGCCTCGCAAGGACAACGCCGCCCGACTTCCAAGGAGAAATCGACGCGACGCCTGCCGTGAGACCAAAATTTCGACGCACGGCCTCGCAAGGACAACGCCGCCCGACTTCCAAGGAGAAATCGACGCGACGCCTACCGTGAGATCGAAACTTCGACGCGCAGCCCCGCAGAACGACGCGCAGCCGGAAAATAAGCAGGAGAATCCACGCACAGACCCGGGACATCTGGTAATCCTCGCGATCCACAAAAAGAGACTGTCTGCGCGCCGGAAAACGACGCCCGACTTCCCCGCGTGGAAAAGAACGACGCAAGTCTGTGTGTGCTGAGCGGAAAACGACGCACACACCCCTTTTTCCACGCATCTCTTCTCCTGTGGCCCTCTGAGGAGATTTCCCACCAGAAACCAGGTACTCTGTGCTTGAAAGACACTTTATTGCTTTTTAAAGACTTAAAGACTCTTAATATCACTTTTCAGTGATATCTTTACAAATTCGTATTGCAACTTTGATCGTTTTGACCTACAATTATCCAGATAAATATTCTATATTTTTCTAAACACTGTGTGGTGTATTTTTGTGGTGTTATACTATGGTGTTGTATGATTTATTGCACAAATGCTTTACACATTGCCTTCTAAGTTAAGCCTGACTGCTCGTGCCAAGCTACCGGAGGGTGAGCACAGGCTGATTTTGGATTGTGTGTGACTTACCCTGACTAGAGTGAGGGTTCTTGCTTGGACAGAGGGCAACCTAACTGCCAACCAAAAACCCCATTTCTAACATTGGTGATCAGCGGTGAGGATAGGACTTGTGTTTGTGCAGTGACATACAGTAGCTAAGTATTTCACTACCTACCCACAGTGGAAGGTCAACTTGATTTTTCATCTTTTTTTTGGCTCTTGGTTCTCTGATGTCCTCCTGGATATACTATTGATATTTTGGACTTTGGATTTTGGTTTTTGCTGATAAGATCTTATCAAAATGGGATTGCTTACCTACTCATTCTTTGTTCGTACTGACCACCTCACTAAGGCTGACCTAAGGAAGCTTTGCAGACAATGGGGCCTTCCTGTAGCAAGGAGATCTACTAAAGCGGAGATGCTCCATCACTACATAGTCTGGGGGGAGGAAAGATGGGCAGAGAGAGAGGCAGCAAGAAACCAAATGACTAAGTACCCCTCAGATGAGGAGGAAGACTACTCAGATGAGGAGGAAGGCTACTCAGAGTTGGACAGTGACCCAGAAATAGATGAATGGCTCCGAAGTCAAAGGCGACAGGAGCAACAATTAGAGGAGTATCTTGCAGAGGTTGAGGCAAAAAGACTTTTAGCCCTGGAAGAAGAAAAGATTGCAGCTCAAGAGCTGAGCTGTAAAGAGCTGAAACTGGAGGCCGGAAGGGCTGAGTCCAGTTCAGATGGTGGCAGCAAAAATCTTGCATCTAGTACTGCTGAAGAAGGGCACAAGCCCAGAGATGTGGTGCCCAACTTGAAGAAGGGAGTTGACACACCCCAGGCAGTTCAAGGGTATGAGGTAGTTCCCGTTATGCACAGGGTCCCTGAGAAGGATTGGGGAACTGGCACAGGGAGTCATATTCCTACTGGGGGGAGGGACACTTTACTGACTCTAGCAGAGAGTGACAGAGAAAAGGGTTCCCCCCTGGTGGACGTCCTGGATATAGAGTGTAGAGACATCCCAGAAGAGTTTGGGTTGAGTGTCAGGGACAGACAGAAACTGTCTCACCAGTCTCAAGAGGGTGATGTAGAGTGCTTTTCCAAGGCTGAGTTACTAGGTGGTTGGGTGAAGGGTACTGTGGTTAATACATGTGAAGGGCAGAGTGATGTAATTGCTGGAGAGCATATGTCTGGTCCTTATTTTCCAGAGCTACGCCAACACCAG